>NC_084760.1:14969350-15272381 GCF_028858725.1 Colius striatus | reverse complement strand
GTGTCCAGTTGTGGGCTCCTCAGCTCAAGAGGCAGGGGAGTGCTGGAGAGAGTCCAGCACAGGGCCACCAAGATGAGCAGAGGAATGGAACATCTTTCATACAAGGAAAGGCTGCAGGAACTGGGGCTGTTTAGTCTGGAGGAGACTGAGGGGTGATCTTATTAATATTTACAGATATCTAAAGGGTGGGTGTCAGGAGGTTGGGACATCCCTTTTTTCTATGGTATCTAACAGCAGGACAAGGGGTAGTGAAAAGAAGCTGCAACACAAAAAATTCCATTCGAACATAAGGAAAAACTATTTCACTGTAGAGATGAGGGAGCCCTGGCACAGGCTGCCCAGGGAGGGTGTGGAGTCTCCTTCTCTGGAGATCTTCAAGACCAGCCTGTACACGTTCCTGTATGACCTGATCTAGATGGACCAGCTTCTGCAGGGAGGGTGGACTAGATGATCTCTAAAGGTTCCTTCCAACCCTACCATTCTGTGATTCTATGATTCTACGAATTGGAAGCTGTAAATATTCTGAATTTTGTAAGCTATACGGATTTCCAGGGTTTTGTATAACATTTTGTACTACTGTAACATTATATTATTCCATATCTATCTGCTGAAACATCTGATGCTGGCTATAATCAGAGACAACATCGAGAACTAGGACTTTCATCAGAATTAGGCTGTTCTTCAAGACCTGACATAACTTACAAAGTCACCTGTTAACTCCCTTTACTTTAAACATGAGCTGTTTATAGACTTCTGTATGGTTCTGAATGTTTTTCTGATGAGGGGGAAAAAAAAAAAATTACAGAATCTTAAGGGTCGGAAGGGATCTTTAGAGATCATCTAGTCCAAACCCCCTGCTCAAGCAGATCCACCTAGATCAGGTCACACAGGAATGTGTCCAGGTGGGTTCTGAAAACCGCTAGAGAAGGAGACTTCAATTTTACCTTTCTTTTTTAAGTGGAAACATTATCTTTTATGTGTGAGCAAAGAAGAAATAGCTAGTATTTTGGAAGCCATAAAACAAGCTGTAAAATTGATCATACAAACCATATAATAGACAAAAACATTTTTATAGTTATCATTTTAAATCAGAGCAATTAAAAATTGGTAATATGCATCTCGAAACCAGAAGAATGAGCTTAAAAACTATCATTAAACTAGATGTCAAATCAGCCCTGAAAAAAAGGGAAATTACAAAGCAGGCAACATTTTCAATGCATCTGCTTAATTTGAGGCATTTATTTTACCATTTCCCTGTTATAAATTTACATTCCAAGGTTCTTAAACAGGTTTCTCTACTGTAATCACTGGGGAAGACACCAATTATTCCATTTCTTTAATTCAGAAGAAAGTGACTATATTTTATTTATCTCACCTCCTGTGCATCAAACCGCAGGATCTCCTTCATATATGTGGGCAAGAGCGTAAGTAGTGTATAGAAAGTCCAATTATAAGAGAAATGTGCCACAACAATAGCCCAGAGTGGAAGAGATTCCAGCATAGGTCTCCATGGAACAGATTTCTGTGTAGAAAGCTAGCAAGCAGGAGGTGAGAAAAATGGAAAAGAAAGAGTGATCAGGACACCAATATGAAGTTTACTAATACAATGTTTTCTGATCATGACAAAATCTATGCAGATCATTCATTCTGAAGGGCACAACATGGGTCTCTAATAGAGGCAAGTCTTCAGCAATGAATTAATTACTGTGTTCATTTCTCACTGCAGGCATGTATGTTACTGCTGTTGTTTATTATTATAAAGTAAACCAAATACTATTACATTTTGTAATCAGAAATTTAAAAGGCATACCTTCCATTGTTTAGTTGTCTCCTCCTTTTACTATAGATGATTAACTACCAAAATTCACCTTTCACATGTTTATTTCCTACTTTATCCTAGATACCAACTTTTGCCTCTCAGCCAGATGCATAGGTGTAAATACATATCCCCAGCTGTAGGAATACACTCTTACATATACACTTTAAGGACTGGCTTATTAGCATTTTAAAAAATGTTTTCTCTGCAAACAGTAACCTCCTTCTTCCTCCAGAAGACACAATGATAAAACAGTTGTCAAATGTTGTATTGCAAAGTTTAAAGACGTTATACAGATCTGGATTCTCTTCTTTAAAGAAAAGTCCTAGACTTCAGCTTTTTACTTAAACACTGCAACAACATATGTGACAAAAGGCATCATTAGAAATGCTTTCTTTGTTTACCAATAGTTTCTCACTTATACAACTGCATTGTATTTTTAATTTTTTGTTTGACAAGTTCTGCCTCTATCTGAAATGAAGGATCCTAGACACCAGAGCATGATGCTAATGACAATATTTGTGGTCTATGTGCTGCTTTAAGTACAACTACACCAAAGTGCTGTACCTGGTCTTTTAGAGAAGAAAGTATATATTCTCTTTCAGCATGTGAAATACCGCTGTGAGTTTCTGGTGTATCACTAACCAACCACATCCAGAAGAAGAACCATAATACACCAAGAGCACCTATTGTTGGGAAAAGGTAGGTGAAGAGACAGAAATAATATTGTGATTATATTGAGTGAATAATGCTCTCAGATGATTCAATTAGAAGTCTTTTTTCCAAATACTCTAATATAATTTTCATGAACATTATTTGTCTAGCTACTTAAAAACAGGAGTTCTCCAAAGTGTCTCAACAATATGCATTTAGAGCTAATGACCAGTAAAGAGGACTAAGCAGGAAACTGGGAGGTTTTGTCTGTTTTTTCCCCTTTTTTTTGTCTTCTAATTGGAAGTGTCTTATGCAGCAAGAGAGTACATATGCACAGTATATTTTCATCAGTCACACAGAATAGCCACAAAGGATATGTCTCACCCAGAGGAATAAAAATTCACATTAAACTTAATAAAAAAAATACTTTGTGCACAGAATATATCACTACATGCAGCTTAGCTGATCCTTGTTTCCTTTAAATTTCAGGACTCTTGTTTGAAAAAGGTAACTTTTCGATAGTCACTCCAAATCAACTGTACTTTTATGTAACTATAGCCTTGTAACTCATTTCATTTTGTCCAGTTGTTTGTTTTGAACCCTTCTTTTTTATACTAAAATTTGAGGTGGTTTTGTAGAGGAAAGTGTAAACCCTTGTCTTCCTACTCTGATCCTCCCTTCCCTATACAGAACATGAAACTGCTCAGACGTGTAAACAGACCTATAAAAAGCATCAGTTAAATCTATGACATGATGTTAGAAAATATATTCCATGTTTGAGCTGCTTCTAGAACATAACATACAGAAACCATGCTATGCCTTGCATTTTGGGCATTCCTTCATGGTTTCTGTAACCGCTAGAAAGATTTTCTACACAAATTCCATTCAAAGCAACAGTAACTTTTCACATGTTCTTTCATTCAGAGTAGAAGTTTGTTCCTGGGATTAAAGTTATTAACTCAATTTCACACTTCAAATAAGCGATTTAAGCCTGTTGGTTCCAGTGCCAGGAGAGTTGAGAGCATTTGACTTGTACCAGCTTTTGTCCAACTCAGAGACAGCTTTGCTCATTTGGAAGCAAGGCTTACATCACCGCACACAAGAATCTACTTAGCTTTAAATATCTCTAATTTCCCAGGAAGAATAAAATAGCAAACACACACTTTTAAAAACTTAAAATAAGTTTTATCATACAACACATTTTTCAAAAAGAAATTTTACTTTTAACAATGGATTTTACTTTTAATAATTATTAAATACGCCAATAACTTACCAAATATATAAAACACATAAACCCAGTTCATATAGTAGCAAATTAAACCAGACAGTGGCAGAGAGACAACAGTTCCCAGCTGTGCACCTACCAGAAGAAAGCAAAACAAAGTGGAAAAACAATAATTAGATCTCCTACAGACCCTTTAAACTAAATGGCATTTCACAGTTATTTTATTTTTCTGTAATAAATCATGCAGAAAAGAATTGTCAAAACCATTAGAAGGCTGCCATTTCACCTTAAAAGAACACAGGTTCAAGAAGCTGCTTTGGAAGCTACAAGTAAATAGAACTACAAAGCCTTAGGTATCCAAAACTACAAAAAGCAATAAAGGACAAGCATTCTTGGCCTGTTTGTCCCAAATAAAGTGATGGCCCTAGTCCATTCAAAACAATGCTGCAAAACAAGAGAAAGCTGATCAGAATGTAACTAAGGACCTGGGAAGGGGGGGATACTACTCTGACTTGATAAAATCAGTTTGCTCGTAACCTCTACTAGGTCCAGATAAACATGAATGTTATAAGCAAGAGCCACAAGGCATTCATATGACCAGCATGTTGAAATCCCATGGTCCCCAAATTGGAGTGGTGTAGGGTGAAACAAGGAAGAAGGGAAAGACAAAGATTCCATTTCAGATCTAAGTTAAAAGTAGGAAATAATTGTTTCTGAATTTCTAATTCAATATACATTTTGCAAAGGATGGCAGGTTCCCCTCACCTCCCAATCTAAACCAGAAGCCTAGCCCATATTATTTACATACTTAGGAACTCTACTGGTGATAAATAACAGACTTTGTCTCTTCATATTAGTTATATGATCACTTCTCCAAACTTAATCTCAACTCAGAAAACATTTGATTATGTTGATATGCTTGCTGCCTAGGTTTCATCTTCAAGGAAGCAATAATTTTTTGAGGCAGAGATCTTCAGGCATGAACAAAGCCACATATGTCATGCAAAATGTAAATCAACATAGCAACTACATTTAACCCTACTCATACGATCTCCTAGAATATCACTATGATCACGTTTAAATAAAACACAGACCACATGACTGCCAACCATGAAAATGTAGGGAAAAGGGAACACTTTGCTAAGTTTACACAAGATGCCTTATCCTTCCATGACTGTTAACAATTGTCTGTTCAAGGCCACAGCCTCTTCTCAACTAGTACATTAGCATATAGTTTCACAAGATATAAAAGAGTAATTTAAAAGCTCCCAACTGTTAAACACAGTAGATGTCAATCCCAAGTCTGTGCTCTCTGCTTTTGTGCTAGCTTTTGTAGGAAGACTTCTTTTAAAGCAGATTTAATTCACTAAAAAGGCAGAAAACAGGCATAAAAGAAAAAAAAAGGAAAACCAAATCTGCTGCATTAGGTGGGTTAAAGTAGCTCATGGAAGGGCCTGATGTGTGCCTGAAATAGTGCAAAGGAATGAAACACTTGGCTAGGAGGGAAGTGAGGGAATGTGAGGAAGAAAGGATTCAGGCTTCATTCCTGTTGGCACAAGTGAGCCACTAGACTGGCTTAACCTTGAGAAATTGTGGCCACAGTTTACATGGCATAGCCCTGTCTTCTTGATGATGTCCAGGTAGAATAAGAAAGCTGTAAACAGAATTTTTACAAATTCTGAGTAAAATAAACCATTACTTCATTCAGTGAATGCAAACTTTGTCATCCTCAAAGAAATAATATCGATTTTGGCTAGTAAATTTAGAAAGCTAAGTTTTTCACCTGTCCCACAAATACTGCATTGAGTAATGTAACTGACCAGTAAAACCCTAAACAGAGGAAGGCTCAGTGGACGTGGGCAAGAGCAATGTCTCCATGAAGCTCAAGGAATAATGCAGGTGTGACTGACCACAGTTGTTGCAAAGAAAGAAGATTATTTCCACACAAAGGGGACCAGAGCATGGCCTTTGTTTTAGGTAAACAGTTATGTCAGTTGAGTGGATAAGCTGGGGGTGTAAATGTTTCTCCCTGAGTTAATTAAAAGTGTGACTATGTCCCTGAGTTAGCCAGACCAGCATGAAGAGACTGAATACATGGCTCAGCTCAACATAAAGTTTAAAAACTAAACGACTGACAACAGAATTTCTAAGAGAACAAATGACTTGAGCTGCCTTCAACACTTGTATTCCTTCCTGTTGACTGGAGATTCTCAGCATCATGACAATGAGCATATTAATTAATATTGTAACACAAATGTGCATTACAACTGCTACATTTTGCTGAATGTTAACTTACATTTGTACTGTCCTTTCAGTGTATTTTCTATCACTCTACTAAATCAAAAGTCCCATGTAACATCCAATAGCTTCAAACAAGTAAATCTGATATGAAACATTACACTTCTCATGCATAGAATGTGGTCAGGGAGTACTGGACTGTGACAAAGAGCTCTTGCAGCAATACCTGGGACCTTGGACATTTTCTTCCCTGAGCTGTTCCAAAAACAGCTTAAGAGAAAACCAAAGAAAACCAAAAGAAAAAAAACTCCAACAAATCCACAAAAACTTCTACTCAACAATATTACCCCAGCCTTTTTTTTCCCCCTAGTAATAGATCTCCTTTACTTACAGTATCTTCTATTAATCATCTTAGCAGTAACTCTTTGCACCACTTTATACCAAAGTCAGACTGAAGTTTATACTTAGTTGCAGATCAATACCTTTTCTCAGGGTTACAAAGGCCATGAATAAATGAAGATAATGAATGCAAAGCAAGATTTAATTCGATGTTATGCTTTCCAGATTAAACACCGATTAAATTTTACAATGTAAATCTCTTTGATTTAAGTCAATCCTCCTCGTTACTGCAGTAAAAATGTATAATCCCATTATCAGCGTGGGAATTTCTCACCTGCATATGAAATACTAAGGAGCTTGCTGCGTTCCAGTGGAGGAGCCCAAGAAGACCACATTGAATGCATAGCTGGGAAGGTAACACCCTAGAAAACAACATTTCATTCTGTTGAAAGGGGAAAATTTTTAAATTCTCTTCAGCTTTGTATGTTTCAAAGCATATTTCATTAAAAAGCAGTAGTAAAATTTATTAAGTTTCTTGTTTAGCAAGAAAACACTTCAAAAGAATGTGCAAGGCATCAGAGTAAGGATGCAGAATTAATTCTCCTGCTTTTTATTCTGTATATACTGGAAAAGCTGCGAGAAAACAAACAATGCTGTTCTGAGGTCCTGGTTTCTGAAAAACAAGAAGAGATAACTCTAGTTTTGTCTCAAGTGTCCTTTACAAATAAAGCCCTTTTCTGATTAAAAGAGCCTAGGCTAAAATACAGGGCAATTTCATTTAATTCTTAAAAAACCCTGAAATTAAGCTCCTCAGAATTAAATAATCCATATACTTCTCCAGCACACAGACACCCATCCAATCACCACAATTTATTAATAAATAATTCACATACATTTTCAAGTTGCATAGAAAAAAAAGGATTACCTCTCCCAGTCCTTCCAAGGCTCTCACAGCTATGAGGTAGCCAACTCCCAGATTTGCAGCTAAGGGAGTAAGCAAGGTGAATACAGAGGTACCAAAGATGCCAAACCCCAGCAACATCTTCCCTCCAATTTTGCTTGCAAGATACCCTCCTGGAATCTGAGTAATGATATAGCCATAGAAAAAAGAACCAAGGATCCATCCCTGTGTATCAGCATCCCAAGAATACTTTTCCCCCTAAAACAAACAGAAAAAAAGAAAAAAAAAAAGAACAGAAAATGCAAGGAGATCAGAACAGCAGTTTCTCTGACCATAACTTATACGACTTATATCCATCATTTATTCGTTTACACCTAAATTGCAAATCTTTCATGGCTTCCTTTCTAGGGTCTCCTTCCTCTACATACATTCATAATGCAATCAAAACTCTGTTGAAGGCTGATTTGAGCAGTTTAGAGTCTGTCCAGACATATCTAACCCAACACAATACAAGTGCTTGGGTAGTTATCCCTTTTTGAGTTCTAAGCAACTTGGCTTAGGTGACAGAGGTACAGACTCCATAGTCTGCATGAATGTGAATTCCACTTGACTGTATCACAGTGTGGACATCCTATCATGCTCTAGAAAATGGCTTTTCCTGCAGAAAATCTATGGACAGAAAAGCAAACAAGGAGATGCAGATGCTTAAATTTCATACAGAGCAGTCAAAGACAAGAATCACAAGTGCAGGTGGAAGAATAAGCACAACAGAGGGAAGATGAATTTAGCAGGAGAAGTAATAAAAGCAGAGAAGATTGAGACAAGGAGCCTAAAGCTATAAAGGAAGCCAGCAAGAAGACATGAACTGCTGCCCAATAAAGTGATTATGAATGTTGGGATCACAGCCAAAAGCTCAATTTATGATCATCTAAATGAGCAGCATACATTTCACAGAAATGATGAGACAGAATCTTCTTCCCATAACATTCAGTTATAGTTTGCTTGTGGTAAATAATAAATGACCTCTAAACAAGCAAACAAAATGAGGGCAGGAAGACAGCAGGAGTGCTCAGTAATCAACTTCAATTATAAGATGAGATCTATGCACGTCCAAATTCATAAAGTTTGTGGGGTCTAGGGGGCAGGGAGGGGGTTTAAAACATTTCTTCATATCCAACAGTTCTGGTCAATTAAGAAATGTGAAAGGGAAGTCAGAGATATAAAGACAAGAATCACAATCTAGGAAAGAAATCAAAAAAGTGATGAGAAAAATATTACATGTTAATCTGTAAGGAGACCATGCCATTGAGACTTTACAAAGGACAGGGAAATATGGACAGTGACGTGAGTGCTGATGCAGATGTAACAGTAAGAGGTGATCACTGGCATATAAAGCAGTGAATCATCATACATTTACAAGGTCAGATTAGCCAATTTGTAAGGAACAGCACAGAAAGGATGTACATAAAAATACTGACCCTGTGAACAGCAATTCTAAATTAGCTACTCATTTAAGGCTATCATTTTTCCAGAATAGCTTAAAAGAACCACTGAAGAGGCCACCCGGAAAAAAAGCAGCCTGTTCTCTGGCCACTTAAGCATGAGTCACCAGTCACAGACTTCTGTTAAAAACCCTTTTACATTCCACATTACAGGATAAGATGTTAAAGACCTCACCGTTGTGTTGCGAGGAGTATTTATGGTGGAGGAATGCTCTGGACACACATTGGAAGTTGAATTCTTTGCTAAGCTTGTGTTAGGTTCTACCATATCCACCAAAGCAACGCTTAGGTTCACACGTAATGCGTACAGGAGGAAGAACCCAAAAAAGGCCAGTAGTGCTAGATTGTAGCGAGCTGAGCAGCATGCAGGGACTGAAATGAGAGCAAATGAAAAACAAAATTTTGTTTTAACAGAACCTAACAAAATAAGAACTGATGAGCAGCTTTTACTAATAATCTTAGAAATGTCTAGGTAAGAAAAAATATGCAGAAAACAAGTTATTGTTTTAGTTTCAAAGTATTCAATAGGGGTAAAAGCTAAGGGTGGGAAGGAAAAAAAGTCCACTTTTCCACTGAAACTCTGGTTTAGACAACTAGTAGCTAACCACACAAGTGTAGGGGCTGCAGTGGAAGTGTAATGTGTGGTCTGTGGAAACGGATTTAGAACAATGGTTTCAAAAGTCCCCTCCAAAATATAGCAACATTTATACAAAGTAGAACTTCACAATAAAAAAATCTCAAGAAAAACTGACTCCTATAGTAGTGTTAAAGAACAGTCATTGAGATTCCAAACTGTTTTCCAGAACACATTTTCCTTCTATAAAAGGGCTTATAAAGGAATATACATTTTTGACAGTTGCCAAACAGAGAAAACAAGCAGAAAGGGGAATTGCAGATACTGCAGTGGCACCATGAAGCAGCAACAGTTTCCCAGTTGCTCAGTACGTCTCTCTTCTGCAGTCATCATACAATGGTGAAGTTGACAAAGAAAAATGAGTCTTAGATTCCACATAAAATCTGTATTGTGGCATTAAGTCAGCTCTGTCAGCTATTTAAACCCTCTTATCAGACTCTGCACTGTAACACAGTTATTGATTCCCTTCTGCAGTAGTACACTGCAGCATTTGGCAGAGATCATTCACCAGTACCAGGAGATTCAGATCAGAGTTGAGCTGTAACTTGGCCAGCACATCACCAGTGGCAATAAATTTTGTGTCTATACAAAATTCAGCTCACAGCTCTGCAGAAATTCGCCAGAAATGTCAAGTTCTTAAGAAAATAGTGGAAGAATCTGCTGAATTTACAAATAGTTAGAGATGGAGTTTGCCCCTTTGTGAGGAAACTATGGTGCTAATGGAAAATTTTATAACCTATATGTCTGAAACTCTGGGATGGTTGAGGATCAGCACCTGCAGATATGATTACATCAGTCTACAGTGATCTCATCTTTCTCTGACTATTCAGAATCCAAAGGACAAATAGAACAAGTACATCTAGGAACAACAGGATTGGCTGGAGTTTCATCTGCTACTGCAGTTTGTCTCTTGATTGGACTCTTTGATTTGCAGTAAGCAGCAAAAAGCATGCCTTGTGGACAAGCTAACTAAACACTCTCCTCCTCCCACTGACTTCCTTAAAACAAGAAATGAGCCCATGCAATTTTGCCTTTTCCAGTGAGGGTGCAAAAAGAACCTTTCTGCAGGACTGTATTTTTCATGAAAGAAGTAGAACTTTTCCATTTTTGAAGACTTAAACCCTGATCAGCTCCACATAAAAGTTCATTATGGCTGCACAAGCTGTTAAAATGACACAGAGAAGTTGGTTCATTTATTAAATGACTAATAAAGGAGGCTACTGTACAATACAAAAAAACTCACCTTCCAGAGCCACAAGATTTACAAATCTTGCTTCAGTAGCTTTTGAGAAAGGCACATCTGATTTTTAAATGACATGAAGAACAGCCAAGATTTTACTGCTTACTTCAGAAACAATAGGCACTATAAGCAGGAAGTGCTTCCAGCAGAAAAACTAGTCGAGCAGCTTCATTGTCCTTTATTGTTGTTTAAAAAGCAATTTGCCACAAGTAGAAAATGTGTAGTCATATCATTTATAACAATAGATATAATTACAGGTAAAGTTATTTAACCTTTCTAGTGCTTGTATTTGCTGGGATTAAATAATAACAACAGAAGGGTGAATATCACATGGTGCTGTAACCCTTCCCTGGAAATGCAGGTTAACTGGAATATCTACTACTTTTCCTTCGGAAGCCTTTTACTGGTATATACCTTGTCAGCAGAGCAACCTCCACAAAATAGAGCCTAAGATCACTAATGTCAGATTTTTTTCAACTGTATATAGTTCATAATAAATATCTAACAAACACATAGATCTGCAAGTCTGAAAAAAATGACTTCTGCACTATTGTTTCCCTGTCTTTCCACTAAATATTTGGAATAACTGAGAATGTGAGATCAGGTTAACAGAACAGAAGAATCGAGAAGATTCCAGGTGCATTTCAGTCACTCACCTCTTCAGGAGTTTGCTATCATTGCAGACACAGATATTCACCCCCCTTAAGTTTAAGGCAGTTAAACATGATGTTCAAGGTCTTACCTTCATTGGTAGTCTTGGGTGCTACATGTATTGCCAAGTTTGATTTCAGGGGCATATTTCATAATAACGCAGCTATAATCGAACTAAACAGGTCTGTACTGCAAGCTGCATGGCAGTTAAAGGAAGTTGCTCTTCTGCTGTATTTTGCCTTGTGGGTGAGGTGAACCACCTCAACTGGAGCATGATGCATTGTGCAAACTTAAGAACATATTGCTTTAACAAGCGACATGAACTCAAGAGGGAACTCTTCCTGGCACTTTCAATTAATTTCAATTAATTTTGTTAGCATTCCTCTGCAGTTCTACATTTCCCAAGTATGTTACGGTGTTTTTGCATGGTATATGGAAGAAACTTGAAATCTTGCTTTATTCTTTATTGCTTGTACATTCTAGGAAACAGAACAGCACAAACAACTCCCTTCACACGTTAGTTCTGCTGTTAAGCTCTGATCCCTTAACGATCCTCCTATGACTACCTTCGTCCCTCTTTCCGCCTTCTCCATACTTCTGTAACAAGCTAATTGCCTTACTCAAATTCCATCTTGAAAGGAAACCCTTCCATAACGTCGGTGGACCCCAGCAGTCATTAATAGTTAGACAGGAGCAGCATTTAAACGGGATGTACCCACTTGTCGTCACCGAGAGGGCACCCAGCCCTGGGCAGTATGTACTCAGTATGTACTCGCGAATAAAGTCACGGGGCTGCGCCCCTGCTCCCCGCAAGAAGTGCCGCGGACAAAGCCCCGATGCCGCTCAGGGCGCAGTGCCGTGTTTAACCGAACAGTCTCTGACACTGCCGCGTCCCCAAGACCAGACGCGTCCAACGGCGCGCGAGGAGAGCGGGCATCGGGACAGCCGTTACCCTGACAGGGG
The DNA here is from genome assembly GCF_028858725.1 of Colius striatus. Lineage (NCBI taxonomy): Eukaryota > Metazoa > Chordata > Aves > Coliiformes > Coliidae > Colius > Colius striatus. The sequence goes on along the minus strand of NC_084760.1, from coordinate 15,260,218 downwards.
GACTGCGCGCAGCGGCCAGCACCGGCTGCGGCAGGGGAGAGACCGGCCGCCGGACCCCACAAGGACCTCTAGACTCCACTACCCCGCGACTCCATGGCAACGCGACGCCGCCACACACGGGGCGCAGCGCCGCCAGGGAGTTGCCGCGGCCCGGCCCGGCCCGCCCCTCCCCGCATGCCGCCGGCGGGCTCCGCAGCCCAGGGTCGGTAGGTCCGCAGCGGGGCGGGGAGCCCATCTGTCACGGCTCACCGAGGCAGCTGCCCCCGCTGCCGCCTCCCGCTCCTCTCACCCGTGTCCGGCTGGGACTCCTTCAGCAGCGGAGTGCGATCCTCTCCCTCCTCCGTCTCCATCGCGCCGCCGCGCAGCGCGCCCAGGGCCAGACCGCCGCCTGCCACTACTGAGAGGACGAGAGGGCGGCTCGCCGCGCCGCAGCCCGCCCGGCCCGCTCTGCCCCGCCGGCGCCGGGCAGCGGCAGCTGCAGACCCCGGCCGTCATGTGACGGGCGCTGGCGGGCGGAAACGGCTTCAACCGCAGCGCGCCGCCGCTCCCAGCCTGCCCCTGGCGGCCATCTTTGGTAAGGGCAGCGGCCCCGCCCATCTGCAGCGCTCCCTCCCTTTAGCGGGGCGGGTAGCGGCCGGGGCTGGGGGCGTCGCTATGGGCGCCGTGTGTTGCTGTGGGCTGCGTCTCGGCTGCTTTGGGGAAAGTTCCTCATATTTAGGACAAATCTCATCAAGCAAATCACGCCTTCGCTTCCATGGCAGCCGCGGGAAGTGGCGGCTTTGAATGTGTGCGCGCTTTCAAGGCTGCATGCCGCGGAGCAGCGCCGGGGGCTCCTTGGCGCGGTGGCATGGCAGAGCCAAGGAGACGGCTGAGCCAAGGAGACTGCGGAGCCCAGGCGAGAGGCTTCTCGCTTGTGTGAGCTGTGGCAGCCGTGTCAGTATTGGTGAAGACGCAGCGCGCAGGAGTTGGGTTTCTCGGTCACTGCTGAATCGCCCAGCCACTTGAGCAGCATCAGCACCATCAGCAGTGTCTGCAGCATGGGACCTTTTTATTCTCAGCATGTGTGTGCAGTGCCCGGTTCCTGAAGTGAGGCCTTAAAATACACCAGTATAAGTGAATACGCATCATAGCTTATATAATAAAGCTTTACCACTCGGAAACAATGTTTTTCAACCTCAGAAAAAGCTAACAACAGGGCAGAGGTCTGTAAGTTTTGCTCATCAGGGCCTGGCCCTGATCGCCCATGCCAGGGCTGAGTGCTGAGTCATTTTGACAGTCCCACCGGATATCTGCTGAAGCCCTTGTGTTCTGGTTTAGCAAGGAGCAGCTTTTGGCTTAGTAACAGGGGGAGTGGGTTGCAGTGAAGACCCGGTAAAGAGTTTGCAGACCCTCCCCTGGCTCCTGGGTTCAGACCCACCTCCGGCCCGGCTGGGCCAATCTGGCGCCTCTGCCATCACTATTTAGGGGACGGGAATTTGAAGTGCTGGCAGGAGGTGTAAAAGTGATACAAGATGGAGGCAACCACACGGACCCTTCAGCCAGAGAAGGAGGAAGGAAGGAGAAGCACTAGACCAGAGACCCATCCGCAAGCCAGGATGTGGCGGGAATGCAGCTGTGCCCCTGCAACCTATGGAGATCCATGGCAGGACCGAGAGTTACCAGCAGCTCCATGTGAGTGAGCCCAGACGGGCGAGGGACTGTGTGGGGAGATGGCCATGGCCCAGGCCGTGCTGGAGAGCCTGCAGGCCGCAGAGCAGCCCCACACGAGAGGCAGAGAGGAGCTGCAGCCTTTGGAATGGGCGCGCGTCGGAGCAGCCCGTGCAGGGCTGCCATGCGTGTGAGTTACCCCACGGACTCGCAGGGAGGACTGGCGTGGAGTTCACCTGTCCTGAGGAGGGACAAACGGCAGAAGCTATCGGGAACAGACTAACTGACCCCCCCCCCCCCCCCAAACTGTTCAAGGGGGAACGAGGTAAAAAACCCCAGGATCAGGGCTCTGAGCCCGGGAAGAGGGGAGGGGTGGCAAGAAGGTGTTCTTAAAAAGGCTGGTCGGACTCTTCATTGTTGTATTACTCTGTGTTGTTTTATCTTGGTTACGTTTTGGGTTTTGAGGGTATGTTTTAGTTGATGTTGTATTAAATTATTTTCTGTTTTCTTCCCCAAACCGAGTGGCCTGGTCTGTTTTGTCCTGAACCTTAAGCGGCAATTAAGCTCTCCCTGCCCTTTGGCAATCCTCAGCCTCTTCAATACTCAAGGCTAATCGTGGTCTTTGTTCCCTGATGGGCCTAAACCATGACACCTTGGCTTTGCTAGATGCCCATGCCATCAATACCAAGGTGTAAGTAACTGCCTGGAAGATCTTGTGTAATGGAAAATGGAAGAACATAAATGGTTCCTGCCAGCAGATTCAGCTATATCGTTTCACACAAGGTAGACAGATACTGAGTTTGCAAGTACTAACAGAATGACTGCAGCTCCTATATGGAAAAATGAAGCAAACCAGGGTTTCTGCTCAAGTTCTGTTTAGCCTAACTGTATCTTTTGTGAGTCAAACTTACCTGGAAGTCACTCTTACAGCCAAAACTACAGAAGGAAAACCTAACTGGTTTATTCTGACAAAGTGCATATAGAACATAATTTACAATATTTTGTAAGAAGTGGACATTTTTTTTGTAGTACTTGAAGACTTTAGCTTTGCATTTCATGCATGCTATACTCTTCCTGGCCTTTCTGTATACCAGAGAGAGATGACAGTGTGCTAGCACCCAGCCCATGAGGAAGGAAGTCTGGGAGTGTACAAGCCAGGGCTGATGTGTTGCACATGGTCATGAGTATGATCACTTCTATCCATAGGCTGAACCCTCAGCTTTCCCTAGACTCATCATAACACAGAGAGGACAAGGGACTTCAAAGACCTGAGTGACAGATAAAGCTTTTCCTAGCTTCCCCAGTTTTTTAACCTCTTATTCTCATCAGGACGAGCCATTTCTTCAATCTACCTACACTCTCAGCATGGGATAATGCCAGAAACCTTGCAATAACAACAAAGATTTATCTGCCCTGCTGCCTCCTTCTCGCATTATACACATCCTTATTGGTGAGTGAATCTTCCACTCTTAGTGACACACTGCACCACCAAAAGCAGCTTGATTGTGAGACTGCAGCCCCAGAGTCAAAAGGTGACACACATAAATACAGATTCAAGGGTTTGTGATAAGCATTGTCACAGCAAGTAAGAACATAATTCCTTATTCCCTGGAGGCTGACTTTGTGCATAGCTGCATATAAGCAGCTGGTTGTTGCCTGTGCTCTGCTCTGCCAGGCTCTGTGTTGAAGAATTTGTTGAATTTGAAGGATTTTCTGTCTTTATTTTCATTTCTAAAAAAGACTGATGCCTATATTCATCCACTTTTGCCCTGGTTGCTTTCAATGCCAGATGCAGCTGTACTCTGGACTAGGCTGGGGAGGTGGCAGACAACACTGCTCAGCACTCCCCTTCCCTTGTCATCTGCCTCCACAGCATGAGAAAGAACACTTCCTTCCCTAAATCCCACCCTGACTTTTCACATCATCAAGCTAAAAAGCCAGACCGCAGCATGGCTCGTGGAGAGCAGCAGGTGGCTCTCTTTTCCTCTCAAGTCCAATTGGGAAAAAAACCTTGGATAGTGCCTGAGCCTTAAAGAGAAATTCCATCCACCTTCCCTCCAGTCCAATGGCTCCTTAGGGCAAGCTCTTCTGCTCATTCAGCCGTGCAGACAGGATACAGCTGTGATGATGTGGGAACATGTTTTAAACTATTTAACATTACCTATACTAAATGGCAACCCTCAGCCCTAAATGTTGAGGTTTGCTTAGAAGATGAAGGTGGACAGGGAAAATGTATCAGTGATGCTAACCTAAGTCAATTTCCCCATGGAACAATGTCTGTTGTGTCAGGTTATGAAGTTTTATAGAATGTAATTTTAAAAATTATCTGAGTTTGCACATTTTTCCAGTCTTTTAAAATTAAAATTGCAATATTCCTCTATTTATTTACACCCTTTTAAAGAACCTGTCGTTTGAAGTCTTGTTTTTCATGATAAATAGAAGTAAGGAGCAGACAAATATCGCCACAGTACAATATACAGTATACATGTTATGTTGTAAATGCCTGCCAAGGATATTTATGTTTTAGAATGATAATTTACCAAATGGAAGAATATAAAGTTAAAATATCTGATTATTTGCACAAGAAAAGATATGCATATGCATCCAAGCAAGAAATTTCTCAGGTTTCTTACAGGAGAAAAACTTATAGTAAATCAAAAAGGAAAAGAATTAGTTCGCCTTGAGCTGTGCAGTTCTCCTGTAAAGCTGAATACAACATCATTACTAAATCATGCATAAGATGATGCTGACCAAATCAGAAATGGTTTATATGACTTTGGCAGTACAATGTGTTTTCATCTGTCAGGAAATATTCTGTCTGCTGCAAATGCCTCAGGGCTGCCTGTCGCCACAGATATTCTTCCCTGGAGGTTTATGTTGGGAAGGCAGATACTCATCATGTCCTCTTTTCATAGAATCATAGAATGGTAGGGGTTGGAAGGGACCTTTAGAGATCATCTAGTCCAACCCCCCTGCAGAAGCAGGTTCACCTAGATCAGGTCGCATAGGAACATGTCCAGGCGGGTCTTGAAGACCTCCAAGGAAGGAGACTCCACAACCCCTCTGGGCAACCTGTGCCAGGGCTCCCTCACCCTCACAGTGAAATAGTTTTTTCTTATATTTAAGTGGAACTTTTTGTGTTCCAGCTTTATCCCATTACCCCTTGTCCTGTTACTATCTACTATAGAAAAAAGGGATGTCCCGACCTCCTGACACCCACCCTTTAGATATTTATAAATCTTAATAAGATCATCCCTCATCAATCATTGCATTTTCTGTAGCTGGAGGGACCAGGAGCAGTCCAGGGAAGGGAAACTCCCTCAGCAGGAGATTATATGCTGACCATTGCATCTAACAGTTATTAGTCATTCTAATCTCCAAGAGTTTGACAAATTTCTCCTTTTAATTTCTCTTTTTGAATTGTGTTTCATTATATTTTAACTCTTAAGTCTCTGTAAAGTCTTGTGGTAACCTGCTTCCCTCAAGCCATTTTTGCATGGTGAGACCAAATGTTTCCTTTAGTTGCAAACTGTAGTGGAAACCTCTTGTTCTGACCATGTAATATTTAATGAATAATAATCCCTTTTCTGTTGCATGTGTCATGCCAGAACCTTACCTCAGACCCCTCCTCATCCAGCTCTTACAGGTTCACTGTCTGTTCATTCCTGCTTCATTAGGAGCCAATTCAGACTTCTGTCAGCCTCCTCAGCCTTGGGCCCTATCTTATGCAAGAATTTATTTCTGGTAGTTATGAACTGGTAGTTTCACAGAGTAGAGGATAAAACAAAAATGCTGCACCTACATTAGGAAAATACACAGAGGTAGTGCATGGAAGCTCATCTTTTACATGTTGTGATGTTATCACAGTTTCTGACACAAATTTGGCCAAGCCCAACTAGTGCTGACCCAAGCAGCTCCCAGACTGGTTCAGGAATCAGCACAGCCTGGGGGTAATTCCAAGGAGAAGATGTGGATGCAGCACATCTTTTCTGGAGACCACAGGAAGTCAATTGGTTGGATGTGACTGGATCGGGGCAGCTGTTTTCAGGGCTGCAGAATGGTATTTCTTACAATTTGTAAACAGAAGCACTCTATGCAGTTCAATTTTTGGCATTTTCTATGACAGGATAAAGCTTGGGATTTTCCTCAGTTAGCAGTATTGCACTTATATGGAAGAAAGGAAGCACATATTGTGTCCTCTACAAAGTACTCCTCTGGGTTATACAGCAATGCTCTACTAGATTCAGAAAAGTGACTTAGGCTTATGTATTGATTATATTTTAGTGTTGTGGTAGCAAATTGGAAGTATAGATTGGAAGTTTAGGCAATTTTAGTGTCTAGACTCCCTCACTCTAAAGTGTTCTTTCTAAAGGAAGAGGGAGTAGCAATGATGCTGGACATTCTGTATTAAACTGCTGATCTTTGTTCAGGACATTCATCTGTACATGGAAACATGGAAACTTCTGTTTCTCCTCTGTCGGTGGCATCTTATTTTTTTAACTATAGTTGTTTCCTCATGTGTAGAAGCCATGAATTTCCTTAACAGAATTTAGTAGATTCCCCATCAGCGTTGCCTCTTAGCCCAGTGGAAGAGCTCATGTATTTTCTGAGTTAATGGCTTTAAATGCTTCAGTGTGGATATATGGGCTACTAAGACACTTTAGAGAGCTTCCTAAGTGCAATTATTTTGTCAGTGGGCTTACAAAAACACATAAATAGCTATAGTGCAGCAGACCACTCAATTTCCCTCAGTATCCTGTCTCTTACAGCAGTCAACAGCAAATGCTGAGGAAAAGACTTGTACACACAAGTGACACAGGGTGATAAATCCTCTGAATAGTCTCTGCATATTTGAACACACTGACTGGTGACTCAGGCCTTTCCAGAGCTAGATGTGGTACCTCTCTACTAAGTAGTCCCTGACAGATTTGTCTGTCAAGAATTTATGCCATCTGTTTTTCAACCCATGTAAAATCCAGTATCCGTGTTCCCTGTGCCAAAGAGTTCTGCAGCTGAATTACATACTACAGACAGTGCTATCTCTTTATAGTCTTTAAGAATGCTCTGAGAAGAAATGATTATTTTCTGAATCCCTGGTAAAGACTTCCCTCCCCCCATGCACATACCTAGCCACAGAAACATTGGCCTTTAAAGCATGTTACTAGTGGAGTCAGGTGCTGAAATATTAAGGATTTACAGGTTTTGGGGTATATTCTCTGAATTCCAGTAGTGTGTATAAATGTGGGACTTCATGCTTTCATCTGTGTCTCTCAGTCTTGCAAAACCACGTCTTTGTACCTGCCTAGTAGCAGGCTAGAATGATTCTTTCAAGAGTTTGCACCCATGATGCGATGCATTATAACACCACAATGTTGAGACTGTTCAGATCCCTGGCAAAACAAAATCAATCTGAGTTTATCCTGTCATGAAGGATGGACTGCTGAGGATAAAAGATGCTGGTATCTCACAGTTTATCTCATCAGAGTTTTGTCCTGCTCCTGCTGGGAAAGCCTGCTGGGAATTTGATTGGTAGCTGGATTTGCCAGAGCCTGAACTGCCCAAGAATGTGCTGCAGCTGACACTTTTGTGTTTTCTAACTTTCTTTGAATGCAAATTCTGTAGTGAAAGGTAATGATGAAATTTTAAAAAAAGATATTTCCAGTGGCAAAGAAGCTTTGCTTAATTGTGGAAATGTTGATACATGCAAACTTGCATTATTCGTAATAAGTGAGAGATCCTGACAAATACATTTCCTTTGTTAGTAACTAAGCAAGTGATTTTTGCAGAGATCTCATCAAGCTGTATGGAAAACATTAGGCAGGACAGGATGATGTGCTTTTTTATGCCCAAGGAACAAAATACTCCAGTTAAGGTAAGAATCTGTGCTTAATAACTGTTAGTCTCTTGCTTAACAGTGAATCTAGGAGACTTGAAAATGTATGTGTCATAATGTGAGATCCTTTGGATTGACTGGGGAAATAGAGAATGACTTTACTAGTTTTTACCAGCAGGTGTCTTACAAAGACGTAAGTCTGAAGGTTCTCAGACATTTGATATCTAGGCACGCCTAGAAAAAAGAAACAAAGGGTCTTGCAACAATAAAGATACTTCTCCTTTGACGGTGATTTGAAAAACTGTTGAATCTTGAAAGAGTAAATGTGGTGTCCTTTTACGGAATCAATTTGTTACAGTGTTGCCGCCCCCCCCCCAATGCCTCTAATTTGTCACTCTGTGCTCCAAAACTAAACCTAAATTTATGGTAATTATAATGCTTTCGTAACAGAATCAACCTGGTTTATCTTTTGCAAATCTTGGCAGCTATCCCCAGCTATTACATATAAAGGATAGGACGATTACAAAACAAACAAGAAACAAAGGAGTAAAGGAAGAGAAAGAAAGAGAGGGAGGGAATCACATCATCATCTGGAAGGGACCTCAAAAGATCATCCAGTCCAGTCCCCCTGCCAGAGCAGGACCACCTAGAGTAGGTGACACAGGAACCTGTCCAGGTGGGTTTTGAATGTTTTGAATGAGGAGACTCAACAACCCATCTGGGCAGCCTGTTCCAGTGCTCCCTTACCCTCATAGTGAAGAAATTCTTCCTTATGTTTCTTTGGAACCTCTTATGTTCCAGCTTGTACCTATTGTCCCTTGTCTTATCATTGGCTATCACTGAGAACAGCCTGGCTCCATCCTCCTGACACTTGCCCTTTACATATTTGTAAACATTAATGATGGCACCCCTCAGTCTCCTCCAAGCTAAAGAGCCCCAGCTCCCTCAGCCTTTCATCAGAAGGGAAATGCTCTACTCCCTTCATCATCTTTGTAGCCCTGCACTGAACTCTCTGCAGCAGCTCCCTGTCCTTCTTGAACTGAGGGGCCCAGAAGGTTTTCTGATGGCCCTTGGAGGTTTTCGAAATCTTTCTGGATAAAGCCCCAAGTAGCCTTGTCTGACATCACAGCTCACCCTGCTTTGAACAGCAGGGTGGATTAGATCATCTCCTGAGTATTTTGCCTTGAATTTTCCTGTGGTCCTGTGATCTTGTGACCCCTCTCAGGATTAAAATACATCATGTGCACTAGGTGTTTTAGACATAGTTTGTTTGGGTTTCTTTTTTTTTTTAAATGTGTGGAGTAAATGACTGCCAAGGAACAAAATGGGAAGAAAAGAAGAAACTCCTAGAACTGCTGGTAGTGGTCAGAAGAATCACGGTGAATCTCTAGCCTAAAAATGTGGCTAGGAGGCCTTACAAAATTGTCCAATATAAGACATATTTCAGATATATGACAGCAATTTCCAAATTTTCAGTTGCTACAGTAAGATTTGTAAAGATGAACATCTTGGGTCCACACCCTTTTCATTTAAATAAACACGGCTGCTGCTGTGGGTGGTTGGCAATGGAGCAAACAGTTGCTTTTTGAACAACTTGAATGAATATCTGATAGTGACATTATTCAAAAGCTAAATTTATTTAGACTTTGGTTTATTTGGTGACTTGAAACATGAAACCTTTACTCAGGTCTTTCTTCATCCTTATGATTCCTCACCCTCCTGCCTCCTGTCCCGTGTGCAATACACAGTAAGAGCCAGTCCTTAGGGAGGGACAACTGGTATTTCCCCATGTCTAAACTAAATACAGAATTTTGTGCAAGTTTTATAAATAGTTCTGAGTATATTTAAAAAAAGACACAGTTATTAATCACTCCTGTCTATAGGAGCCATTTTAGCTGCTACGGAAACTGATTCTGTAAGAGACAACTTGCGTAACATGAGGTTGACTATCATCTGATTGTCAAATGGATGTCATCTATAGTGGAATGAAGGTTCTGAGAGGTTTTATCTACATAATTAGTATCTCCCTAACCTCTGCTCTAAATAACTATTGCTTTTTGATACCATGGTGGAGTTGGTTGGAAAGTGAAGATTTATTTTTCTCCTTTTTTTTAGGTTAAAAGAAAAGAGAAACTAAACTTAAGCATGTTCACATTTTGAGCTTTTGGTCATTTCCAAGCAGAAACTTTGGTTTTCATTTTTAGAAAGAAAAAAAGTCCTGCAAGAGCTCACACCCTATAAAAACTTTTCATTTTAATAACTACTTCTAATTCTGTACTCTTTTTTTCTGGTGTTGACCTTTTCAGGACATGCCAAAATGGAGGAAACAAGGACTGAAATAGAATAATCTCCACCATTGTTAGGTGCTTTTCTTTCCCTCTTGTCAATTCTTTTTAATGTCTTTGGGAGCAGATCCCTGATCTGTCCTTTCTTGGACACATTTTGGTCCTTCAGCTCAAAAGCAACCTCATGGGTTTTCCTTCATGCTGCCTAGAGTTCCCCTAGCCTGATATTCCCTATGTCAGGGAGTACAGAATTTCAGCAAATTGCCCCTCTCTTTTGCCTAATGGCTTGGTTTAGACTTTAGAAAAGTCATTCAGGTTTGATGCGAAGACATAAAAAGCAGCACTCACCACTTTCATTGGTAGAGTGTTCAGGAAGATAACCTATGTTGATAGTGCATGCCTCCTTTCTCATTTGATTTTGACTGACTTTAATGCCTGACCATTAGTTCTTTTTACACTTTTCTCCCATAGAGAACTTTTTATTTCCTTCCAATGAAAGTGTCACAAGGCCCTTCTCAGTCTTCTCTCTTTGATGAGTTAAAATATGTATCCCTTTAGTCTATTGGTTTAGGGCACTGTCTCCACATCTTGACTTTTGCCTAAAATGTGGGAAATAAGGTTTGTCTACACTATGGATTGCTGCTTTTGAAAGGAAGCTGCTTCTGCTTACAGGGATACACTGGTCTATAAAACTGGACTGCTGTACTAACATCCTCATTTTTATGGGTAGATGAATGTCGTAAATAGCTATTACAGAAACACATTCATTAAAAAATCTGCTAGTTTTTATGTACTTAATTAAAAGTAAAGTTACAATGTATGAATGTATGTACTCCAGAATGCTGTGATATACTACTCTATGACATTATGGAAACCCTGGTGTTAGAAATGCCCTTTAAGAAGCTGTAATTTAAATTTATAGCTTCGTTTTTAATTTAGTTATAAATAAATTGTTTAAGATAACTGAATCCTCAGGGAATTCTCCCAGTTAAAAAAAAATGAAATAGTGTTAATACATTTTAAACAGTTTTATAAAAATAAGGTTTTTCTTGGCTGTTTCAACAGCAATGAGGAGGAGTTGCACTGACCTTTTGAAAACTCTCAGAGAGCAAAGGGAATAAGGGTGGATAAAATGATTAATGAAGCTTGGTAAATGGAATTCCATTAGATAAAATTGTAAAAAATACTGCCAAAGGAAAACAGAGGTTTGAAGACAACCTGTCATCATTTGTAAAAGTTTTTAACTTCTCTCACTTTCATAAAAACATCATGTCTGTACATGTTAACGTGTTGCTACTCTATGATTGAACATGTTACAATCAAAGAAAAGGCATAAAATAAAACAATCTACTTTGCAATAAAAAGTCCATCTGCTTCCTAAATGTTCTGTTCATATGTATCAGATAAGATACAGTATATCAAACAAAGTTAAGGGGCTAAGTATAGTGAATGATGCTAGAAAACTCATTTCTTTGTATCTAAGTTGCAGAAATTTGAATGAGGTGGAGGATACAATTTTAAGTGATGTCACTAAAAGAAATTATTTCAGTGCTATTGATTTCTGTAAATGCAGAGGAAATCTGATCATTTAGCTACACATAAAAATCTGTTATGTGTACCACATTTACCTGCACCTTAGAGGACCTACAACACAGTAACAAGAGCATAGGGTCATTTTGCAGTAATTCATTATGGTTCTGTGAGTTCCATCAAATACCAAGACCTACTGTTTTGGGAAAAAACAGAGACAAGATTTCATTCCATTATGGTCCTTCGCACTGCTTAGTCAATTCAAAAGGGCTGTAAGGCCTTGGTAAGAACTTGGTAACTGAGGATTATCTTTGCTGAAGGAGAACTCCTACATGTATCATTTTTAGATTTGCTCCTTAGACTTTCACATTCCTCATAACATAATTTAGTCATTCCTTCTTTAATTCCCTTTCTCTCTGAATCTCAATTCTAAAAGTGAATCTCTCAAAACCACATGAAGTTTTAACCATGATGTTCTTCTACACTTGATGCATTTCCTAAAAGACAGCGCTTTACTTTGTTGGGGTATTTCAAAGCACACATATAATATTGTATATAATGCAAGAATACTATATTTACAGATTTGATCACAGTAAATGTTTATGGGTATGGTTAAAGTATGTATGGGCATTTTAATAATAATAAAAAATATAAGCATATATAATTCCAAGATAATAAGCTCTTCCTATGCTATACTAACAAAGCAGCAGCTGTTCTCCTATTTGGACATTGCTTGTTTGTTCTTATGCCAGCCTTTGAACAAATAGAAACAAAATCTGATACTTTCAAACAGGCTCTGATCCAAAGCTTGTCAGAATTAATGTCTCTCTTTAGGTTAGATTCATTGAATACTCAATGAGGACACAGAATCACAGAATGGTAGGCTTGGAAGGGACCTTTAGAGATCATCTAGTCCAACCTCCTGTTAAAACATGGTAACCTCCGTCAGGTTGCACAGGAACATGTCCAGGCAGGTTTTGAAAACATTATTTATCATGAGAAATTCTTCAAGTACTTAGAAAAAAAAGGTATTAATTGCAGCACAGACTAGATTTGCATGAAACTCCACCCTGATAGCTCAGGACAAGTTTCAGTGTGTGGCACACCCTTTGTCAGTTAGTATAAAATCTTTTGACACATTCCATCATCAGAACCATCATCAGAAGCATTGCTGAGCACTTCTAGGAGAGCTTTAGATCCTATGCTCCTGTCAGGACTTTCCAGCAAATGCAAATTCTTCAGGATTACATCCAAGCAAAGACTGTGACCACCTGCCATGACGGAATGATCTTACACACACACACACACACACACGCACATGCACACACAGAATCTCAAGGGCTGGAGGGGACTTCAAAAGATCATCCACCTACTCCTTTTATTTAGTATTTTCTACAATTCCTGTCCACACACTACGAGTGATAAAACAGTTTCGCTTTCTTCTTAGATCCATGAGCTGCTGAATCACAGTTTCTGCTAGGACCTCATCCAAAGCCTGTTGAGATTAATTAAAAGATTTATCCATTCCCTAAATGAGCTGTATTGCAGGCCTTGAGTTCAGTGATGCATAAGGCAACTAGCTAAGCTTTTGAAAAGACAGAATATTACACTGTAATAGACTGTACTGATCTTCTAGTTCAAATTTCCACATAACATAGCTCTTCAGATTTCCCTGAATTTGTCTCATTTCATGGAAACACGCTTTGTTTGCACCACATTCTGGTTGAATGCCTGCTGAATCCAGCTGAATGGCTGACTAGCCAAATTCACAGTCTAATGCTAAAAGCAGGACAGGGCATTGACCATTCAGGTCCTCACTGTTGTAACTTTTGTTTGAGATTTTAAGTACTGTAGTGCTTAGGTTTTTACATTTACCAAACAATACTGATTTCTACATATGACAGTAGAGAAAAGACCTTGCTGTGCATGTTTGTATTTTCAGTCTTCATGCAATTAGTGCAACTTGCTAGATGCTCTTATTTATCAAAGCAGAAGTTGTTTTCTGAATTCGTTAAAGAACCATTATGGTTTTCTATATTTACTTATATATATTTTTATTTAGAGCATACTCAGGCTGCAACTCAAAGATGTGGTTTCAGCTGATACTGTCTAGACTTAAATAATTGGAAATGGGCAGAAACAGAGAAGAGTATAGCTGTTAGGTGCCTGAGACTGTAGCCAGTGCCGTAGATGACTTTTGCAGCCTTTACAGGTTTTGTATGTTTGTTTATAAAGGATTAGCAAAACTAGGTTCCTGGGGAGTCGTTAAAGGGGTAAAAGTGGAATTTTCATTATGGTGACATATCACAGGTAGGTGTAAACATCAGTCTGGTAATGCTTGCTTAACTCTAAAAAATAAAAATTGAACACAGAAGGATTTTTCATCTAGCTTCCCTGGTTGGCATGCTGAACACAACAACAACAACAACCTGTTTTACCTCCCAAAATGTGTCTCCAGAGTATCCACTTCACTGGCTCAGAGCACTTTTAGGTTTTTAACTCCTTTCATGCTAGGTTATACTCTTTCAAAATTATTCTTAATATGCAGAAGTCAGGTCCAAAACAAATTTTCCTGGTATGGTGATCTCAATAAGTTGCTGTGCAGTCTCCTGCTTCCAGTTTTGTGCACAAATTAGTCTCTTAGTTGTTTACTAGAACCAAGTATTAAAAACCTATGTAGGCCTGAGATACTGCCAATGGTTGTTTCTCTGGTCTTGAAAATTAAGTGATGTATTTTTGTTGCTTAAACACAGGACTCTGAGCAGTTTAATAGGACTAATCCAATCCATTCCATCTGCCTGTTCTGGATGGACAGTTATTTTTTAGCTGAGGATGTTCTATGCCCTATAACTGTAACTGATGCCCTATAACTGTACCTGGTGCCCTATAACTAGGCACCCCATGTTTAAATTTGACCAAATTTAAATTTAAATTTAGCACAAACTGAAGTGCTGCTTGTTTTTCTTTGAGTTACCAGTCTGACCTAGATCAAACTAAACAGTGACGTGTAACTGCAAAACGAAATGCTAGTGTAGACAACCATAAATGGAAATGAACTGATTAATAGAGCACAGAGAAACATAACAGTCTTGTAATTGGTAAGGTTACATGATAAATTGTGCTTAACTGAAACACATGTCCAACAGAACATAGAGTTTCTTAGTGAGCATCAATAGGATACCAGCTTAGCCCAATTCTCTGTAACTATTCTTATTTCTCAATTACAGAATCACAGAATGGGAGAGGTTGGAAGAGACTTCTAGAGATCATCTAGTCCAACCTCCCTGCTCAAGCAGGCCCGCCTAGATCAGGTCACACAGGGATCTGTCCAGGCGGGTTTTGAAAACTTCCAGAGGAGACTCCACACCCTCCCTGGGCAGCCTGTGCCAGGGCTCCCTCACCTCAACAGGAAAGAAGTTTCTCCTTATGTTGAAGTGGAACTTCTGTGTTCTGTTACCCCCTAGTCCTGTCACAAGACTGACTCCATTCTCTGAGCACCCACCCTTTAGGTTTCTAAGGGTTGATAAGGTCCCCTCTCACTCTTCTCCAGGCTAAATAACCCCAGGTCTCTTAGTCTCTCTTCACAGGAGAGATGTTCCTGTCCTCTAATCATCTTGATAGCCCCCTGCTGTACTCCTATCTCATCTTTATGCACTGTGTACAGAAGCTTGAGATATATGGTGTAGTTATAGCATACAATAGCTATAGAGCTGAAGTTGGCTTATCAGTTGTTGGCTTATCAGTTGTTTTACCTCATACCTACCCATGTTCCACAGTTCCCTATCTACACTTTGTGCTGATAATCACTCGTGGGGCTGTATTGCAAATGCAGTCACTTGAAATGAGCTGCGTTAGAAGTAAATCTCTCTCCAGAAAAGCTGTATGGCACAGGTTGCAAAGCAGGGTTGGGAGGGCTGAGGACTGCAGAGCTGGGAGGTGCTGAGTGGAGAATGGGAGAGGGAACTCCTGGGGCTGTCTTTCTCCTGGGAACCATCACACTGTATAACTGCTTCCTCTTAAGGACATTTAGTGTTGCTTGGGCACCAAAGAAGGACTACATCTGGTAAAAGAACGTAGGAGTTCAAGTGATGTTTCAGGGAAATTCCAACTTATGTTACAAATGAAAATTAGTAGCTGCAGAGCACTTTTGAAAATCGAGGTCTTGTTTAGATGCTGCTAAGGTGTGACTTAATGTTATGTCTTAATTAGGCAATTATGTGTTTATGTTTTCAGCTAACTGGGAACTTACTGAATCCTTACGTACCACTCTTGATTCCTAAATGGTATGTTTAAATCCATGAAAATCCTCAGCACATATCTAGAGCATATCCTGTTTGGAAATAAAATTATGTAAAAGGGCTTTAAGCATCTCTTGACAAGGCAGAGGAAACTCCATGTTGGATTAAGAAGGGAATGATGAGTGTATGTTAAAAGGTCTCAGAGCTTCAGAGATCTCCAAGTAGTAGGATTGTCCTCCATTAATTTAACCTGTGTCCAAGTACATGGATATACCTGTAAGAAATGGAGCTTGCATGTTGTTATGGAATGGCATCGAAGACTTAATTTCTGTTTATTACTTTCTTGTCATTGATAAATCTATTCAGGACAGATGAAATTCTAGTATTAATAATCCATTTCTTCTCTTCCTGCTGTAGGATTATTATTATTGTATTATTATCTTTTGGTATTTTTGTAGAAGAAGAGATCAAATATGTAAACAAAAGTATCTTTAAATAACAAGTCCTTAGGAAAAAGAAGGGAAAATGGGAATCTACAATACTGCTGCACAACTGGTCAAAATCTGTGATGTTTGCAAGCACTTTAACTAATGAACTTTTGGGCTACATCCATGCTAATGAATTACACAGTGCCAGCAAATGTTCTTGGGACTGGAACTTGATTGTCCCTACCCTCAAGTTGACCTTGGCATGGTTTTGGCCTGGCCAGCAAGTACTCTCTTGAACAATTCATGGTGTCATTTGAGGGTTAGCATAGACCATATGCAATAGGAAGTTTGGATATGGCCACCCTGTTTCGGAGATTGAGTGAGCTAATTAGCATTGACAGGTATGGTGAAGTGCCAGTTGGGTTCAGTGACAGAGACTGGAGAAATGTGTACTGTGAGTAGCTTTACCATCTGAAACAAGGATGCTTGGGATGCAGCACTACTTGTAAGCACTTTTTCCCACCATCTCCAGGACAAGGAGTGCCAGTGACTGTTAATCTTCCCTGCCTGTTACTCCCAAGCAACAAGTTAAGGGATTACAATTAACAACAGCAAACATCTCTCAAACTTTGCCTCATCACATACCTTCCACATCAGTTGCTGTGATAGCACATCTTCCCTAGTGTACAAAGGTGGTGCCCCCTCTCCTGTCACTACAAAGACTGGTGCTCCCATCAAGAATCAGCAGAGGCACAAAAACTTACAAATGTATATGTAGAAGACATGAAAAGACTGCATGAATGCCTGGGATACTGTTAAACTGAGTGTTTATGTACATTTGCTGTTAATGTCTGATTTTCATAGGAATAAAACATGATGCTTCTATTCAGAGCTATAATTGACTGTATTTTGTGTATGTGGCACAATAGAATCCCAGCACTTCTGAGGAGGCAGACTTCAAGAACTTAGTGGAATTTCTAAATGGCTTAGACTTGTGCTGGGATGAAAGGATTCAGATGAATCAAAACTTCATTAGTTGTGCCTGGCCTACATGGTTACAATCAACAGGCTAAAGAAGCAGAATCTCACCCAAGGTGCTTCAGTGCACTTTTGGACTACAAATGTGGGTTGTGGCATATGATACGACTTTGCAGATTGGGCACAGAGGACAGTCCAGCTGTAGCTACGTTGACAACTGGTTCAGGTTTAAGTAGCTACGAGGCTGCTTGAACTTCTGCCAGCATTGTCCATCCCGTGGAAACCCGGGATGGTTCCTGACTTGTCCCTGAGCCGAAGCCTCATGCCAACATGCCTCAGCGACTCTCCAAGATTCTCCAAGTCTCTGCAATTCAAAGCCTGATGGATAAAAGGGAAGTTCCCAACAGCACACTGCCACTCTGTTCGATGCTACAGGCAGAAAACACCTCTCTCGGTGTGTATTTCGTAGGATGAGACTGAGGGGGTAATCTTATTAATGTTTACAAATATCTAAATGGAGGCTGTCAGGAGTCTGGGGCATCCATTTTTTCTATTGTATCAAGCAACAAGACAAGGGGTAATGGGATGAAGCTGGAACGCAAAAAGTTCCATTTAAAGATAAGAAGAAACTTTTACTGTTGAGGTGAGGGAGCCCTGGCACAGGCTGCCCAGGGAACATGTGGAGTCTCCTTCCTTGGAGGTCTTCAGGACCCACCTGGACATGTTCCTATGCGACCTGATGTAGGTGGATCTGCCTCTGCAGAGGGGTTGGACTAGATGATCTCTGAAGATCCCTTCCAATCCCTACCATTCTTTGATTCTATGTTGTGTTCGTCCCAGAATATCACCCACTCCCAAGCTGCATCTGCCAGAAGACGTGGAGTGCGAGGGCTGCGGGGAGCAGAACCGCACCCGCGCATACAGATGTGCCTATACCTCGCTGCCTGCCCGGGGAACGCCCCGCGGGTGCTGATGCGACTGCTGCCAGCGGAGCTCGCCTGGTGCTGGGGCAGCGCCGACTCTCCCGTCCCTCCCCCGCCCGCCCAGGAGGCTCCCGCCCGGCCCCGGTCCCGGCCCTGCGCATAGCGACGGAGCCACCGGGCTGCAGGCTGCGCGCACGGAGCGCCATGGCGCGAACCTGCCGAGCTTTCAGCCTTCTTCTCCTCCTCTTCCTCGTCAACAGCTCCGCGGCGGCCGGGTACGTGTGGCTGGATGGACTGGAGGCGGGCGGGCGTCCGGCTGCGTGAGGCGCGGCGTCCCCTCTCCCTCTCCCTCTCCCTCTCCCTCTCCCTCTCCCTCTCCCTCTCCCTCTCCCTCTCCCTCTCCCTCTCCCTCTCCCTCTCCCTCTCCCTCTCCCTCTCCCGTCGGGGACTGCGCGGGGCAGCGAGCTGCTTTCCCCGGGCTGGCGGCCCCTTCCCCGGGGCTGCCCGGCCCCCGCCTGGCCCCCTGTCCCATCCTGCAAACGCTGCCTGCGCTCGGTAGCGCCCGGAAAGTGAGCATCACCTCCCACCTCCGCAGCGGAGCGCGGCAGGAGAGCTTCGCCAACACGCGCCTTACGTTACTGTGTGCACACTTTTTGGGGGGCTGTACTTCACTCCTTGACCTTTCTCCCTCTGCCCGTTTGGATTTTCCAGACCTACGTTCCTTGTGGCAGTTCCCTGGAACATAAGGCCTGGAGCAAACGTGACTGTTGGGGTGGCCCTACTGCCGGAGAGCCCAGCACAGGTCATCGTGAAGGGAGAAGTGATCAGAGATAACAAGACCATCTTGAGCAGGGAAATGGTCTTTGAGAAAGGTAAGAGAATGGCGTTGTCCAGTTAGGATTTACATTTGCCTTCTCCCACAGATACTGTACTGCTCCAAAAATATCATAGCTTCCAAACAGTACTAAAACAGGAACTTTATTTTAGCAAGTAGGAGTAACTTAGGGGAAAACTCTACTCTGCTGGCTCTGCGTGCAGGTAGGTGACTGAGCTGGGTAGGAGTGGTTGCATGGGTGTACTAACTCATTATAAACTCTAAAACTAATCAGATAGTAACAAAGTCTGATGGATGTGAGGTTTCTGAGGAGCCAGGAAGTACTCTGTTAAAATATAGTATAGGGCTACTGAGGAAATAGACAAAGAGGTAGGCTTGTGATGCAAGGTGAAAGCAAGTCAGATAATGGTAAATGCGGAAGGGATAATGGCAAATGTGAAACGAACAAGGCAATACAGCATCTGGAGCTGGCTGCTTCTCCCCATGCCCTAAGAAAGGAGGACCTGAGGACAATAGGAAAGTGGAGATGACCATGTCAGACACCGTTACTTTGAAGCTCTGTGGACTTGCGGAACCAGAAATTTTTAAGGATCTTAGATTAGAGCAGGCTGATTTAATGTCTGCCCCTGGGCATCAGTAGAAGATGTGGTGGCAGTTCTGAGTAGCTGGTGAACAGAGGTATCCTGGTCATTGCTTCCTTTTAATAAAGACTGTCTGGGAACAGAAGCATAGAGATGTCCTACTTGAGATTTGACCTCATATAAAAGAAAATATTTTGTCTGGATAATCTAGCTATCAAACTGCTTTTAAAGTGAGGCAACATAAATGACACCTAAACTCTAACTTTTTACGTGTCAAAAGTAGAGTCTGAGGACAATATGAGATCCTACAGAAATCTCCTTTGCTGTAATGTACTTTCTTCTTGTTAGTGTCAGATAATTTTTCTATTAATATCTTATAGTTAATATAAATGCCATAATTGGAAGCATCACACCTTCATTTCAAAGCCTTGATGAAAGTCCATCTCTCTACACAACCTGTAGAGAGGACTGAGACTTTGAATATGATGGAATGTGTCTGACTGTATCAAAAAATTCATGGCCATTAGATGCAGAAAGGCACATCTCATCAAAACTCTTCTTCCTATTTCAAATATTCTGAAAAAGTTTCCTAGAAGTATGCATCAGACTTTACTTCAGCTTGGGTATTGTTTATCCACTCTAATTTTATATTGTTATCAGCTGTATGTCCTCGAGCAGCCAGTGTAAAAGCATACACGTGAGGCATATTTCCTGTAGTGCTAGGGTTAATTAAAAAAATATCTAAATGTTCATTTCCGATTTAAATCCAATTTATACACCTGATCTGCTTCCATTCTGCTTAACATCAAGTTCAGTGAGCCCTGCATGAGTTTCAACTTGTTTGTTGTGGTCCTTTTCAATATTAAAAATCAGACAAGCAACTGCTAATGCCAAGGGTGTGAAAGAGTGTGGATGTATCTGACCTGCAAAGTACATAGAACTGTGTTTGACACTGGGCATTGCTGAAGTCAGAGGGAACAGGTGAGTGATTTGGAACAGCTATGACACTGTATCAGATTGGGTACAGTGAGGAAGAAGGAGAAATGCTGTAGTGCATTACTTGGAAGTGCATGGATTTATTATTATTTTAAAATATTTTTACTGTATTTTAAATACACATTTGATTTTTTTACGCTTTTAAATTTTATAAATGAAGGAATAAAGATGCTGAGCATATAATGTATTTCCTCTTGCAAATACCTTAAAATTTAGTACGTGTCTGTGCACTCTTTAAAGTCAAGATACCTAATTTATTAGTCATTTGTTCTCTGTGAACAAATATGTAAGCAAAACTGTTATGGGCCAGGTGCAGAGGAACTGCCTTGTAACAGAGGATGTAGTGTTGAAGGCATTTATCCTAAGTATACATGAGCGGACCAGTTGTGAATAGAGTTGCTCAGAGAGAAAGCAGTTTATCAGAATAAGATTCTAATGCTTTAAATTCTTCATTGAGGAACAAAACAACCTGAAGAAAATATGTAGCAATATTGTTGTAGCTATATTAGTCTAGGAATGTGACTGAAGGAAGGCTGGGGAAGTTTTATTAGGCCAGTTGTTGCAGCTGAGGAAAAAACTCCAAACATACCTCTGGGCACACAAAACCTTCTTTAAATGACATCACTGCTGCATATATTAGTGCCTGGAAAATGTTGCTTTATCTGTCACTTGGGCCCATGAGGTTAGACAGAGTGACTAATACAGTGGTATTACTGTTCCTGTGGTGCTCATGAGTTTGATGACTTTTATTGCTGTGTGTCTGTGCAAAATGGTATTAAGGGAGGCAGGGTGTAGCTGAAGTTGTTGACTGTGCTGAATATCCAGAAAGCTGGAACTGATCTGCCTTGGTTAGGCTGCAAATTCAGTGCTACACTTGCCTAAGTTGGCTCAATTATGCTCTGTATTTTTCCTTACATGGTGACAGCAAAAGCAGAGGATTAACTGCTTTGAGAAACTGATCTGACTAACAAAGTTTTTATTTCGCTCATGTGTTGGTTCAACGTGCAAACTTTTGTGCTAATGGAACTGAGATGGGTACAGAGTTGAGAGCTGGATGCCAGGGACAGAGAATGGTCTGAGGACATCGTTTTTCAGTGTTGTTTAATCTACTGCAGGCTGAATTCAGCAGGGTGCCTAAGCATTAGAGCTATTACATACCTGTCTGGCATCTACAGTTGCTTAAAGTTAAGAATGCGCTCTGGTTCTCTAGTAGCAGCTCAATGTGGTACATGTACTGGTTTAAATATCTGAATAAGCTCTATAAAAGGATCTTGTTGAATTAGAGGCACTGTTATTTTTTATTTATATAGTATACCTCTTGCTTTGTATAAGAAAAAAAATGCTTGCCCTCTGATGGTTGATAAACATTCACCATTGTAAAGTTACTGGAAGTGGAATTTCGGTATCAGATTGGAGTGATTACTGGGAAATTGTCAATTAGAGACAGGCTTTAGCAGTGGAGGTTGTTTCACATCTTTATCATGCTTTTCATGTAACAAAGGTGAAAAAATATTAATAAGTTGCTAGTTTTTATTCTTTGGAGTGAGGAATCAAGTGTGAACGTGCACAAATTTAAAGAAGTGCTGATACTTTGAGCTTTGCTCGACGTTCCAGAATCTAAATGTACTGTAGCAAGGGAGGGAGATTGTTTAAGACCAATGTTTTGGTGCAGAAATTAAGTTAATTAGATTAAATGTGATGCAAAAAGACCAAATAGATGTCTGCAAGCAGGATGTTGCTACTTCAGGTAAACTGTGTGGAAAAACACAGCCAAAAAAAAAGAGGTCAAAGAGAGAATAGGTTTCCATTGTCTGCAGCAGACTCCAGAAAAACACAAAGCACTAACTAAAGCTGTTTCTGTGCACTGTATTAAGCCTTGACACATTTTCTGTGGAGATGTAGCATCAGAAAAATCCTCACCCTGATTGAAAATGACTGCAAAAGATAACAATGGCTTATGTGCAATTTGAGCTGTTGGCTTTCTGGGTCAAAAACACACAGAGAAAAATATGAGAATAACAGCACATTAAATTTTATGCGTGAATAGCTTGATTTTCAGTGGTTACTGTGAAGGGTGACTCTTGCCATGCATAATTATCCAGTCATTGATCATTAAAGATGTAGTTTTAATTGGCAAGAAGTGTAGTCTTAAAGAGTTTGCTGCCCAGACATTGCAGTGTGTGTTAGTGTGAGAAACCTTATACCGTAATTGTGAGAGCTTCTGAAAAGTCTGTTTTTCTTGTTGGTGCTAGAATGATTTGGAATGAGTAAGTAGCATGTAAGCTGAAAAAACAAACTAGTTTTAAGAAATGCTTTCATGTGTAATGAAGTGTCATTTAAATGACTATGGGAACATTTTTAATTCTTAAGATTTAGCTATAGCTGTTGGTATTTAAAATACAACGAAATGTATTTAAGGCAAGGTAAATGAGAACTGTTTTATAAACTGAAGACTCTTGTTTACAATAGCTTGTGTAGTTTGAGTTCTCTGTAAATTAATTGTATGTGTTAATTAATTGGCACTGTTTTTCTGTACTTCTACAGAAGAGTAAATGTACTTGTTTAACAGAGGATACTGAGCTACAATGTGGTAAATACTCAGCTAGGATTTACGAAACATGATAGAGTTTGTGAGAATGTCTGTCAAGCTCAGACATGTAGTGATCATCCATACAGACAATGGAAAATATGCTTTTACTGGAAGGCATGTTTTGCATACTTAATAATATGATTCTGATCACATTAGTATGTGAAACAGTGAAAAACGCTAGAAGAAATAAGTTGTAAAGTAACAGCTAAATGGGAATGAATGGCCTAAGTACACCAGTCCATTTTCTTAACCTTGAGTTGCATCTGTACCTTATTTCAGAATAAAACATCTGACTCACAAATCTATACTGAAGGGGTAAAGAATTTTTATGGTAGTTTAGTAGGACAGCTCTTTTCTGCCTCATTCTGCATCAATGCCATAAAAGCCAATCAGCAAGAGAGCATGAATCCCTTGAGGTTGTGTCCATAACCTCCACCTCCAAACGTATGTGTAGCAGTGCCTTGTGAAAAATAAGTTGGCAAATAGTCAGCACGTTTAGATAACCTATGCAAAATAAGAATGAAGGAACAGTTTTGAAGGAGTGTTGGGTCTGGATCCAGAGACAATGGAGCTAGTAGAGAAGGGAGTGTACTCTTACTGGTTTTTGTATGACTGGAGTACATGTAACAAAAAAAACCAGGTTTCTATGTTTGTTGTTGAATCCATTGCACTAACAAGCCTGTTAAGTAGATTGCAGGGAAATGGAAGTATCCATCCCATCCAGTACTTGAGCTTCATCTTACAGATAAGATGCTGTTTGAGATTTGAGAGAAAGAATCCTTCTGTGGTTCAGGTCTTATGTGTTCATAGGAGAGGTCATTCTGGTCATCAAGTTCTTCGCCAATATCAAGCAAAGGAAAGTGTGGAAGATAGAGCACTACAGGCTGTTTCACGGTGCCTCATGAAAGGGTGGAATAACTCACTTGTAGTAGAAATTGTGTCATTGGGACAGCTCTTAGGGAGGAGGGAATATTACATGTTGCAGCATGGAGTTCCCTGTTGCTACTGTGAACTTTATAGCTTTTAGGAAAGGAAGGAAAGAGAAAAACAAAGGAAAAACAAAATAAAAGCTGTGAATTTGGGGAAGGGGACAGGGAAAGTGATGCCAATAAATGAGAAATTGGGAGGGAAGATGATATTAGAGCAAAGGGATAAAGCTCTTGAGGGATTAATTCTAAATGGATAAGTACACATTACCCTAACATAGCAAAAGGGTAAGAAATAACATAACTGATCACAGCTAAGAAACAACAGAAAAAAGGATAACTGTGTGTTTAAACTGAAAATGAGATTGGATTACAAAGGTCGAGCTTGAAGGAGTAGTAAGGGCAAGAAAGGACAAAACCATAAAGGCCAAACCATGAATAGGAAAGAACATAAAGAACATAAAGTCAGAGTTGAGATCCTATCTGCAGAGGTTGAACAATATGGTGGCAAGAGATGATGCTGGTTCACCTAGATTCACTGCAGTCCAAATAAGTATGTGTTTTGAAAACGTGGCCAGAGCGACAGACCCCTTCTCCCTGACTTGTTCAGCTCCCTAGAGGTGCATCTGGGAGGTCCAGGTGCATTACTTTGTATGATTAGGGATTTATATTGCCTTTATTTACTGATGAGGGAAGTCTCAAGTAATATTTTTATTTATCTAGATGTCATGATCTCAAAAACATTGTATTTTGACTCTGAATGTATTTCAGAAAATAGAAGAAAAACAATATGAGAAAACATCTTCTTCTTTCACTCCCTCCAAGATGAAACTGAAATAGTTCCTGAATGTTTTATTTGCAGTGAATGAGTTTGAGAGGAGGCTTGACTTTGGAATTTTGTTTTAGTTGCAGAAATTGATTTGACGAGGGCGGTATTAACACCACCAAATCTCTGGTGTAGACAGGCTTAGCCACACTGTGTCCTAGTATGATTTTCCTGTGTTTTGAGTCGGGGTGAAAACTGCAGCTGCTTTAAATTACAGCTAATAGTGACTTATTGGTGTTTGTTTCATGGCTATCAGAATGGATAATAATGATGGCCAGTAGTGCCTTGAAAGCAGGATGTGCAGATGCCAATGAGTTTGTGTGTATAGCCACCAAGGGAAAATAGAGTGAATGAAATTAATTTCCCATTTAGTTGTTTAAAAGACTTAAGTCTGAAGTCATTCTGTATTGTCGACATCATTTCGTAGGCTCGATCTGACATCAAGAAAGTTTTCTCTGTAGCACTCAAAGCTCATCTTGCTAACAGCTGTCAATTTATAAATCCTGGGAATGTAGTTGTTTGGGTACAGTAGGCAGTGATAATGTCATGTGCGTGACAAAAAATTGGGAAAAAGTTGAAAAGAGGCTGTATTTGTGTTTAAGTGTCTGGGATGGTAGCTGCTGGATAGCTGTCAGAAGATCTCTGATTTAGTCTTAGAAATGTGTAGCTGTTTTGTTTTCCTACCCAGCATGCAGTGTCTCAGATAAACCACAGAGTATATTCTTGCAACTGGCTGCTCCTCAACCACTCAGATGAAAGTGGTAATAATAGTACAATCCGTAGAGTTTGTGGTTTTACTTTAGAGCACTGAGTAGAGAATTAAATGTCTGAATGATGGTCTAAAAAGAAATTAGAGGGGTCAGCCTGCAGGAAAGTTGGTGCTTGCTTGTGGAAAGGATCGTGGATGCATCAGGGCAAGGGACGGGTAGCCCAGCATTGGCAGTGTGTCTGTTTGAGGACATGGGGAATGGTGATTTTCCTCAGGCATGGTGGATCTGTAAGTGCTGATGAGAGAGTGATTGAACTGATAAAAAGGACAAGCAGGGAGGTACCAGGGCTTCTTTGCCATATAAAGTAGGAAGACATGGGGAGTGCCATGGTGAGAAGGCAGAGGAGAAGGTCAGCACCTCTTCTCTTCATGCCTTCTGGTAAATCAGTAATTATTCTCTGTTGACCACAAGTGTTCCTGGTTGGGCTTTTCCACGGTTGGTTTTCCACCACTGTTCTACCACTGATCATGAAAGCAGATTGGGGAAGAACCTTTGGATTTAGCTGGAGAAGGCTTTTTTGTCATGAATTGTCCTGGTTGTCTGGAAAATATCAATACACTGCATTGCACAATGAAGCTAGAACTTGCAGGTGACTGTAGAGCTTGGTTAAAATGTGACTTTAATCTCAAAAACATCTGTGCATGTTGCTTTTCTCCTGGCCTCTAGAGCCGCAGTGTCCTGTCTCTTGACCGAACCCTCAAGATATAAATTCTGGTCCAGTTTAGATTATTCCTGCAATCTCATTCCACCTTTCTCCATAGCCAGTTCTGCTCCTCTGCCTGTCTCTCTCCCTTTTAAATTTCGGAGTGCTTTTAGCCTCCAAAATGGCAAAAAGGACTGAAAAGAATAAGAGGTAGTGGAAATAGGGAGAAGGATAATGAGTGTGTGTGGAGAGAAGTGTATGCAGTACAGGCAGGGTGTAGGAGGCTTCATGAAGCAAGTCTGTACCCCGGTGCTACAGGCCTATTGGCTTCATTTGGCTTTGTATATCAGCATGTGTGCTGTTGTTCACTGTCAATCCCTGCTGCATGTATTTGAATGTTGTATTGCCCCTCCTTCTCTCATCTGCCCCAAATTTAGCCATAACTTAAGAACAGTGGCTCACAATATGTATTTAGGGCTACTTGTGTAACTAGCCAGGGCTAGTTTGGGTACTAATTTTAGGATAATAGATGAGGACTGTAACACATTTAAAGAAAACTATGAACTTGATTTGCAGGCTTTTTTTATGAAGAAAAGATGTTTTTTCCTCCCCTGGACAGTTTGGGCCTTGGTGTTTATGTTTCCTTTTTTTTAATTATTTTTTATATTGAAAACACAAAAATAGTATATATTTTGGCTAGGAAGAAAAACCTGGAAGAACATGGAAGAACAGTACTTTTTATTTCTCTGATGTGAGCTTTTGAAATAGACTTCACAGTAGAAAAAATTCCACTTAACCACTTTAAAAAAAAAAGCTTTTCTGTAAACATTTCCTAAGCATGGATATGTGAGCACAGCTGCCAGAAGAAAGACGTGGCATCATTTCAGTTTTATTTTTCCATTCTCACACAGGACTAAGAAGGAATGAGGACATAGGTAGAAAAGATTAGGTGAGAAAGTCTGTTTGTACGTGATATCTGCCACCTGAACTAGAATATAGAGTCAAGATCTGAGTTTGTGTAAATTAGAGGCTGAAGTGCTGCTGTAGTGATTTATATTGGCACAAGCTCTACTTCACTGTGCCAAGCCATGCAGCTATTTTTCTGGAACCTCTGTCCTTTTTGGGGAGTGGAAGTTGAAACATTTACATCTAGTCTGAGTGCTGGTTGTGCCAGCTCAAGGGGATGAAGCTGGACCACAAAAAGTTCCATTTAAATATAAGAAAAAACCCCTATTTTACTGTTCAGATGAGAGAGCCCTGGCACAGGCTGCCCAGGGGGGTTGTGGAGTCTCCTTCCTTGGAGGTCTTCAAGACCCGCCTGGACATGTTCCTGTGTGACCTGATCTAGGTGACCCTGCTTCTGCAGGGGGGTTGGACTAGATGATCTCTAAAGGTTCCTTCCAACCTTACCATTCTATGATAAATTTCTGGATTTGGGTCAAGCCCATGCAATGGGAAGAATGTAAGATGCCATCATTTGTGCAGCTCTCCTTAAAAAAAACCCCAAAAAACCATGTATTTGTCTCTGTAGAATTTTCTCCTATTTGCTTTGCTGATAACAAGACTATTAGACCTCCAAATAACGGCATGGTGGCATGATATTTTAAAATATGACTTCATTTCCCTCTACTGTCTAGACTAGTGGCATGTCACTTCCAAAATGCTTTTGATTCCTCTTCTGCTGGACTGCCCTGAATGCCAAAGACTGAAGGAAAACGAGTGCAGGACAATGTGGTGCTTGTTTCTACAGTGTTTCCATGCATTTCCTCAATGCATTATTTAGTGAATGAATACAGTAGAAGCTTCAAGAATTCTGTCAGAGAAATGATTTGCAAGTGACAGGGAAGGATGTTTTTTCTTGAAGGATTATGTGACTTCTTTGATGGGGTTTTTTCTTTTGTTTTATTTTTCTTTAAATTTTCTTCAAGCTGAGTCTGAAACAGTCCACTGAGTATTTCCTGTCTCTCCCTGCAGCTAGGGCATGGCTCCCAGCTGGGAGTTTTCTTTAATCCCTTGTGATAGCAAGGACCCGTGCTCTCTCTGTGCTATCTTTCCCATTCATGGCCTGTTACTGGTTAGTCTGCTGCTGTACAGAGCAGGCGTGATGAGTCAGGAGGAAGCATTTTTATGGTCTGCAATGCTTGGGCTGTTCTGGGCTCCTTTCAAAACTTGCTTTTACTGCCTGGATTTACCTGTAATCATTGGGAGCTGTATTTAATAACTGAAGTGATCACTTGCAGGGATATGCTGAAGGAGGGTGACAGCTGCTGCACTTTTTAGGGACAGTGGACTTGTAAATTATGTGGAAGTGTTCCACACTGCAGGCTAGTCCAGCTTCCAGCAGAGCAGTGCCAAGTGCTAGCAGTTGGACCGTGGTTAACTCTTTATAAACCTGACACTGCTGTGTGATTAGTGGACACAAAAATGTGGGGAATTTCATCAATTCAGCAATGGCATAAAGGAAATGTTTTGTCTGTGGCTCTCACTTGAGCACATCCAAAGCCATCCCCAGGCATGTCTGAGCAGAGCTCCAGGGGATTGATTGCAGTTTGGTAGTCTCTGAGAACATGGGAAGGTCTTGCATGACAGGGAAATTTGCTGCAATGCCAAAGAGTTTTGGATCCGCCTAGTCTGCTCAGTTCCTAGCAAAATAATTATGTAGTGACATGAATTGGAAGATTACCTCATGCCCCAGAGCCTCCTATGATTTTCACTGGCCGGGAATGACACGGGGCTCTGGGCTTTATCAAGGCAAATAAGGAGGCTATAGCTCCCTAACAGCACTTTAGAAGTTAAGTGCTTTCTGAGCTGCACAAAGCAAAAGTAATTGTGATTTAAATCTCCCTCCTCCCCAACTGCTTCTGCCTCTGCATCATGGCTGTATCTGGCTCAGAACTGAGGTTAGGTTTCCCAGGCTTGGTAGCATAGAAGAAACCCACTATTTCTACCTTAAGATTTCTGTCTTTTTCATGCTAATTTTTATTGAAATAGGTGGAGGCAAGTGGACACTGCCCTGATGAGAGAGCTGCAAGATATCTGCCGTGTTATGTGAAAGGCTGCTTTGAAAGCAGGTAGATGCTATGCAGGGAGATGCATAGCAGTCTCCGTCACCCTGCCCTTCTCGTGCGTGTGTACTAGTGTGTTTGCATTGGTGTAGGTAAAGATGGAAATAGAAACTCCATAGTGTGGGCTATGGTATGAATATTAGTGCTTACTATCTCCCAATGTACTGGAGTCACTGCTATAGTTGTTGCTATGATTAGCTATATTGGATAGATTAAGCTAGTGTAGCAATACTCACCATGTGCCTATCCATTCATGGTAAATAAAACTAAGTTTCTGTTCCTTGCTAATAACCAAGTGTCATCACTGACAAAGGTTTGATTTTTTTTTCTGGTGATAGTGTCATGGGTTATTGTTGTACAAACTCCAGCTTTACCACCCATACTCCTGAGGAGTGAGAACTAGAGAAGGATTAGGCTTTTAGTATAAAACTGAGGGAAGATTCAGGAGGTAGCTTTCTGCCATCTCTGTTGTTGCTAGTTATCCTATATCCAGGCTCTTTTACCTGTGAAACATCGTAACCTGTTAAAATTCTTCCTAGTTAACTAACTCTGTCTCTCCTGAGTTTGGAAGACTTAAGTTTTACTTATCTAAAATGGTGTCTCAATGTGATTGTTTGGGCATGGAGGTGTCTAGGTAGATGTTGGGAATAAAAACATCAGTGAGTCCAGAGAGGTTTACATTGCCTATGAGTCAGGTACTCTTTAGGACTGTAATTCTTCTCCTGTAGCTGATGATTGTCCTGTAGTCCTGTCTGCCAAGCAAGCTTCGCTGAGCAAGGGGCTCACTGCCACCATGCAGTGGGGCAGGATGTTCTCTCCTCTGGCTTCTCAGAAAAGAAGTGTGTATTTTGCCTGAGACTCCAGTCTGGGTGACCTCAAAGACTGGTGGTACTGCTCAGAGTCAATGGCTGCATGGACTGCTTCTCAAGTGGAGAGAGGGATGATATGAAAAAAAAATGGTTGCTTTAACAGTAGCATAAACATGTTGTGGAAAGAACTGTGTTGCTTAGGGCCTGATGCCACCCATCCCCCATAAGGTTTTGAATACCAGAATGAAGTACTGGATTGTACTACCCACAAACTTCGTTTGTAGGATGTGAGTCATTTGGTTTAACTCGGGTTATAATTTGAATAGTTGGTACACACTGAATGAGATTTTTCCTTTAGCACTCTGGCAACAGCCAAGACAACCTGTGTTCAGTCCATCAAACCTTCCTTCAGTTCACCACTGTCACAGGAAAGTACTTCTTGACTTTTAAAACTAATGTTTATTCGACCTCACAGGTCAAGTATTTACTTCACCTTGGAACACTTTTTGTGTCCAGGGTCATGAAGGACATAATTTTTTTTCAAATGAGTAAAAGATAAGTGTGAACCCATTGCTTTTTAGGAGATTTAAAAAGGCCTAACTGAATGGAATCAGCAAAAGAAAATATGAGGCAATATAAGTCAGCAGTGTGCCCTAGCAGTGTGACAAGAGGACAAACTGCATCCTGGGGTGCATCAAACACAACATAATCAAGATTGGTGATTATCCCACTGGATTTAGTGTTGGTGTACCTCACCTTGAGCACTGTGTGCAGCTCTGGGCCCCACAGTTTAAGAAGGATATGAAGGTCCTTGGGCACATCCAAAGGAGGGCAACAAAGCTGGTGGAAGACCGGAAGGAATGTCCTATGAGGAGTGGCTGAGGACTTTGAGTTTATCAAGTTCGGAGAAAAGGAGTCTGAAGGAACACCTGATAGCTCTTTACAGCTTCCTGAGGAGGGGAAGCTGGGAGGAAGGTGCTTATCTCTCTGATACCCAGTGATAAGACTCGTGGAAACAGTTCAAAGCTCCATCAGGAGAGATTTAGACTGGACATCTGGAAACTTTTATTTACAGAAGAGGGTGGTTAAACACTAGAACAGGTTTCCTAGAGAGGTGGTTGATGCTTCAAGCCTGTCAGTTTTTAAGAGGCATTTGGATAATGCCCTTAATAAAATACTTTGATTTTTGGTCAGCCCCGAAGTAGTCAGGCAGTTCAACTAGATGATTATTGTCTAGAATCATAGAGTCATTATGATTGGGAAGGACCTTTAAGATCATCACGTTCAAACCTCTAACCTCACACTGCCAAGCTCTTCACTAAACTGAACCATAACCCTCAGCAGCTCATCTATGCGTCTTTTGAATATCTCCAGGGATGGTGACTCCACCACCTCGGGCAGCCCATTCCAATGCTTAACAACCCTCTTGGTGAAGAAGTTCTTCCTAATGTCCAATCTAAACCTCGCCTGGTGCAACTTGAACCGTTTTCCTTGCATCCTGTCATTCATTACTGGAGAGAAGAGATCAACCCTCACCTCACTGCAACTCCACTTTCAGGTAGTTGTAGAGAGTGATCATGTCTCCTCTCAGCCTTCTCCAGACTAAACATCCCCAGCTCCCTCAGCAGCTCCTCATCAGATCTGTTCTCCAGACACTTCAGCAGATTTGTTGCCTGTCTCTGGACATGCTCCAGCACCTCAATGTCCTTCTTGTAGAGAGAGACCCAGAACTGGACACAGTATTCGAGATGTGGCCTCACCAGTGCCAAGTACAAGGGGACTTGGTGTTTCTGGTCCTGCTGGTCACGCTATTTCTGATATGGACCAGGATGCCATTTGCCGCCTTCTTGGCTACATGGGCACGCTGTTGGGTCATAGTCAGCCCTTCCAACTGAAATAATTATGTTTTGTTCTATTCTAAAACACATAATGAAAATAAAAGATCTGGCACTGAAAGCACTTTGACACAATGATATCCAGGTGCTTAACAGCACATTTACTTGGATTCTAAAAGTATTTCTGGCCACATGATCTAAAATACTTAAAATAGTAAGTTAATATAACTTACTATTAATGTAACATTTTACTATTAATTAATATACTATTAACACATACATTAAGATGCATCTTACTCCCATGGTGATGTAATGCAGTGAGAATGGTTAATTCTGAGTGTTCATCTGCTTGAGAGAGGTAAATCTTGTGCATGGTTTTGAAAATTTCAGCCTTTGTTTGAGCTGCAGGATCAATGGAAAAAAATAACCTGGATGAAGTAGGGGATTGTAAACGTGTTTCTGTCTATGTGAATGTGAAGGAAAAATTGTTCAGGTGAGAGCATGGACATCAGCCCACACTAAGCAGAGTTGTAGCATTGCTGGTGTTCAGACTTTTGCAGCTCTGGAAAGTCTTCTGTCAAACACATAAGGGAGGAAGGAGTGGAGTAGATGTATCTGGTAGAGGAGGCTGAGAGCATTAGAGCCAGTGCCCTGTGAAGCAGCAACTTTCGGTTGTTGTAGAGGTGATGGCTCAGCATAGATGCACTGCCACGCTGCTGACTTTGTTTTGTAGCAGTGAATCCGCTAGGCAGGAGATTAGTGCTAGAGGGAATGACCAGGATTCAGACAGCTTTTGCCATTTTGCCTTTCTCCAATAAGGTGTAGTTTAAAGTCTTTGTGATTTTTGTTCCCTTTAGAAAAGTTGTTAATCTTGATTAAAATGACTGCAAAAGTAGTCACCTACTAAACTGTAGAAGAGATTGAGACAAAGTATCTCAGGTTTCGATTACATATGAAGGGGTTGCAGAATCAACTTCTTTGCAGAAATGGAGGGATGCTTTGGTCAGTCTTACGTGAGAGGGAAGTCATTCTCAAGGACAGCAGTGCCAAACCATACCTTCCTTGTTCAGGTAGCTCCCATATAGGACACTGTTGGCGCTCTCAGACCATCACTTAATTGGAGCACAGTATTTCATTTTTTTCTGGGTGGTTCTACGCTGACTGGTTGTTGCTTGGTGATAATGGATGTGTGATGGCCTGAGTGCTCCTCTGGGATGGGGCTGAGTGTTATTGGGGTTCCTTTCTCTGCTGTCCTTCATGCTCCTTCCTATGTCTATTGAGATGAGCTGCTTATCCCATAACCTGATGGATGCTGACTGTAGCCTTGAGAAGACTTGGGAGGGATAAATGTCGGGATTGAGGTGTTGAATGAAGTATAAACACAGTGTGTCAATACCGACTAATGCAGCAGTTGCTCCAGGCTGTGTATTTTTAATTTTCACATCCAGGTGATGCTTGGCAGCAATCAGCTGGCCGATAAGCATGTGTGTGTTGGCCAGCCAGTTGCAGCCATTGCATATGTGTGGGCTGGATGGTCCATGTACCCTGAGCTCCAGAGCAGCTGCATCAAGGGTATTCAGTTGTCTGATGGATATTACAGGCAGTGTGGCAATGGGGGAGGAGCACTGCTTTTCTAATTAACCCGATAATGTTGATATTTTGTTAAGTTTTTGTAAGGTTTCTGACAGTGCAATATTTCTTCTTTTTTTTTTATTCAGATTCATTTGGGACTCTTGTTCTTCCAGTAGTAAGTATTTCTTTTCTCCTTCCTCAGAAAATGTTGACTATAACTTTTCATCAGTTGGTGTTGATGACATGATGTATTTTGTATGTAGTCCTAGCTATTTTCATGTTCTCAGATGAGTGTATTTAGTGACCAGTAAGACAAAGCATTTTCAGATCAAGTATTCTGCAGCTTGTCACAACTAATTACAGGATTTGGGAACTCTTTGCCAGTATCAGCACAAGCTCTGTCATAAAACTTGAGCACAGAACTTTGATTTGTGGTTTTATTGACCGACTGTGGTTTTATTGACTGATTGATACTTCTATCACTATTTCAGATGCACCACAAGGGTGTGAAAGAATTGTGCAAAGCAATAATTGAGAAATATTAAAATATAAGTGTGTTTATACAGTCTTCTTAAGGATTTGGAAATGAACTTTCACTTCATTGAAAGTACATAATAAGCTAACTAGTCATCAGAAATGTATAATATTGAATTGTGTGTTGTATATAAGTCCTGAATTTATAATCATAGAATCGTAGAATGGTAGGGTTGGAAGTGACTTTTAGAGATCATCTAGTCCAACCCCTCTGCTGAAGCAGGTTCACCTAGATCAGATCACACAGAAATGCCTCCAAGTGGGTTTTGAAAACCTCCAGAGGAGACTCCACACCCTCCCTGGGCAGCCTGTGGCAGGGCTCTCTCACCTGAACAGCAAAATAGTTTTTTCTTATGTTTAAATGGAACATTTTGTGTTCCAGCTTCATCCCCATTACTCCTTGTCCTGTCACTAGATACAATAGAAAAAGGAATGTCCCAATGTCTGGACATCCACCATATTTATACTTGTAAATATTAATGAGGTCCTGAATCTCATTAATAATCCTGGGCATTATCTTGAGAACTCCATCTAAAGAATCACAAATTTGTTTTACCAAAGTCTTCGTGTTTTTAAACATCTGTAAGTATGAGTACCCCTGAATCCAGTGGGTTTAAATTCTGATCTCCAGTAAACTATATCTGACAAAATAATATTGAAATGTTTGACAGATGGATGATTAATGATAATCAGCAGTTCAACATTATGAAGAATACTAGATGGAAATGCATCTGTACAAACTGTAAATTAGCACATAGAAAATTCAGTTAGAAATAAAAATGATGAGATTAACAAGATTCTTAATATGATCTGGCAAAGTCTTAGAGTGTTTAAACTCATAAAACTAGGCGAGGTGAATTCCTCCCTCTCTTGCAACTGTCTGAAGTAATGAGAACTGACTCATTTTTAAATAGTAAGGTATTTTTTTCAGTCATGTAGCAATGGTAGATTTGTGTTTTGGCCAAAGTGTAGTTGTCTGGTAGCAGAAGGTGGGTAATGAGCCTCTGATTTCAGCCATCATCTTTTCCAGAGGAAACAGTAGTGTCCTTGTCTGAGGTGCTCGTGATGGTGGCTGGTGTGGTCAGAAGTATGTGAGATGACTTTTTTTTACCTAACATTAGAAGTGCCAAAGTGGGGATAGTACTACCATTCACTTGGAGCTTGTGTTGACTAAGATAAAATATCACAGCAAGTTCCTACTATCTACTGTTAAAAGCTGCCTTGCTCATATTTGAGTTGAGAAACAGCCCTTTCTTTAGAGAAGGAGTTGATGGGGTTGAGGTAAACAGTTACCATTTTTGTAGCAGTGACCTTCTGGAAGTATTGTATTAGTGCAATCTGTTAGCATAAATGTGTGAACCAGAAGGCTGATTACTTTACACTTCAGCTGTCCTAATACACTGCTGTGGCAACACAGATTTCATTTCCTCTGGCTTTTACCATCAAGAAAAGTACAAGAGGCAGT
Source organism: Colius striatus (assembly GCF_028858725.1). Lineage (NCBI taxonomy): Eukaryota > Metazoa > Chordata > Aves > Coliiformes > Coliidae > Colius > Colius striatus. The sequence continues at coordinate 15,224,909 of NC_084760.1, read as the reverse complement.
TTTGTCACTGTGTTGCAGGAAGGAAAGAGATTTTGAAATATAAAAAGTGAAAATCAGGGGAGCAACCCATGCTATTTGTCATTATTCATGATAGGAAAAAAGATGCAGAAAAATAAATGAGATCTCTAAATGGCATTTCCAGACTTTTAAAGTCCTTGAAAGTAAGAGCAAAATTCACTGTTAAGATGAGACAAAACAAGTTTGTTTTTCTCTCTTTTTGATTTTGAATGTCTGTAATGTTTCCTGGACTACTACTTCTATCTGCTTTTTAGGGACTACTCCTACTTTAATAAATTACAGTATTTGTAAATGTATTAATTTTGAGTTGTTATTTGACAGATGTAGTAACCAAGGCTGTTGCTCCTATTTAATATATTCCAGAATAGTTGGCATTGGAGTTGGATAATGTTGAAATATCTGAATCATGTGTTCTTGGCAATGTGTACACAAAAACCTGCAGCTGAAGAAAATGCAGAATCTATTGCAGTGTCTGGAGCTTAGCACGCAAAATTTAGTTATAAAAGTCCAAAATTTAAAAAAGGAATCTCTTCTTCCCATGTCATCAAACACTTACTCATGGGTGAAGAAAACTTGCTTATTTTTTCCCTTCCTTTTTTTTTGACTTGTTTTTAAAAATAGAAAGGCAATAGAGAGGGATCAAATTGCAGTTGACTCCTCTTAATAGGTAAACAGAGAAGGAAATGCATTCAATACAGACATTTGCATCTACCTCTTCTGTCACCCTGTGACATTTTTCCCTGTTTGGGAATTTCTATTTCCTTGCTGTGCACTCTTAAAATGAATTTTGACAGCACAACAGCCTTTCGTTATAGAGCTTGGTAGGGTACTTCTGAAGTGCCGTGCCTGGTGAGTTAACAGCTGCAATTTTCATTAGCAGTGCAAGAAGAGTGCATCATTTCCATATGTCATGCTGAAAAATGCAAAGCCATCTGTTTTAAATGCCTTGAAATCAGAGTTTTTGCTCTAGATTTGTTGTTGTAACTGCAAAGAGAAGCATGTGACTCTTAAGCTTTTTAGCAGGGCTAGTTGTTAGAATCAGCCGAGTGTTGTATTAAAACCATTTTCCCTCTCCAAAGAGGCTCCTAAGCAGATGGTGATACAGAAGCTGGCATCTGGGCTGGGATGCCCTTGGGATCATTCATTGTCTGTGTGGGGTCTGCTCAGGTGGAATTCTGGTGTGCTGTAGCAGCTCTGCACGAGCCTTTCAAGCCCTGAGGCTGGAATTCCTCCCACCTCACTTTAGGAAATGAACTAATGCATCTGAATGATGAGCTCTAGATTTCTTCTATCCACTGGAGAGGCAAAGACCTGTTCTATTTTGATCTTATGTGGTCTAAGTTTCCTCACCATTGATATCTGTCTATGTTTACTGCCAGCACTGAAGGCTTCAATGTCTATCCTAAATAAGTTAACCGTATCTCTTCCTTTATTCCTTAATATTTTGGGAAGAATAATTATTTTACTTTATAGATAAAGTCGCAATATGTGCTGTAATTATGAATCATTAAACTGAAATGAAACAAAATCAATGAGGTTTCTGTTGAAAAGCAGAACCTTTCCTCATGAGATATTGATTCTGAATTTAATTTTCTACCCCACAGTGCATGAACCTAAAGCTTGTAAAAAGAACTACAAGGCTTTCTTACTGTCCTTACTGTCATCTTGCTCAAATACAGCTTCTTCAGCTCTTACATTTTTGGAAAATTTGTTTTCAAAAAGTGATGATCAGAAAAAAAAATCCCCCCCTCAAAATTGAACCCAAGAAATTTCTCTAGAACTGTGCAAAGAGAGCGTACAAAATGTGTGAGTGTATGTGTGTGTGTGTGTAGTATATGAATGGTGTATGAATACACAGTTACTGAAATTGTTGACAACATGATTACTGCTGAAAATTGTATGCAAATATATTGAAAAGATGTTTCTGCTAACACTAATTTTGGGGTAATTGTTGAAATGACACTTTAAAGCCCTGAAATCCTCTCTTTTTGAAAGTTTATATAAGTTTACAAGGTCAGGAATATGTGAGATCTCTATGTCAGAAGTTTTTGGAATAGTAGTGTCTTCAAGAATATTTTGAATAAATAACAGAAGGTCACTATTTTCTCTTTAGCTGCCCTTGAATAGTGCTTCTGGGAATTATGAGTTACTGGTGGAAGGCCATGCTGATGACCAGCTCATCTTCTCTAACCGTACCAACTTGATGTACATGGCAAAGAGCATCTCTGTATTCATTCAGACAGATAAATCTATGTATAAACCAGGACAAGATGTGATGTTTCGGATTGTCACCGTCTATCCTGATCTTAAACCTTACAAAGCATCTATGAATATATATATCCGAGTAAGTATACACAGGAACCTAGTCAAACATTGGAATTCCAACTTTGTGTGACAAATAATGATCATGTATATTGATACCTAAATCTTACTAGCAAAACCACTCACATTTAACACGCGGCCTGACTTTTCTTCTAGGACCCTCGGAAGAAGTTGATTCAGCAGTGGTTGATGGAGGAGGGTGATTTGGGCATAGTTTCCAAAAAATTTCAGTTATCAGTGAACCCTCCGCTAGGAGACTGGTCCATAGAGGTGGAAGTGAATGTGAGTATTAACATTGCCAAATCACTGGGGGATTTAATTTCTCCTGATAAATGTGAATAAAACCATGTTTACTTTGCTGAAGCAAAACCAGAAATAAGCATGAACCGTGAGATGAGGATGTCATTCCCTCATGACAAACCCAAGATATGCAAACCTCACAAGATTTTCAATAGTATATGGCTTTCTGAGGAAAGATATTTAAAAAGCATAAATGTTTTATCTGAAAGTCTGTGTATTGATTCTAAAATACAAATGTTATTTTAAAAGTGAGGAGTTTTGATTTTAATATAAAGATCTTGTGTAGGGGTTTTTTTTTTTGAAAGTGAAACATTTATTTTGTAAGCAAATATACAGAAACTCATTGTGCCCTGCGGTGTGGTCAGCCACTGTCTCAAGGGGTGTGGAATCAAAGACATGTTTACAAATCTCTGCCTAGTTTTAGGGGCATTTCAGCAATTCACGATGACTGAGAAGTTACAGAGGAAAAAAATAGCAGTGTAAAATAGGAAGGATAAATAGTAAAGCAAAACTATTGCATAATGAAACTGGTGTGATCTAGTTTGCATGGTGCTATTGGCAAGAGTTCTGTCAGTCCAATCCTTTAAGCTGTACACTCATATACCACGGAGTATGTTGCAAAAATAGCTAGAGGTTCAGCTGTTTAAAACTGTGTGTTAGATTTATTAAACTTGCTTTAAATGCCTGTAATTTGGGAACTGCGTTTCCGACTTGGCTTGCAGTGGCTGTTCAGAGTCATTTAGCAAGTACAAACAGGACTGCTTAATGTACCCTAATGAGGGAGGTAATGGGGTGGGAAGTAGAAGAAAACTCATGTGGTCATGTAATACTTGCGAGTAATATTTGCCAGTACCAGTTATATGTTTAATAGATTTCTATAGACTGAGAGTGAGGGTGGTGCTCAAGTGAGTGTCAAGACTGGATTCTTAAAAGACTGTTGCATGTGGGTGTGCAGTCGTTACTATTGTGTTTGATGGGAAAAATGTTTTAAGCTGTTTCTGCCCTTGTCCCTGTGCTCGGCCGCTCCTTCCCATCCCTGCACTGCTGTTCAATAGCTTCTCTGTCAACACTGAGGCAGCTGTGGTAAGCCTGAGATCTAAAGCTTGCTGGGGAAGTGACCCAGATTGAGTAGGATCTCTGTGTTTTTCTTTGCCTAACTCAGACCAGTTCACTGATCTGTTTGACAGCACAGCTCCACTCATGGCTGCATAGGTCCTTTCATGAGGTGGGGAAGTGTGGCCGAGACATAGGAACAAAGGCTGGTGACAGTGACAGGTTACTTCAACAACTTGCTTGCTAGGCAGAAAAGGGTTTGTGATTTTTTTACTTGAGCTTTCTGAAAACTCTTGAGTAATCCTGCAGTCAGGAGGCCACTGCTGAAGGAACTGCAGCAGTTTTTGTCAGGATCTGAATATGCCTGCCACTCCCTCTTGAAACAAACCCAAAAAAGAAAAAAAAAAGTAACCTTGAAAGAAAAGTGCCCTGTAGATTCATCTGGGCTAATGAAACAACTGCAAGAAAACAAACAAGTGACATCTCAGTGGACTGAAGTTGATAGTATTCTAAATTTTAGCCACTTAGAACTACTACAGAAGTTTAATGAACCTGGAAAACATATGACAGGGTGGGAATGTCTCTCAAGTCATGAGTAACAAAGAGAAAGTAAATAGGGAACATTTTGTTCACTGTCTCTTGCAATACATAGCTACAGGACACAAGGTGAAGTAGGTAAAAAGCAATTTCAAAATAATTAAAAGAGCATAACTGAACTGTAGAACTCAACACTGGTGTGTGCTGTGAATACTGAAAACTCAGATGGGATCAAAAAATGTGGACAAATTTGCAGAAGTACACTCCATTAAGAACTGTTAACTGGAAAGCCCTGAGTGTTGAACTGGCACAGTGTCTACTCTGGTTAACTCTAGGTGTTGAACCTTGGTTTCTTCCAAAGACTAGATACTGACCTTCATGTTAGATCTACCAGGATACAACCTTTCCTAGGTTGTCTTTGCCACATTTTCACCTTATTTTTCCTACTATTAAATTTAAAAACTTAAGTTTTTAGCAGAGAATGTTTGGATTTCTTAATAGAGCTGGTAATGCTTCAGCAGCATGAAAATTGTATAGGGACAGGGGTAATGCTTATTACTCTATGATATCTGCAAAGTACTGCAAAAATGCTTTTGACACATTTAACAAAGTGCTCTGTTGGGAGAAAATGAACTTGGGCAGAACAAAAGTGGGATTCTGTTTTTCATCAACAAAGGAAATGGTTAATATTTAAGAAACACCATAATAAGTGTAAAAGGGGTAACTAGGAGGTAGATAGCAATATAAATGAAAGTCTGAACTCCTGCCTATTTGTAGGAAATGTGAAAATGCCAAAGAAAACTTGTTAGCTTATAAAAGTACGAGAGAATTTTAAAGGTTGCTAGAAATAAAGGAAATTTCAGTGGCATCAGAGTCCCAGTAGCATAAGGATACAGTAATTATGTGGCAGAGATGGAAACATTTAATAGGGATGATAGGTCTGAGTGGTTAAATGAATCTCAGTAGGGGGAGATTTGAGAAAAACATCAGAAGAAAACATCCTTGATAGAAAAGAGTAAATGACGTAACATGCAAAATGATAGACCTGTCATCTGGCATGAGAAAAACAATGAGAAAGGTGATTTGGGATTCCACTGATAAAGAATTACGTTCTTTAAGGCTATTATGGATTTGGCTAATAAGGTAAAAGATTTTTGTAAAGGCTTTTCGTTGTACAAAATCCTAATGAAAAACAACAGTGTATGTGAAGTCTCTCAGAGAAGGATGGATTGATTTTTGGGCAACGGATACTCAACAAGGCTGTTTCTAACACAGCGTGATGACAGAGTTTGTGAATGGAGCTGGGAAAGAATGCTTTTCAGTGTGAGACTACAGAAATCCCTGACTATAAATCAAGGAATCAAATGAATCAATGGATTTATTGATTACAGTCTGTGAGTACTATTGCAGCTTTTAAAAGGCTTTTTAATCTAGTGGAAAAAGGCATAGTATGAACCAATTAATAGAAACTGAAGGCAGACAGATTCTCTTTGGCATATATATGTCTTCTATCACTGAGGCTCTTAGTTACTGGAACAAATGAAAAAACAACCCCAGGAGTGAGGGCTTCTCTATTACTTGGTGTTTTAGAATCAGGAATGGCTACCTTTTTGGAAGATGCATTATAATAATGCAGATTTCTGGAATAGCTGAATACTGGAGCAACCAAATCTGGGAGATCAGACTAAGTGGTTCCTTTGGACATAAACTCTTTGAATTGAAAATTAAAATAAAGGAGAAAACTCCCCATTATATTGTATATATATTAAAAAAAAAAGTTGTACGCTTTGGGGTCCAGAAAAACCTACCTGTTCTTTTAATGCTTATCTTGTGGGAATAAAACAACTCCAAGCGCCACACACAGAAGCTTGCTTATATCCAGACTTCTTTTCCTCCATTACTCACACTTGCTCTGCATTAATTTTTCAATTCTGTGTTAAAAGAATATAATGAAAAAAAGCAAGATGCGTTATTTCTGTAGCCTGTGCCTACACAGCATCTTACATTGCATAAGGCTATCATATGCAGAGTATATTGAGTAACTATTGCAATATTCACAGTAAGTCTATCTTGTGGGTTATTTTCATGGATTATTATTTTTCTGACATCACGTCATACCATTGGATAAATGAAACCTGCAAGAAACTTTACAGAATAAAGAAAGAGAACTCTTCTGGTGGGAAACTTTTTTATTCTCTTGGTTACGAGTGAGCTTATGCCTTAAAATACAAGACCATATGGGATGGGATTCAATTTAAGGTTTAAGGCATGTGGATGTCTCGATGTAGGTGATATGGAGGAGATTTAGATAGTGTTCGGTGAAAGCTAATCAGTCATTTGGCTCCCTCTGAGTGGATATTCCTAGCTATTGCCTAGACATTCCTCTCTGTTCTGCAGCTGTTTTGCTGTCCAAATGGGGTAGAGTTGATTTTGTGTGTCATACATAGAGTTTCATAAATTCACCAATCCCTTCCTGATGACAGAAGTCACTGAGAGCTTAGATTTACTGTTAAGGAATACTTAGTATATGTGTGGTATTTTTAATAGCTACTGATCCTTAACTAGTACTGTTAGCCCTGTATCTGCATGGCATCCAGCAGAACTTAGGGATCTAATTAAGGCTTTATGAACATCTTCAGATATGAACCTAAGCTGATCTCTGCCAGACATAGCTATCCTGATGCCATGACCTGAGCTAACTAGATAAATAGTTTTATCTCAGATTTCTCTCTTGTCTTTAACAAGTGGTGTTAAGTCAGTTAATAACATTTCCCTTCTAGTGATTGCAAATCCGTTCCCAAGGATGCAGAGGTTGGGTTCCTGGAAGCACTGCCTCTGAATCCTGTTTTAAATCAGGTTCTGGCTGCTTGCTGCTGCTAAACATCCTGTAGTACTTTTTAATAAGAGTTCAGGTGTTAGTACAGCTGTTCCAAGCAAACTCAAGACAGAGTAATTACAGTCTGGTTCCCAAGTCTCCACCTTCTATTTTAGTTGGATATCTTATATTTCCTGTTGTGGAGCCTGTTGCTGAGAGGCTTTTAGTTGATGAGTTTTCATAGTAGGCATCTCTGACCAGATGTTTTTCCTAGTTACAAGGCATTTTGTAATCTAATTTATGGAAGTTGTTATTTGTGAATTTACAATCAAATATTGAAGAATAGTGATGTTTCATTACAATGAGGGCTTGCTAAAATGTTTTAAAGTCTATAATTTTTAAAAAAAGCTGCAGCTTATAAAGCATATTTCAGAATCACCTGGGGTTGATTAAATAGTGTACACTTTGATTTTTTTTTTAACTTTAAAGATTTAATGCATGTTACAGTTAATCCACAGTGAATTCTGTGATGTTTTGCTGCTGTGTCAGCTACAGATTTCACATTTGATACATTGAATTTGAGGTTGTATATCTCATTGCTTAAAATAAGTGTCACATTCCTTCAAAGTCAGACTGTATGTAAAACGTTTGGAATTGTGTGTGTATTCAGTAGTTTGCAAATGAGCGCTGATGTTTAATCAGAATCTGATAATGTGAATAGCGATGACATTGGTGGGACTCTGCTTAGTTTCTGGAGACAGTGCAGATGGATTTGAACAGAAGTTTGGGACTTCATTCGGAGTTTTATTTTGGGATTTATTTCCTGCCTGTGAGAATAAAGCATGAAAATGTTCATGAAATACTTCTGTTTGTTCTGTCTAGAGAAAAATCCGCTTTATTTAGCTGCAAAGCAGAAATGGAGGAGTGTTTCTGGCATGGGCCGTGAGATGGTGGTGTAGCCACAGGAATACAGCTGGTGCCAGCCCTGCACTTTTTCAGGGCAAAGCCCTGAGCCCACACCCAGAGCCTTTCCTGATGCTATAAGTGTGACGCATGTACATGTCAGGAACGAATAAGAAAATAGACCTAGACTAGATTTATTTCAGGGACTTTCGATTGCCAAAGAAGAAGAAAAAAATTTATGGGAACATTTCCTGTGATCTCACTCATTGGTTCAGATCCAAATGACTTTAAACAGAACTGGTTCATCACAGCAGAGCAAAATCTGGGTTGTAGTTGTGTTAGTCATTCTTAGATGTTAGGATCCATAGCATCTAAGGCTCAACTGCAGAAAGGCTCCATCATCCTCGTGATCTCAGAATACTGACGTGGATTTCTTTTTGGCACTGTTTTCTTAATACTCCGAGCAATGTGCACAGGGTGTAATAGCTGTTTTGCTAATTTAGAGCAAAGTAATAGTCTCAAAAGGGTGAGTTTGTTTAAGAAGGAGGAGAAGGCATGGAAGACAAAAAGTGTACTGGAATAAAGCAGCTCAGAAAACAAGGAGAATAGGCATGATGTTATCTTTCTGTCTTAAAAAAAAAAGTCTTACTTGGGCTGTATATATAACTAAATGCTTGTCCTTAAAGTCACCACTCCTGGAAGCTGATTTAACAACTTCCACATCAAAATATTTGGACAATATTTGCCACAGAGCAGGCCTGCCCCAAGGAACTAAAATGTTCCTCATTTTATTGTGTGTTAGTGGGAAATCTGGCTTGGTGTTTGAATCATCAGGATGACTTAGTAGGGTCTTTTCCTTTCCCTACACTGTGATACACGGCTTGCTTACTGTCTTAAAGATCGTCACTTTAGAGAAGGAGCAGCCAAGAGTACTAGTCTCACTTTATTATCTGTTTTCTGTTCCTTAACAATTCTCATAACTTTCAGTGTTGTTGGGTTTTTTTTTTAACTTCTAAGGTAATGTGAAATAAAATCTCATTTTCAAGGGAGATGCTTTCTCATCTTGTCAACTGTGGTAACATTCTGTTCATGTTTTGCCTAATGGCAAATGTAACATGTATATGCTTAGCTTTGGAAACAGAAGATGTACAGAGAACTAGACATGAGATTAATTCACTGCAAGTCATTTTTCTAAGATACCTGTTCCTAAGATTACTTGACTATAATCTGATGGTGGACTGCATGTCTGTCCTGTAGCATCTGCACAGGTACGAAAACTGCAGATTCTGCATATATCTTTTCAAACCTAGGAATATAAATATACCAATTATTTTTGTGGTTGGTGAAAGTCATAAAATTGGCAGAAATATGATTTTTACTTTAATAGAAATCTTTTGCTAGGAAAAGTGTAAATATAGAGGTATAAGGAGATTAATCTGAGAGGTCTAATTTGCAAAGTCATAATAATTAGCCATAATTGTTTCCAATTTGGATCATGATCCGAGGGTTTTTTCCCCCAGGATTTCTCGGTTTATCCTCTCAAACCACAGACACTCATTCCTCTCTGATTTATCTTGATGCTACCTGACAAATTTATCCATATTAAATCTCCCTTGCCCCTCTTTTCAAACCATCCTCACTAAGATACTCCAGCGCATATCATAACTTGTATTAGTGTTACTGTTTTCAGGAATAATCAGAGTAATCAGACTTCTGAGATCTACGTCGATGTTAACCTCATCAGGCAGCTGATGAGCTGATGATTGAGCAGCAGCTGCTGATTTTGACCTTTCAGCATAGTCACCTCCTAGTGACAGACTGTTTTCTTTCTTGATTTTTCCTCTGTTTCCGAGAAGACTTTAAAGCAAAGAGGCAAAACAGACTTTCAAAAAGAGCCTCTCCCGGTCCTTTGAGAAGTAAAAACTCCTTTGGTTTCTCAGACTGTTATAGAATCATAGAATTGTTTCAGTGGGAAAAGACCTTTAAGATCATCAAGTCCAACCACTGTCTTGACCACCACTAAATTGTGTCCCTAAGCACCACATCTACACATATTTTAAGTATCTTCAGGATGATGACTCCACCACCTCCCTGGGCAGCCTATTCCAGTATTTACCAACCCTTTCAGTGAAGAAGGTTTTCCTAATATCAAATCTAAAGCTCCGCTGGCACAGCTTGAGACTATTTCCTCTTATCTTGTCACTAGGTACTTGGGAGAAGACACCAACCCCCACCTCACTACAGCCTCCTTTCAGGTAGTTGTAGAGAGTGATCATGTCTCCCCTCAGCCTCCTCTAGGCTGAACACCCCCTGTTCCCTCAGCTGCTCCTCAGCAGATGTGTTCTCTTGACCCTTCACGAGTTTTGTTGCCTGTCACTGGGTATGCTCCAACACCTCAATGTCTGTCTTGTAGTGAGTGGTTCAGAACATAGTATTCAAGGTGTGGCCTCACCAGTACCGGGTACAATCTCTTCCCCATTTCTGCGGGTCAGACTATTTCTGATACAAGCCAGGATGCCATTGGCCTTCTTGGCCACGTGGGCACACTGCTGGCTCATGTTTAGCCACTGTCAATTAACACCCTCAGGTGCTTTTCCTCTAGGCAGCTTTCCAGTTCTCCGTCTAATGCAGAGTAGGTCCAATCAAGCCTGGACAGCTTGTTTCTCCATGAGAATGCTATGGGAAGTGGTGTTGAAGGCTTTTAAAGTCCAAGCAGATGGCATCCACTGCCTCCCCCTCATTCACTAAGTGGTTTTTCCAGTCCAGATGATCTTATTTTTTTCTCTTGGAAAATCGTTGCTTCAGTGTAATCTCTGTATCAAGCACATTAACTGAGATTCACAGCTCCAGTTCTAGGTGCTGCTGGTAAATCACCTTGTGCCATTTTCTTGCTGATGTCAGCTTTTGATTGATGCTGTAAAAAAGTCATTGAATGAGGTTTATATGTCTGCAGACAAATTATGCATACACTTCATCAGAATTATAGAATCATTTAGGTTGGAAAAGATCTTTAAGATCATTGAGTTCAGCCATTAACCCAACTCTGCAACATCTGCCACTAAACTATGTTCCTAAGCATAACATCTACACATCTTTTCAACACCTCCAGAGGTGGTAATCAACCTGGGAAGCCTGTTCCAATGCTTGATGACCCTTTTGGTGAACAATTTCTTCCTGATATCCAATTTAAACCTTCCATGGTGCAACCTGAATTATTTGCACTTTAGGGAGAAAGAACAAATGAGTAAGACAGCAAAAAGCTAGATTTGTGTGTCTGAATACTGTGATTTTTTGAACAGCTTTCATGATTGAGCCATGATTTAAAATCACACCGTGTCAAAAATTGTAATTTAACTTGAGTATGGGTGAGATTCATCCTAGAAGGTATGTTAAACTTGCTGTTATAACCACAGTTGTATCTGTTTTCTCATATGATTTTTTTTCAATAGGGCCAAGTTCATTATCAAAGATTTAAAGTGATGGAGTATGGTAAGTGTCACTTAAGGGTATTTAGTAGTGACCAAAATTGATGATTAATTCTCCTTTAATTTAGACACTTGGGCTTGTCTAGCTCAAGTCTTTTGAATACTTCCAGAAAGCCTAATTTACCAATCTCTTGCTTCTTAATAACTGACTGTATTTTATCGGCAGCGCTGTTTATCTTTGGTAGCTTTGACGACCTACTAATGTAATGTCAGGATGTCATGTCATCTTTAAAATACTTACCTTAAGCCTATGAGATTCAGTTATTCGCCCTGTTTTTCCAGAGTCACGCAAGCAGTGTGTTCACCCAAAATATCTGTACAATGTCAGATCATGAAGCTTACTTACGATTCTGTAAGGGCTGAATAAGCTAAACATACTATATTTTAGCCTTACAAGCTTGTCTGCGGGCTGCTCATATGATGCTTGTTCTCTTTTCAGCAAAAAGTCTTAGTCTGGGGAATGCATAGGGTTGTGTTAAATATATGTCTTACCATATATTCCTTAGGAAACTGTAGTAGCCTTTATTCTATAATGTTGTTTACTTATTACTTAGAGGAAAAGTTGTTATTTCTTGTGTGTATTTAATGCTATCTGTAATTTTTTTTTTTAGTTTTACCAAAATTTGATGTTAAGGTAACAGCACCATTATACTACTCTTTGAGAGAGGAAGAGGTAACTGGTGTGGTCACTGCAAAGTGAGTAAAATAATTGATACCGTTGTTACTCTCACTCTTAAGAAAGTTGTTGTGATTCTCTGTCAAAGTGAAAACATATTTAGAATGATAAAAGAATGCCTTCTAGTCAAAATTAGTTGGCTAGCATCCATTTCTAGGTGCTGTATTTTGTTGTAACAATATTGCATACATCTTCAGATTTCTAGTTAGTTTTTTTAGTCTGATAAAAATATTTCTAGGCTACAGCCAAGACATTTTTACCTGCCTTATTCAGAAAACTTCTTGATTCTTTTGCTTACAATGTATCTTTTCAGGCCTTTAACATTAGAATCATAGAATCATAGAATGGTAGGGGTTGGAAGGGACCTTTAGAGATCATCTAGTCCAACCCCCTTGCAGAAGCAGGGTCACCTAGATCAAGTCACATAGGAACATGTCCAGGCGGGTCCTGAAGACCTCCAAGGAAGGAGACTCCACACCCTCCCTGGGCTTATGTTCTTCTTTTATGGTGCTTTCCAACTTTTCATGTAAAGTTCTGTAGGTAGAGTAACTATCATTTATTAGACCACTTGGAAAATTATGCAAACTCCTATGCACATCCTTTTTGATCCAGTTTATCCACACTGTGGATTTGAAGTGTAGGCTTCTACTGTCTGTCAAAATACCTATACATGTAAATGGATGAAGAGTGAAAAACTGTTGAAAAATGCAAGAGTCTTCACTGTAGACTTTTGAATAAATAGTGTTTTATTTTTAAGCTGAAGAAATATGTAGACAAAAAATTTAGTATGCATTAATCTCAAATAGAGATTCATTTTATTTTGAGTGGATGACAGCCAGATAGAGCTCCCTGATAGATCTTTTCAAGAAGACCTGAACTAAAAGGTCTTTTGTTTGTGAAGTAAAATACATACCTTCTAAACAAGCACTCCATTTGTATATGAAATTAAGACATGATTTTTTTATCAAGCTCTACAAATGAAATGTTTGTACTTTTGAGACAAGCCTTCTTTTTCTAGAGCAATGCAACCTGATATAAGCCATCTAGAATTCTCATAAGGGACAATTTCTTAAAAATAGTTTTCTTAATTTTTTTTCTCCTCATTCTGCTTTGCTTTTGGAATCCATTTTATACTAATGTGAATTTGGTTCCCTAAGTTATTTTCTTCTTCTACAGGTTACTTGGCTTCTTTGTTAGGTATACTCATAAGGTATTTGAAAGTGTACCTGAGTGCTGCAATAAATCGAGTCTTGAACACCAGTGAATTATCTAAGGTTCTATCCCAGCAGCGTCAAGTTTTTGTTGATACATCGTAATTATTTAAAAGGAGTGACTTCATTTCTGGTGACTGTTTTTATAGGCATAGAGCCTCTGTGTACAAAGACTTTATATTTCCTCTGCACTAGTAGATGTCATAAAAGCCTTTTCCTTTCTCATCTCTGGAGTATTATTAGATTAAGTATGGGGATGCTGCCCAATGACAGTATCGTTTCAAGGTTAATGGTAGCGTATTACTGTAATTAGGTTTGCTTGGAAAGACTGAGTTCAGATGCAAGACAGTGGTGTCAGAGTTCTTCCTGTAAATATGCTATTTAATTATTCTTTTCCTCTGCTTTTCAGCTTTGATATATCTTAAGTGTCTGCCAATCAAATCCATAATGATATAAAGTGTTTACAGTTATCACATCTGAATGTATTACTACTGATGGACTAGAATGCCACGGTATCTTTCATGTATAACCTGAAAATATTTCTACAGAAGTTCTATTACTGCTCACTGACTGCAGGTTGCTAATGGTCTTATAAGAAGTGAATATGTTACAGTTTTCAGATTTGACACATCTGCAAATTATGTTTGCCGTGCAATTATGCCGTGATTTCTTTGGAATATGCTTACTAAATAATTTGAGTACAAATATCTGGAGATCTCTCATTTTGTGTTGGCAGCATTTGGGAAGCAAAACAGTTGCACTTCCTGCGTCTCATTTTAGTTCTACTGTGTATTAGTTATGATGGTACACTGGTTTTCTATTCAATTACTTGCTTCCAGTTTGGATTAATATAGTTAATTTTCTTACATTGTACAGCCCATAATAATAGGTTTATGGAGCACATTTGCAGGAAAGAGCAGCACTGTATATCTTCTCCAGGTGCTCTGGCTTCTCGAGGCTTCTGACTATAATGTTGATAAACTGGACTCATTGTCAAAAACTTACGAGTCGAGTGTGTTCTAGCCATATTTGAAGCCAGGGAAAAAATATTTAAGTAGAGTCTTTTTTTTTGAGAGCTCTTCAGGACTCCACACTCTGGAAGTGGTATGTTATTTGACTTTGACTGATGTGTTTCAGGTACACGTATGGAAAGCCAGTAAAGGGAACCGTAACTGTTACTTGCCTTTCTGTCTCTTACTGGACAAACAAGAGGAATATAACTACAACTATGGAGGTGGGTCTTCTGTTAGCAGTTTGTAGTATTGTAGACTTTAAGTCTGTGTCTCCTTTTGTAGGTTAAATACGCCTGGGACTGTTCTCAAGTGTTGAGTTCAGCTGGCATGGTCTGGGAAGTGACTTGCATTAAACTCTCATTTAATTTCCGGGATAAAGTGTCCACATTCAGGCTGCTTGTTGGGAATGATACTTGGCCACTGTGGTCCCATGGAAGTTATTTTTGGAGAGTGCTAATTGGCCCAGGTAAAAAAAAAATTCCAAGAGCTGCAGTGGCAGTGCAGGTGATGAGTGGCCTATGCCCAGAAACACTCCCTGGCTTCTTGTATGCCCCTGCACATTCAGCCTTGTGTTATAAGGCCAGAGGAGACCACTGCAATTCTCTAGGTGGCCTAGCGTGGTAGAGACCAATGTGTTTTGCCTAGTAATTACTGTACTAGTTGTAACTTGGAGCATGAAATTTATAAAAGGCATGCAGTTTTGTTCTGAAGACTTAAAAGTGGTGATAAATTCATGGCATCCTTTTGCAAAATCAGGCGTTTTACTCCTGAGCTGTGGACTGTGTTTAAAACAGGTTCAGTTTCTCCTAATGATGTGCCTGTCATTTTCTGTTGGCTGACTTCAGCAGTTGGCTGACTTCAGTGCTTTCAGTAGCATTTAGCCTACAGAAACTTTGAGATTAGGGATTTGGGTAGAGTGTACCTCCCCTTTTTCAGACAGGGACCTGTTAATTATATTTTTCTGTAAAGCATAGGTACCATTGCTCTGGACATATAGAAGTAGATATTCTAGATATTAGGAAAAAAAGAGTAACTTTCTCCAGAGGGTATTGTTGACTCTAAAAAGTAATTAAATACTACTGGATTTAATTAAAATGATTACTGAAAGAAAAAATAGATAAGCATTCATAATTTTCCAGTGTTGACACTCCAGAACTTGTATGTGGAGGGAGCTGCAGGACCAGAAATAAGCTGTTGTAGGTAGAAAGGAGTACTTCCCTTTGCAAGATGTTTTTTTTTCTCTGCATTGCAGTTGAATGGATCTGTGAATGTAACTTGTAACAAGCTTATGTTGCAAAACTTGAATGCTGATCAGTTGTGGCACCAACGTGACAGTGATTATTACACAGAGCCAATAGAAATTATTGCAGTGGTCACCGAGTCACTTACAGGTATGTGGCTGTGTGATGTCTTCAGGGGGAAATCAAAAGTGTAGGTAGTGCTGGAAGAGCTTACTGCTATGTGAAAGGGCTTGGAGGGATAGAAAAGCATTGTGTGTTGATGTGAGTATGAACCATCTAAGTGCAAATGTATTGTCTGAACTGTTGATTACTTAGTGTGTTAAATAGTTTAACTGTTTGTTAACTCAACTGAACACAGTTCTATGCTGAGTTATTTACAGAGTAACCAAGAAATATATTCAGGTGAAGGGTTAAAGTCAACGACTGATCACTTGTGATGAGGAGAGCAAGTGTAAAGTATTACTAGCACTAGCCAGAACCTTACAAACTTAATTTGAATTATAAACTTACCTTACTTGTTTGTTTGTAAACCACATCAGTAGGAAGAGTTTTCTGGCCCCATATTGTCTGTTGTCTACCCTTCTCTAGACTAGCTGATTTGCAAAGTGAACCTTTTAGTGAGTTCATGTTCTACTGCACCTTGCATACTATAAAAAAGACATAAACATTTGTACAAAATTTCTGCCTGCCCCAGAAGCAAGATTTCATCACAGACTTTTTGTAGGAACCTCAGCAAGGTGAAACTGGCTGACTCAGGATTCGTATGTTCCTTCCTTGTGTCATTCTGACATAGTTTGTGTGGAGTAGAATACTACATGGTATGGCTTATTTAGTGTTGTGTAAGACAGTACCAGTATGTATACCACCAGTGTACTAATCCTTAACTGGAAGAATGAAAAGTAATGTGTGGAAATGGTGGAAAAAAGAGAGTTATTATCATGAACAGTAAATAGTATTGCTGCTAAAGTAGTATGTGTATCAAAACCATGTTGTCTAAAACACATACAATTTTTCAACAGGAATCTCCCAAAATTCAAGCACCATCATATTTCCAAAGCAAAGTGACTATTTTATTGAATTTATGGACTACTCTAGAGTTATAAAACCTTCTCTGAACTTCATAGCTACTGTAAGTTATTTTATTTTATTATGATCTGTGCCTAAATATGTGTGGCTTCTCTGTTTTTGCTTAAATGTCAGTTTTCCTAGGATTTTTAATTTACAGAATTGCTTTTGAATTACCTTTTTTTAATAATTCCTACTGGCAAATACTAAACACAGAGGCATTCGCTCTGGCAAAGGATAAAGTGACAGGAGTGTTGGCAGGATATATTTCAATATACTTTGCCAGCATTCTTATGGAAGAAAAATATTTTCAGTTTCTAGCTGATTGATTTCCATTAAGTGACTGTGCTTTAAAACACTAGTGTAGCTATTGAGTCTCAACCCTCTTAATAATATTTATACACTGTATGTATATATATACAAATATATATATATACAAATATAAACTTTATATAACACCTGTGTATAATTAAGCAGGTGTTACAAAATTCAGTAAAACTCATCAAACCATATTGCTCTCAAGTGAAAGTGTCTTTTCTGCCTACTGTCTTTCTCATTCCTGCTGCAGTCTTCTCATAGAAGTATTTAATGTTCTTCATGTTCTCCGTAGTCTGTGTTCTGTGTTTCTACATTTAGCAGAAGTTGCATATTGCATCACTCTGTTTTGCTTGAAAAGGGGAATCAACTTTACAATTCTTGAGCCTTTACTATATAGAAATCAGATCTAAATACCAGTGAAATAGGATGAATATACACTTTCAGAGTAGACTGGCTCAAGCCGTAGCTTTGTGCAAGTCTGATAATTTGGGTCTTTGGTTTTCCTGCTTTTCATTTTCCTGCTTCTTCATCTCCCAAAGATAAGCTGAGTGACAGGTAGCTGAAGCATTTAGCAATGCTTGCAACTGGCAGAGGAAAATGTGTCAGTTATGGTCCCAGAGGAGTGTGAGTGAAAAACTGCTATTACTAGTAAGTGGAGATCTGCATATACTATACAGAGAGGATAGGAAAATTATAGCAGAGAAGGAGAAACAGTGGAGTGACAGATCTCTGGATTGAAAAAGAAAAGGAAACATTAGATCAGTGCTTTTAAATACAGAAGTTGTTTTTTTTTTTTTTTAAGGAGAGTGGTTTTACTATGGGTGAAAATCTACTGAAATGAGGGAACAAAGGTTGATGTTAAGTTGTGGTGCTGATTGATGGATTCTGAAGTTGTAGACTGTCAATTTTGGACCCATTTTGAGTCTTTTCTTCAGCTCATTTGATGACTACTCATCTGACACATTTTCCTGCACAAGGTTGTCCGTTGTTGTGCTGGGATTCAAGTGCTCAGAATACAATATTCAGGCTTTGGGTAGGATATATACAATTTGCCTTAGAGAAAAGCACTTTTAACAAGAATAATAATTGGGAGAGCTGGAAGGCATGTCACCTTTCAGTTCCATGTGTTTTGCTTTTGCTCTTTTTTCACTCACTCAAGTTATGAATAATTTTGTTCTTGGCTGTCTTGCCTAAGTACAGTTCTCACAAAGGATTAGAAACAGAATAACTGATGAGCAAGAAATCTGAGGATACCTGTGGTTTTTTTTTTCATATCATGTGAGTGCAAATACATTTTTACATGTTATGCATTGTGCATTTTAGCATTATTCTGTCCTATGGGTGTTTTCTTTCTTTCTATTGTAGCTCAAGGTGATGCGTTCTGATAGCAACCAGCTGACACCTGAAGAGAGGCGGAATCATGTCACAATCACTGCACAACAGTCAGATCTGCTTTTTCACCACTCTTCACTTTCTCACCTTGAGAATGAGGCAACAGAGGAGAGAAATCTGACTGTCCATGTCCTGAATTACACAGTTCCAGAAAATGGAATAATTGATATTGAGTTTCCAATCCGAGCTGATACAAAAACTCTGAGAGTTCAGGTATTGCTTTGTAATATATTGCTTTGGAGCAGCAACACACCAAATTGAGCAGCCTGTGGTCAGTGATATACTGTTCCTGCCTTCTGTAACAGCTGATATGTCACCTACTGTTATTTTCCTTCCCTTATATTCATATTAGAGCTGGAAGGAAAGTGACAGATCCTATCTAAATGCAATGAATAATTGCACCAAGATAGAAAGGGAAAAAAGTAACACAAGAAACCCAAAGCAAGCAGTAAAGCACTCCTTTACTGCTATTAAGGCTGCCATGCTCTTGTAAACAATACTTTATATGTGAACTTCACATGGATTTTGCTGTTTTGTTGAGAACTTTATTTGCTTTGTCTCACAGGCAGAGTTCCTCAGCAGTAGGACTGACATAGGTGTTTATGATGTGTTCAGCTCCCCCAGCCAGACTTATCTCCAGGTTAAAACAAAGAGCCAGGAAATAAAGGTACAGTCTCAGAAAAAAACTTGCCAATGTAAGAACCATTCAAATTATTCATCATGTTTCCATACTCATCCATATGAATTGTATTTTTTTTCTAGGCTGGGAAGGCTTTTGAGCTGAGCATTGCAAGCAACAAGCCAGTGAGAGAGTTCCACTATCTGGTAAGTTACTGATTTTACATATGGAGACAATCCAAGGTGACTTTTACCAACTTGAGAAATACACCAGTGAGTGGAACATGATTGTACATTAGAAAGAGTCAGCATTTTCTATTGTGCTTTGGGAAAGAGGTGACCTAAACCCTTCCTTTCCACTAGGCATGATCCCCTGGCCCTGTAAGGAGGTGCTCTCTGAGAGAAGCAAGGCTCTGTTTTACTTGTTGAGTTATCTCTACCTGTGATGTACGAGTCAAGGCATAACTGTGAGAACAATACTGTCTCTGCCTGCAGAGCACCTGGGACAGAAGAAGGGGCAAGGATGAGCCAGGAGCAGCCCAAGAAGGGGCTTGTCAGCATGTCCTGCACAGGCAGGTGGAAGCAAGGGGCTGGTGGAGCCTGTACAAAGATTCAGGACTGTCAGGACTGAGCCTGCAGACCCAAGGTGACAAGACCTGCCTGCTGAGGAAGCAGATGGTGGCGTTGTTAACAAGGGAACATCGTTGGAAGCATATTAAAATAAATGGCTCAGATAATGGCTTGTTTAATGGCTCAGCTGTTATGCTGTGCTGTTGATTGACAGCTGACTGAACGTGAGCCAGCAGTGTGCCCAGGTGGCCAAGAAGGCCAAGGGCATCCTGGTCTGTATCAGGAACAGTGTTGTCAGCAGGAGCAGGGAGATGATCATTCCCCTGTACTCGACTTTGGTGAGGCCACACCTCGAATACTGTGTCCAGTTTTGGGCCTCTCTCTACAAGAAGGACATTGAGGTGCTGGAGAGGATCCAGAGATGGGCTACCAAGCTAGGAAAGGATTTGGAGCACATCTTCTATGAGGAATGGCTGAGGAATCTGGGGCTGTTTAGCCTGGAGAAAAGAAGGCTCGGGAGAGACCTTCTTGCTCTCTACAACTACATGAAAGGAAGTTGTAGAGAGGCATGGATTGGTCTGTTCTCCCTATTGACAAGCAAAAGAACAAAAGGAAATGGCCTGAAGTTGTGCCAGGGGAGGTTCAGGCTGGGCATGAGGTGGAATTTCTTTCCTGAAAGAGTGGTCAGGCATTGGAATGGGCTGCCCAGGAAGGTGCTGGAGTCACCATCCCTGGAGGTGTTTAAGAGATGGGTGGATGTTGCACTGGGGGAAATGGTCTAGTGGTTGATAGGGCTGGGACAAAGACTGGACTCAATGATCTTAAATGTCTCTTCCAATTGAAATGATTCTATGAACCTTGCAGCATCTGGATTGAAGGGTTTATTATATATACCATCTTCAGTCTCCCATCCTGTCCTTAACACTTGCCTGTCCTGTGTAATCTACACCATAGTGATCTCAATAACTAAAATTCTTTTTCAGAGACTTTAGTAGTAGCCTGCATAAGAAAAAACCTTAGGACAGCATAAAACATGGGCATTCATTTATGTTTTCTAAAATGGTGCAAACCAAAGTGTGATAAGTAGAGAGGTTTGGGAGATTTGCTTTTAGAATATGTTCCTAATCCAAACCCAAACACTTACTATAGATGACCCACAATACCCAGCTGTATTACTGTTTAACTTGTATGTAGTCACAGCATATGTTGTGCTGAGCACTCATCGTTGTAGTCTTTACTTGTCCATAGTGATACAGGAATTAAAGCATGGAAAAAATCTATTTCTAATACTTAAATGTTGCCTTACACTCCTTATGTTTTGTACCCAGTCTCATAGAACTGGTCAACTACTTCATTAAAAAAAATCACAGGTATACATCTCTTCTTTTAATAGCTATTTGTAGAAGGAATTGCAGAGCTTGTGACATTGAGTTACCAACAGATTGTCTCATTTTTCTCTTTCAGGTGTTATCTAAGGAACAAATTGTGGCTTCTGGCACAAAGGCTGCAAAAACGTTCACTTTAACAGCAGAAAATTCCTGGGCTCCTTCGGCATGTGTACTTGTATTCTACATTGATGAGCATGGAGTGGTTGTAAATGATGCGCTCACTGTCCCCATTCAGCCTGCTTTGGATGACAAGGTAACTAAATTGAACTTGAGGCTGAGACCATATTTTTGTCTGTTTGTTGTGGTAAACAGTATTTTAGATCATAGGATTGCAAATGTAAACACTGAGGATCTAATCTGAAGTTTGTGTAAGTCCTTGCAGAGAATTCTGATACTAGCGGTGCAGTTAGGGTCCAAGTATTGCATATCTGAAAGAAATTTCTGCTGGCCCTGTATTTTCTACATAAACAAATGGACAACATCTTGTGTTTTTAGTAGTTTGGTTAATTACTGATCCAAAGATTACTCTGGCCAATATAATGTAAAGGTACTTATAAGTCTGGAATTGTTAATGTCTCTGAAGACCTTGTTCTAGACAGGTAGTGGTCACATTGTGCCTGGTGTCATCAGTGAATGTGGCCAGGGTTTGTAATTTGTGTAACTGTGCATATTTTAATTCAAAAATTGATGGAGCGGTGGCACAGGCTGCCCAGAGGGGTTGTGGAGTCTCCTTCCTTGGAGGTCTTCAAGACCCGCCTGGACATGTTCCTATGCGACCTGATCTAGATGAACCTGCTTCTGCAGGGGGAGTGGACTCAATGATCTCTAAAGGTCCCTTCCAAGCTCACCATTCCATGATTCTATGAAAAGAGCTTGAGAAAGAGTGGAAGAACTACTGTCGCAGCAATAAATTGCTTTTTCCAGCTAACTAATGAGCATAAAATTTAGTTCTTTCTGCAAATAAAAGCCTCTGTGACTTTTTACAGGTGAGACCACCCAAAGGCTTCTGATAGGTTCAAATTCTTCCTCTCCTATGGAAACTTTTAACACTTAGAATCAGAAATCAGTAGGGAGGCTGCTTGTCTTACTCCTGCATGAAACAGTTTCCCCATTTGCTTCATGATTTATCATGACTCAGGATATGAGTTTTGTTATCACAGGATAAGGAAGGAGAGAGGCAGGATGGTGAGAAAGCTGCAGGCACACGTCTGTTGATTATGGTTATTATGTACCAGTGTCTGAAGAATCTAAATAAATAGAAAACAAATAAGATAATTTAGTTGAAACTTGGGAGCTTTAGGTTAGATATAGGAAGATGTTTCTAATGAGACAGGCATAATAGTTTGGTTCAGCCTTCTGGGAGCAAATTGAAGTCTTTCCACTGATTGCAGTGTCCACAAATAAGATTGCATTATATTTTGTAGCAATGAGTTAAGGCCTGATCTTGAAAATACCAGTTTGGTTAAGTGTAGTTTATGGATGAAAAACATGATCCCAGTGTATATATAGAGAAGATGAAAAATTGAGATGATAAATTATGATAATTTAATATCAACCTTGCTCTATCTTCTATGTTTCACTAGACTGGGAAAAAATATCAGGTAAGAAAAGAACTGATCTCAAAGGCTTCAAAATTTTGAGCTGTTTCCATTTCACTATTTCATTGCTAGCTGCTGAAATTAATTCAGTACAGTGGAAAGCTACTTCCTCTGTAATTTGTAGCCTTGCCAAACATTTTGTTTCTGTAAATGGGTTGCTAAAATCCAATATACAGACCTGCAGTGCCACAGCATACCCAGAAACAAACCATTTTTCTGTGTGAATCAGTCTGATGCCTGTTTATAGTGAAGCACATGGCCTTAATCCCATTTATGATGGCAATATTAGTGTGTTTGATGTTGCACTGTGATTTTTTCATACTGAATGTGCCTGGAAGATGCCATTACACAGATTTATCAGAGGAGAGGTACGATGGGACTGTAGATTCAGACATCTAAATGCAAGTATTTATATGTACAATCAAGATATATTTCCTTAAGCACAAACTATAGGATCAAGATATATTTGCTTAAGCATGATCTGTTGTCCTCTGAGAGGTCATAGTGTATTCAAGATGTCATCATGTGACAAGTAGATGTTCCAAAGGTTCTAGGGGAAACTTATGCAACAGGAGCTGAGGGTCAGATAGCATGCTACAGGAAAACTCAAGTGGTTCCAGGTGCCTTCAGGTGACTGAGTCTCATCTCTGTATGTGAGTTACATATCTAAACTCAATTTACAGAGACTCAGTTGCCCCAAAAGAGTGTGGATTAAGTTAATCTTCCTGGACTCTGGTGCTTGCTCCAGAAGGGTAAGTTATGTGTCCTGTCTGGCAGCAACACTGGATGAGTCTTGGATACCTCTGAACATCCAAGATGACACCAAGCACCAGTGTTTATGTAACTTCATCTCATCCACAGCCAGTAGAGTCAGTGGAGCCTGTAGGACTGTTTTCTTCATTACCACTTGAATTTATGCTTCATGGTGAGCCAAACTGCTATCTGGTCTGCATTCTTTTGACTATGAGAGATGGGAGCTTAAACTCTGAACTGAAACATGGACAGCTAAATGTAGATAACTTAAGTCTGGAGCTGAATTCCACTTCAAGACTTTGTATTAGTGCCATTTTGGTGAGGGAACAGCATAAAATTGTTCATTTCAAATGGAAATTCTGCATTTTCATCAGATGCAGTAGAGATGGGATTCCTTAGAAATACATTATACAAGGTGACTCTTCAGTATCCTGGGAAAGGCAAACTGGTGCTGTATTAGCCTGTTTATTTCCTTCTTCCTTACCCATGCACCTATTACATATATCTCTTCTCTGTATTGATCTCACTATGGAACACATTTGCAGTCTTTGAGGGCTGAATTATATTCCTGAAGGTGTAGGAAAAGCAAATCCAGAGCCTTAACTATAGCCATTTAAGCTAAGAAAATGCTTCTTCAGAGTTGTTAGTGACTGTATAATTTAAACTAGTGCTGTTTTTTTTCACTTTTTTCTAGATTAAGATCTCTTGGAGCAAAGATAAGGTCAAGCCATCTGAGAAAGTCTCCCTTAAAATCAGTACAACAGAACCAGGATCAGTAGTTGGACTTGCAGTTGTTGATAAAAGTACAAAGCTTCTGGGAGAGAGTAATGATATAACAGAAGATTCTGTAAGTAAACGGGAAAAAAGGATTTTCCTTACTGTGCGTATGCAAGATACATGGTTATGGAAATGCTGCAGTTCATATACTGAATGAGTAAGGTTCTTTGGGCAGGATTTTTAGTCCTTAGTGATGCAAATATTTTTTTACCTCTGCAAGTAGTTTATCAACATGAGCAGAAAAGACTTACAAGGTAATAGTCCCAGGATTTGTAATTTCAGCTGGTTCTTTATCGTTATTCCATTTGTTAAACTGCTCAGTTAGCACTTGGCAGTTTCTTCTTTCAGGATAGACAAAAAGCCAGAAAAACTCTCTAATGATATGTGCTTTGTGCAGTCTAAAATTAATAAGATAAAATAAAATTATTTTCTGAGGAGCAGAATAAATTTTTCATCTTTTTTTAATTCCCTTTACTTGAAGAAGCTGTAGTGCATCAACAGTTTGAAAAAGCTGACAGTATACATCATTCCTAAAGTGCTCAGATGTCATAGCCTAAGTGCCATAGTGGGTCACCTGGTCCTATTTTGGGTTTACATAGTTTTGGTCACTTCCATTGATCACTAAACCATTGCAGCCTAATCCCCTTCATCCTGTCATGGATTCTTTTCTTTTCGACATGAAAACTAAGTGAGCTGCTGCTTGAAATAGCATCTAGAACAGTGAAAGTTCTGACAACTGTCAGTTTGCATTCGTTCTTTGGATGAATTTGTTTTTCTTGTCTTAGGTCTTCCATGAGCTCAATTTATACAGCACAATGCAGTATTTCCCTCTAGTCAGAGGTTCTTTTGGTGTCTTTCAGGTATGTTTTTTTAATTCTAAGATGAGTTTTTTTAGTGCTTAGTGATCTGCTCGTCATTTGCTAGAAGAAAATGACCTTTTTAAAGTTCAGGACTGTAGACAATGTGCTGGTTTCATGGCTTATATGTGTTTTGAATTGTGAAATTTGTCAATATGTAAATACTCATAATACAAAGAAATGTGTTTATATTTTTATAAATGTGAATTACTTTATGCTTGATATTGTCTTGCTGTTAACAAGTTCTCAGTCATTAAGACAATATTCAGATTCAGATGATCTCAATTTTGTTAGTTCCTGTATATTACTTTAGTTCCTTGATTGCTTTATTATGATGACTTAATTTTCTTAAAAAGAAAAAGAGATAAGCACTACTGATGTCTTGAATGTCCTTTATTGAGATATACTGTATAAATTTTATCCAGAAATGCAGCCTTTGGGTATCAACTGATGCAATTCTTGAGGAGGATAAGGAGCATTTTCTTTGTAAGTAATAAAAATAAATGTAGCCAAATCTAATTTTCTGAGTGGAGAAGGAGGTGCGTGGGTTAGGGCCCCAGTTAGATCTTCTCACTGTACTGCATGCAGGCTGATTCCAGCCTTGCACACCATTACCGTTTCCAAGGTTCAAGATATACAAACTGCATATGACTAGTATTTTGAAAACTTCATTTTGCTGCTGTCCTGAGCAACGCTACCCGTTAAAGGCATGAGGATGAGTGGACTTTCTATTGGTGGTTCCAGCTGATAGACGTTGCAGTGGATTGTCATGCTTAGCCATATTACACTGGTTCCATAAACACTCCAGACAGGCCATGTGGAAAAGTGTGTTAACCTTCTTTTATTTAAAAAAAAAAAACAAGCAAGAAAAAAACATCCTATTTAGTCACAGAGTAGTACCATATGTAGAAAAGCTACAGATAATACTGCAGACACTGTATTAATTTGACTTTTCTTACCTGTATTAATTTGATTTTTCTTAAACCTAGATATTTGTAGGTAGGACAGTATTTTTTGTTTTGTAGATGGTGGAATGATACCCATAGAGGATGGTTTTGGTGATGATATGCCAGTATCTAAAAATGGACCTCCTGATTTCAGCAATCCTTATGTGAGGACACATTTTCCAGAGACGTGGCTTTGGATTGACACTAAAACTAGGTATTGGATTAAAAGCAAATGGAAACTGATTTGGACTTGCTGATATTATTTTGTAGGTTTTAGTAGCATTCTGCGCTAATGTGAAGAACACTGCTTAAAAATGTAATATTATTTGTGTTCTGCTACCACCTAGAGGCCACAAGTGAGTTTAGAGACACACCAAAAGAGGCATTATAAAAAAAGGACAATGCTAGATTGAAGGCCTTGGAGTTTCAATAGAAACTAGATAAAAATCCTGGAAACAAAAGAAACTCCCTTGCTTTTACAGGTAGGGAGACACAGTATTTTTCTCTACAGCACATGAGAAGATGATGATTAGCCCAGAAGGGGAAATCTGTGCCTGTCTGCACCTAATTTAATGAGAAGTTCAAAATGTAACGTGATGGTGAAATCTGACCAGTGATGTGGAGCACAAATGTGTTCTTTCATAATTGACAACTTTGGAAAGCTGCTGTCATCTGTGATTGTTCTAAGGGATCTGCAAAGATTGATTATATGTAATGTGATTCAATGTCATCACCTTCAATTCATGTAATTTAAAATAATTTGGGGTTTTTTTCAATCATTTTGATCCTATCATAAATATTTCTAAATTATTTAAAAAACAAAATCAGACAATCAGCAGCTTTTCCAGCTAAGAGTATGGATTTAATTATTGATGCATTTTAAACATTTGTGTCCACTTACTCATGTCTGTCAATGGCTGTTTTTGAAAGTCTCCTCTCCTCTTCTGCCATCAGATCTGACACAGACACCACAATGGAAGTCATTGTACCTGATACCATCACATCCTGGGTAGCCAGTGCTTTTGTGATGTCTGAAAACAGTGGTCTTGGAGTGACGACTGCTCCAGTGGAGGTACCATGGCATTACTCAGTTCTTTAAATGCTGTAGGTTATTACTGGAAGCTATTTCAGTTCCAACAGCAACTCTCTGCTTATATTAATGAAGTCGTTGAAAGGCTGTGTGTGTTCAACTGTAAAGAAAACATCATCACTGAAGACATATGTGATACTGTATCTGCCTCCTCTTCCTACACATATAAGTGTCTCAAACATTACACAGACACTTGGATGCCTATTTCTGTTGCAGCAGTTGTTTTATTAGAGCACTTTCAGGATGTGCCCACTTCAGGATCTGTATGTAGAAAGGGGGAATGACTGCCTGAGGATGGCATGCTTCCTTGTTTTCTTGGCTCCGCCGAAAGGACTTTCCATGAGTTCAGAATGCATGAAAGGTGATTTGCACAGACTAGCTGGGAAGAGGTGGCTGGGCTGAGAGAGACACATTGCCTGCTGGAAAGATCATGCCACTGTGCTACTCCACTAATACTTGTCCCAGGAGGGAGGATGGGAGAATTGTTTAAAGACAAAATTCTGGCCTCACTTTCATTTTTTAGAATCATAGAATGGTAGGGGTTGGAAGGGACCTTTAGAGGTCATCTAGTCCAACCCCCCTGCAGAAGCAGGTTCACCTAGATCAGGTCGCATAGGAACACGTCCAGGCGGGTCTTGAAGACCTCCAAGGAAGGAGCCTCCACAACCCCTCTGGGCAGCCTGTGCCAGGGCTCCATTTCAAAAATCTGTCAAAATCAGTCTTGAACTAAACAGGTTCTACTTCTTTAGTCAGTGTCCTGGTTTAGCCAGGAGCAGCTTTTGGCTTGGTAACAGGGGGAGCGGGTTGCAGTGAAGACCCTCCCCCGGCTCCTAGGTTCAGACCCACCTCCGGCCCGGCTGGGCCAATCTGGCGCCTCTGCGATCACTATTTAGGGGACGGGAATTTGAAATGCAAGTCGGGAGGTGGAGAGTGATACAAGATGGAGGCCACCACGCGGACCCTTCAGCCAGAGAGGGAGGAAGGAACGAGAAGCAGTAGACCGGAGACCCCTCTGCAAGCCGTGGCGAGAATACAAGCTGTGCCCCTGAAACCTATGGAGATTCGTGGCAAGACTGAGAGCCACCAACAGCTCCGTGTGGGTGAGCCCGGACGGGCGGGGGACTGTGTGGGGAGATGGCCATGGCCCAGGCCGTGCTGGAGAGCCTGCGCGCCGCAGAGCAGCCCCACACGAGAGGCAGAGAGGAGCTGCAGCCTTTGGAATAAGTGGGCATCGGAGCAGCCCGTGCAAGTCTGCCATGCTTGTGAGTTACCCCACGGACTTGCAGGGAGGACTGGTGTGGAGTTCACCCGTCCTGAGGAGGGACAAACGGCAGAAGCTCTCGGAAACCGACTGACTGAACCCCTCTTCCCGCCTGCCCCCCCCGAACCGTTCAGGGGGGGGCAAGGTAAAAACACCGGGATCAGGGCTCTGAACCCGGGAAGAGGGGAGGGGTGGCAAGAAGGTGTTCTTAAAAAGGCTGGTTGGACTCTCCATTGATGTATTACTCTGGGTTGTTTCATTTTGGTTATGTTTTGGTTGATTTTGCATTAAATTATTTTCTGTTTTCTTCCCCAAAACCGAGTAGCCTGGTCTGTTTTGTCCTGAACCTTAAGCGGCAATTAAGCCCTCCCTGCCCTCGAGCAATCCTCAGCCTCTTCGGTACTCGAGGCTAATCGTGGCCTTTGTTCCCTGATGGGCCTAAACCACGACAGTCAGTTAGCTTGAGGAATGGAGTAGACACTGAGAGCCAGAGATGGGACAAGATGCTTTTGCTGCCAGGTCTTGAGGCTCCAAATCTTCTCAAATGATTTAGAACCACATTTCCAAATGTTCAAGGAGTTCAGCAATATAAGTTAAATTAAGTACTCTTTAGGCTAGATCTCAAACCTGAGGATTCCCAGCATACAAGTGCAATTGTTCTAGGCTCACTTGGTGTTCCTGGTAACAGCTACTTAGAGAGTTATTTAGCCTTGTTTAAAACAGGAATTACTTTTTGAAGTCTCTTTTAGCTAGTATTTTATTCCTCTGAAGGTAATCTCCTTACATTCCTTATGTAGAGATCCTAGAGAAACTATGTTCCTGAGAAAACTTCACTTAAGTGAATAAAGTTAAAAAGATTGAGACTAGACCTCCAGCTTGATGCCAGGACTAATGCAAGCATAACCTGGGAGACAGCCATTTACCCATTTAAATTCTCACACTCTCAAATTCTTGGGGAGGGGCAACTTTTGGGATCCAAACCGAGATCCAGATTTCATAGTTGGCTGCTACAGCAGATACGGAACATGTGCTTTGAACATCCTGATCGTAACTCTACCACAGAATTTGGAGCCTGATCTGAATTTTGTGGCTAAGACTCCTTTGAGACTGGAATCATGATTCGTTTCTTTCACTCAACTTGGCAGAGATGGGACAGAAAGAGGAATAGTTTTCTTATTCAAACTCTATGAAAATATATACTTGGCCTCTCATTCTCAAATTTGAGAAGGCTACAAGTATAACAGATGTCGAGATTATTATTTAACTATAATCACCCACATGTACTCTTCAGTACTTCGCCCTTGTTGAGATGTTTAGATTGGACTTAGAGTTCCATATGGCTGAAACATGTTAATCAGTACCATACAGAGAGGCAAATAAAAGAAGTGCATGAAAACTGGAATGGAGAAATAAAAAGTGATATGTGTGTGCTTAATGTCATTTAATGCTTTGCATCTTGGTTTTTTTTGACTTCTGCTACACAGAACGTTGATAATTTTACCCTATTGTATTTCATTGTTAAATACTGGAATGTTCCTGAGTGCAAAACTTTAGTGTTGCAAGAGTTTTAGAGACGAGTGGGAGAAAAAAAGACAAAGAAAATAGGTACATAGGGATAACCTCACTTAAGAAATAACCAAAACTTCTCGATCAGAACTTCACTGATGTCTGATATCTAAAGAAGATGTTGACACTGGAAGCTTTAGCAAACAACTAAAAAAAACCCCAAGCTTAAACCCATTAGACTATTTCTTCACTAGAAAGAGTTTTTGGGTTTGAAACTCAAAATATTTGGAAGATTTTTTTTTTTTTAATGAAAACCAAATTAAAACCATTTTTAGTTGACATTTCAATATTAAGGGAAATCATGCTTCAGCCATTCTTATCGTACTGATGTACATAACCAGTGGAATTTTTATTTCATTCAGCTTGATGGGAGCTTATCACTAACTTCTTAAAGCCAGGACTTCATCCAAAAACCTCTGTTCACAGATAAAAACGACTGCTTGCTGGTGTATTTCTACAATTTTGCTTTTAATTAAGAAAACATGTATTTCTAGAAGTATAAGTAAAGAACTTACGCCAAGATCTTTCAAAATAACCCGTCATTCTAAGGTGTTGATGAATTACAGAATTTGGGAGAGTTAGTTGTTTTGTATTCCAACATGAGTTTCTGTATTGACTCAGAGATAGGGCAGCTGACTGATTCTTAATCAGCTGTTACTTGTGCACTCGAAACACTCACAGCTACCCTAATGAGACTTCAGGACAGATCACAGCTTCAAAGCTTGCCAGATGATAGACTCTTAGTGGGACTTCAGGTGCCTCTGTTGGAACTTGCCCTATCAAAGCTGTCAGCAGCCCTCATTTGAATGGTGCTGCTGAGTTCCCACAAAGGTGCTAACAACAAGCAGAAGCATCTTTGGCTTCTGCTTCAAGATATTTCTACTTCAGCCCTCCAGTAATACATTTTGTTAACTGTAGAATACGAGTAAATGTACTTTGTTGTCTGAATTTTAAAGTGATCAGAAGACAAGTTGTATGGACGTTTTCTTCTGGTATCTGAATGTAAGTGTTCAGCGATTACCTTTTTTTTGCAGCTAGAAGCTTTTCAACCTTTCTTCGTTTTCCTCAATCTTCCATACTCTGTTATCAGAGGAGAACAATTTGTTTTGGAAGTGAACATCTTTAATTATTTGAAAGAAGAAGCTGAGGTAAGATACCAGTCACTTTGTGTTTTAAAAGCGATAGACACCGGAGTGTTTTTGTCTCTATTGGAGATCACACTTTTCTCTTATGAGAACTTTAATATCTTCTTCATTGGGTAGACAGCTATTTCTGTATATACACAAAAAAGCACTTTTTCAAAATTAACACTTTGTATTGCAAATGTTACTGTGTTTACAGGTTACTGTGATCCTGGATATGAACGATGCTTTTGAAATTTTTCTAACATCCAATGAAATAAATGCTACAGAAAATCAACAGTCTGTATCTGTACCAAGTGAAGATGGGAAAACTGTTCAATTCCCAATCAAGCCAAAACAGCTGGGAGAGATTCCCATCAAAGTGACTGCAATATCATCTGCTGCTTCTGATGCTGTCATCCAGAAAGTTTTAGTAAAGGTAAAGAGTCTGCAGCTTGGCTTGTTCCTGGAAAAAATTGTTCCCTAAAATAGACAACAGAGTGCAGCAAAAAGACAAACCAATTAACTTGACTGCCTGTTGCTCTGTAAGGTTTGTTTTTAGTCAGGTGTTTTTAAGTAGAAAACACTTATTTTAAAATAATTTCTCCTTTAAAATTCTTCAGATCCTCTTCCAGAAATGAACACATAGATCTATTTTACGACAGATAGTTCATCAAATGTTTCTGAAGGCAAGATAAAACATATTTGTACATCAGTGAACGTCTGGTACTACAACTAACTTAATAATCTCTGGAGAGTGGGCCAAATCACAGAATCACAGAATGGCAGGGGTTGGAAGGGACCTCTAGAGATCATATAGTCCAACCTTCCTGCAGAAGCAGGTCCACCTAGATCAGGTCACACAGGTGGGTTTTGAAAACCTCCAGAGAAGAAGACTTCACACCCTCTCTGGGCAGTCTGTGCCAGGGCTTCCTCACCCTTACAGTAAAGAAGCTTTTCCTGAAGTTTAAGTGGAACTTTTTGTGTTCCAGTTTTGTTATAGATAGGTGTAATCAGTTTTGGCACACACTTAGCTTTAGTTCAAAGCCCATTTTATATAATCATGTCTTTTACCAGTGGTGGAAATTTAGCCCACAGACTTTCTGATAAACCAGAAAATGGTTAGTCTTGCCTAACTCTGGACATCTAAGTCTGATTCATGTTAGGTTCCATTTCAGTGGAAGATGGTAGACATTTATACATCTCATCCCAAAATAAAAAGTTAAGATCATAGAACTAGAGAATGGTTGAGGTTGGAAGGAAGTAATCCACTCCTCCTGCTGAGAGCAGGATCAACTACAGCAGGATGCTCAGAACTGTGTACAGGCAGGTGTTTAATATCCCCAAGGACAGGGACTTCACAGTCTCTCTGGGAAACTTATTCCAGTGTTTAAATACCCTCATAATTAAAAAAAAGGTGATTCTTTTAGTGTTTAAAAAGAAGTCCCTTTACTTCAGAATTTGTACTTTACCTCCTATTCAGCTATTGGGCACCACTGAGAAGAGTCTAGCCCCATCTTCTTTACACCCTCCCTTCAGGTATTTATGTACATTGATGAGTTTCCTCCCCAAGTTCTCATTTCCAGGCTATCCCTAGACTGTTTAAAACCACTGTCCTGCAGGATTTTGAGCTGTTTTCAGGTGGAGCCACTTACTTCTATTTCTGTTGGAGTTCAGCAGCCATGCAAACAAGAATAAAAGCCTGTTAGATCAAGATGTAGGCTGAGGAAAGAACTCATTTATTTTCTCTGCTTCAATGACAAATTTTCTCAAGGGATTTTGCATGCATGAGGAAACAAAATCTTTATGGTCGTGTGTCTAACTTCAGTTTAAGTCTTCCTTTTATGACAGGCTGTAGGATTGCAAACAGCATGAAAGGTACAACCTTTGCCTTGGTATGTGCTCAGCCATGGAGCTCTGTGCTTGACATGGAGCACCCTGGAATCAGAGCTCTTCTCATTGATTTTGCAGATGTATTTTTGTAATTGACATGTGGTCTTGAGAACCAAATAGTGGAAGTAGGTCTTGATAAGAGAAATATTGTGTGTCGGTGTGAATGGGCAAATAACCCAGGGACTTGATGTATCAGCAGGTAGCCCTAAGTACCTAACTGTGTTTTAGATCCCCTCAGTACAGTAAGCACACAACTCATGTCCTAAAAGCAACAAACTACTGGAGATTACAATAAACCTGTCTTTATTTTAATAGGCTGAAGGAGTTGAACAGACATATTCACAGACAGTCCTTTTGGATTTGACTGGGAATAAACCACAAGCAGTGTCAAAAACTTTGGATTTCACTTTTCCTCCTGATGTTGTAAGTGGCAGTGAGAGAGTGCAGGTCACTGCTGTTGGTAAGGATTATTTTATTCTGTTTCCATTTTTATTATTTGCTCTTCAGATATATTTTTTTGTTTTAATAGTTTTTTGCCTACTGAGTTTTTGTTGAACTCAGATCTATGTGTCCATAATCCAGCTGCTGGCATTTTTTGCGCTGCAGACATAAATGTTTTTTAAAGAACAGAGCAGTTGCCAGTAGCAACTAGAAGTAGTAAACTCTTGTCAAGTAGAGCAGAGAGGTTGGTGTGTAGTAACCTGAGCTACCCTAGCAGGATTTGCCAGAGCTTCTCTCAGACCCCCTGGTGAAGGAGATGATTTTGCCCAGTATGGCTGCTACTTTGTCATTTTTTAAGGAGATGCATTCATTTTTATTTACTTGCTACATTAATAGATTGAATCATTAATTCAAAGTAATTTACCGTCATGCATTAGACTAAACAGAGGAAGACCTGATGGATGGGAGTGTGTTATTCCTTTAATTTATTTAGTTTACCATATTGTGGTATTGATTGGTATTGTCAGAGAGGTAATTGGATGCTAATAAGGAAGGTCCTGCAAAGTTCACTAGCATCCTGTTTTAATTGTCTGCAGAATAAAACCTAAAACCCGACCGATTGTGTTAGGCACCTAGACTTGATAACTGAGGGTGAAAGAAAAAATACAGAACGGTTCAAATATGTACTGTTACTGAAATGTTTTCCTGGATTCAACATCTTTGTTATCTTTTGCTTTGCTTTGTTTTGTTTTAATGGTGAGTATTTGAAATCACTATATAATTGGAAAGGTCTATGGGGAAATGGATCAGTGAGCTTAAAGTTGACCAGAAGATGAAGTACCTTTTCTGTCTGAGTAGTGATGTTTTAGTACAAATGTTCCTAATGTATCATATTTTCTCCCAGTTTAGATGATACCACCCTTTATGGGTGAGGTATGTTCTTATTTGCAATAAGATTTAATTTTTTTTCATTAAATTTCATCTTTCAGGTGATTTACTTGGGCCTTCTATCAATGGTTTGTCGTCATTGATTAAGATGCCTTATGGTTGCGGTGAACAGAATATGATCAACTTTGCTCCAAATGTTTACGTTTTGCAATATCTGACTAAAACCAGACAGCTGAGAGAGGATATTAAATCAAAAGCTGTGTCATTTATGAGAAAAGGTCTGTATTTAAAGAAAGGTGTTAGATTTTTGAGAATCTTAGTAGTAAGAAGATAAATGTGACTTTTTGAAGTACTGCTTTTTTGGTGTCATGAGAACGGGAAGAAAAGCCCATCTTTTTCATTTCCTCTTTCTTCTGGGCTGATAGAATTAAAGAACAAATGATTTTGTTTATAAGGACAAATTTATTCAGAAAAAAACATGATGTTTTTATATAGTTACCTATAGACAGTAATTCATATGGATTTCCTAGGTGGTTGTTACTTCAGCTTTGATAAAACCATGTGTGAGCAAACATTTTTGACTACTGCTTGGGGTACAGAAGTTGAAAATTAATCAGTAGGCAGAGTGAACCATATTAATCCCATGTGTGTATCTGTCTTCAGTGACAGCACTACCTTCCTGTCATGTCCTTGTAGACAAGGAATGATAGCTCAAGGAATGATAATTGCTTTGGCGGTCCGCTTCTGCCCACCCAAGTTTTAAGCTTGGTCAGAAGTGAGCTCTGTGCTGGAAATTAAAGCTGGAAAACCTGAGTTAGAAATTGTTGTGTTTTTTAATCAGGAAATACTCCAGGACATCACAAAGTGTGAAGAGCATAGTTGCACTATGTTTCTCTGTGCCTTGGATCACATATCAATGTCTAACTGCTGTGTACCATGCTCGCCACGTGTCAGTCTGCATACTGAGAACCTAGTTCACAGAGAGCAGTGAGACCATCCTCCTATCAGCTACAACCCTAAAGGCACCACAATGACCTTTTCCAATTTTATTTGCTCTCTATACGTGTTTGGGGTTTTATTTTGGCTTTTTTTTAGGTTGTTGATGTTTCCTTGGAAAAGACACAGCTCAAAATAGATTTTCCTTTTGTCAAGATCTCAATTTTATATCAAAAACAGTTAAATGACATTTTTAAACCTTTCCTACAGCACAGTATAGTTGAAAAGTAAGGGGTGTGTGTGGGGAGATGTGTTACGTGTACACCTGCTCTAAGTTTGTTAGCAATCTACCACTTTTTGAAGCCCAGGTTTTGCTACCATAATTTTCTGAAGTTTTCCAGTAACAGATTTATTAAAGTTGTTTCAAAACTGAAAATTCTAGAGTTCAAATGTCACTTGTATATAAAGCATTGTGTTACCTAATTTTCTCCTCGGGCTTTGAATTTAGGAACACATTTTTAACACTGCAGTAGCCAAAACAGGAGGTAAGCTGAAGTATTTGTAAACTTCAGATAGAAAAGAGCTGCAATCTAAAATGTATTAGGGTTTTGCTTTATTTTAACAACTGATTTCAGCTGTTGCACTGATTTTTAAAAACATAATGTTAAAGTTGGAATTTATCTTTAGTTTGAGATGTAACTTTTGTAATCTCGGTTTTTGAAAGAATTGTCATGAAGTTTAATTTAAACCAGGCTTTGTTTCACATATCAAAGTTCACTAAATGTTTGAAAATGTGACCTCATAATCTGAAGTAAATATAATTAAGGCTTAATGCTCTAAATGCTTGTGAGAAGAAGGGATCATATAACTGAGACTGCTATACAATTTTTTCATTTAGTAGCTTTTACTTGCCTAGAACAAAAGCAAAGGAAAAGTTGCCATTTAAAAGAATTCCCTCAGCTGTGAGAATGACAGATCTCACCTTGAAATAAAATCCTGGTTGGTCTGTAAGCTTTGGTGCTCGACCCCAAGCAAGCAATGAGTTTGAGCAGTATGTCTAAGCTGTTTGAAATGTGAGAACCTTTAGTCTTTCACATGTTTCTGGAGTCCTTTCCATCCTGATGCCACTCCCCTTTCAGCCTTGCTCAGCGAGCCTCCTACCTCTCTTGGGTGCCAGCCAGTCCTCTGGGAGTGCTGATGTGCGTCTTCCTAATAGAATCTTTCTTTTCCTTGTCTTTCCATTTGTAAGTGTTGACATTTGTAGTATCGTTTTTCATGTCTGAGTGAGTGTCCATTGGAACGGACGTGGTGGTTTGCAGCCCCTAGGCCTCCTGTTGCAGCATTTCTGCAGCCTTCCCCGCCTTAGATACGCTCATGTTTGGAGAGTTTTGCGTGACTGCAGCAGGGTTGGCATAGAGAAGAAAGTAAGCAGACTGTAGGAAATAGCTGAGTGTTCCCTCTGTCCTCCCTCTGGTTCTGCTCATCTTTCTGATCCCTGAGATAAATTCATCTCTATGTAAGTGTTGCTCACCAGGCTTCGTTAAGCAGGCTGTTGGTCTTAGTTTAGTGCTTTTACACTACCAATGGGATGGTGATTATAATACCGCTCTATATTGCCTGCCCTGGAAAGAAGCAGAAGACCTCAGTTATCAGGCCTTGCAATCAGATACTTTTGAAGAGGAAGCAATCTGTTTGTATATATACAGATGTGTTCATGTTCTTCATAGCACATTTGAGGCTTAAAGTTTGACAGTGACTTTTGCTTTCCATGGTGAGAAACACCAGTCATTCCTTTTTTTTTTCTCTCTCAAGAATGCTTGACTCCTCAAAATCATTAACTGAGCTGACAGATTTGTCACAAGTTTTAATCATGTAATTAACCACTGCCAGTGGGCTAAATACTTTACAGCTCCCCTATATTTAAATGGAATTCAGAGTCTTTTAAAGAGACAATAAACTAAAGCCAGTGCTACTAGGTAAGAGTTTATATGGGAAGATGCATTGGTATACTGTAGCAGTTCAGATTCACATCTTTATATCTCTCCTATTATAGAGAGATCCTGACTAGGATTTCATCTTACACTGTGACTTAGATTGAGGGACTAGGCCATTTGTTCCTCAGTAGTTAAGGCTGTGGTTCACTACTATGAATCTACATGGAGGATAGTATGTAAGTGGGTGACTAAAGCTTTTATCAGTAAAAGCAAGGAACATTTTGCAGGGGAGTGGTTGCAGTTGGATGGACCTCACAGAATGTATTTGTCAATTAATTTGTGTGGGAGTTAATGATATTTGCCTGAAGGCTTTCCTTCTGTCTGATTCAGAATTGTGTCTGTATCTCTCAGGTGTTAGACTAATGAGAATGCTTTCTGAATTACAATAACCAAGGTAGTCAAACCAAGGAAAAAGACAATAAAGGGGGAAAGAAGAAAAGATATCTTGTGAAATGCTATAAATTGATATTATTATTGTTATGGATATTGTTCTGGCAATAAAAATGGAAGGAAGAGTTTAGATGTTAGAAATTACAGTGAGTTGCATATCATAGGAAGCTCTTCATTTCTAACTTCAGTGAACATTATCTCTCTATTGAAGTCAACTATTGAATAAGGATGCTGCTGGTGATCATGAGCAACTAGTGAGTCCTTGGGGCCCTTTTATCATAGACAGTCAATGTTCAGGAGAAAGCTGCACTTGTTCTGGGTCCTGAAAAATCTTTGAAATATGATATTAATCTTTTTTAGCATTTGAGGATCTTCAGGTCTGCTGAAAATTTTCATTCATTTCAGAATAGTCTCTTCTATCACACTTTTCCTGATAGCTAGTCCTTTAATAATCCTTTTTCTGATAGCTAGTCTGTGCAAAAGCAAGCTGCTCAAAATCAGGTCTGTTTATTTTGCTTCTGTCTACCGGAACTATAGAGCATTTCTGTAGGTGCACAACTCCAGCTCCCCAAAGTGCTGAAGCTCAACTGCTAGCGTGTATAGCATAGCTGCTACTCTACTCTGAACTTGCTGCAGTGCCCCTGGAGCCACCGACTTACGTGGAAACAGGTCATTCTGCCCTGTGCTGTTGTGTTTGGATGGCAGATGAGTGGGAGCAGGAGCTTCTGGTTCTGTTTTTGTAGATGGAACCTTCGTGTTACTGCTGCCTGCTTATCATCTCCTGCTCAGTTTTGTGTGTTCCTACATATTTGGGAGATTTTAAATGAAATATGAGCTCAAGTTCTGCCCTTCTCAGCATTAGAAAGTGCCTCACTCCACATCAACAGGCAGTTTGTGCTGGGACGCACATGAGAGGAGAATGCTCAATACCTCTCTGCTTCTCCACTTTAGGCTATCAGAGAGAGCTGCTTTTCCAGAGGGATGATGGCTCTTTTAGTGCCTTTGGAAATGAAGATCCCTCTGGGAGCACATGGTAAGTAATTCTGGCAGATTCACTGTGGAATTTGAGTATTTTAGATATTTTCCCCACGACTGAAAAATTTTTGTGAAGCTGGTAAAGATTTCCAGTTGTATTAGCCTTCTGCCTGATTTTCACTATGTGTTTAGGCCAACTCTAAGGTCATTCTGCTGGCTAACATGCTGCCAAGGCTATTATTAGGGCAAAGCTTTTTAATTTTGAAAAGAGGAATGATGAATTATTTTAGCCAGGAGAAAGGCTTGGTCTGAAAATTTTCTGTTGCTTTCCTCAAAGGAATGAAGAATAATAATTGAATGACTTATTTTTTGCAGTTGGCTAACACTGTTTAGGGCTATGCAGTCATCATTGCTTTGAACAGATTTTGAGTTTTCTCCATGCTGGAGGTTGAGGACTGACTGAGGCGTTTCCTAGGGGATGAACAGTTACTGGTGGTAAAATTTTCTCCTGCCTATCTCTCTCACACTTCGTTTTTTTGAGACTGAAAATACGGCTGAAAAGGCCTTTTCAGTGCTGAATTTCTCCCTGAGAAACATAGTGAGCATAGCAGTGGACACTACATAGGTAACTGGGACAAGTTCCAGCACTGTGTTCAGCTAACCCATGTTCAGTTAGTTTAAATATACTAATGTATTTCAGTATGTGTTGCTGACTTTAAATAGAACCATCACAGTTACTCTGCCACTGATTGAGTCACTCCTGCAGTCAGTGTGCACCTTTCATTGATGTCAGTGGGATGTGCCTTAAATTCATTATTAATGGATTGGAAGATTAAAATAATTTATCTGTACTGGCAACCCTGGTACTTTAAATAATCATAGAATCATAGAATCATGGAATGGTAGGGGCTGGAAGGAACTTTTAGATATAATCTGGTCCAACCTCCACTGCAGAAGCAGGTCAACCTAGATCCAGTTGCACAAAAATGTATCCAGGTGGGTCTTGAAGACCTCCAAGGAAGGAGCCTCCACACACTCCCTGGGCAGCCTGTGCCAGGGCTCCCTCACCTGAACAGTAAAATAGTTTTTTCTTGTGTTTAAATAGAACTTTTTGTGTTCCAGCTTCATCCCATTACCCCTTGTCCTGTTGCTAGCTACTATAGAAAAACGGATGTCCCAACCTCCTGATACTCACCATTTAGATAATTGTAAATATTAATAAGATCTCCCACAAATGCATGCTTGGAAAAAGAAAGAGTCAGAGCAGAAGTTGAAGTTACTAACAATAAGACAACGATTGTTTCAATGATATAATTACCAGGACAATTGAGATAATTACCATCACACTCATAACTGCATTACATTGTAAACTACAATTTTTTTGTAACTTTAGCGTAGCAGTGGAAGATGAGAGCAACATTTGAGTAAAGATGTGCATGTGCTGGCAGACTTGGAGTCTGTACTTTGTGTTTATTTTGAAACATAACAACTGCAAAAGGGGTCATCTTTGGGAACAAGGACAGAGCTTCATTTTTTGGTGGGTTAAGCTTGTCTATATGAGGCATGTATCTTCCTCTGTGCTTGGGAGTTGTGTGTAGAACACCTCATGAATCACAGAATTCTTATATCATCTTAAACAGATGAAGCTGTAATGTGTTGCTAATTTTGTTCTATTTAATTAACCTTTTCCTCAAGGTTATCAGCTTTTGTATTAAGATGTTTCCTTCAAGCTCGTCCATTCATAGATATTGACCAAGATGTACTGATGGATACAGCCAAGTGGATTGTCCGGCATCAGAAATTAAATGGAGAATTTAATGAGCCTGGGAAAGTGTTAAACAGTGATCTTCAAGGAGGCACCAATAATCCAATCACTCTCACAGCTTACATCATGTCATCCCTCCTGGGGTTTGCAGATAAACAGGTATTGGAATTCATAAATAGAATTAATAGTTGCTGGAACATTCCATAAATTGTTATTAGCACCTGGCAAACACTGGTGGTTTAAGGAAACAGAGAGATATCTGAACAGAGGCAAAATGTAACTGATTTTGTTAAACTTCCCTTACCTACCTGAGACAACACAAAATCATGCTGGTAGACGCTTCAGTTTTATGTGCCTTTGCAAGTTATAAAGGTGGTTGCTTTTTCCAAGAATATTTGCATGGCTTTAGTCCAAGAACTTGCAAAGAAATTTATGGGGGAAACTATCCTTAGAGATGTTAAGTCATTCCAAATGAATTCATTGCAATTACGGACATTCATAAAAGACAGTGCCAGTTGAAAAAGCTTGCCTCTGAGGTACGTGCGTGGGATGCTCAAAGAGATTTTCACTGTTTCTTGGTTGTTGTTTGGTGATAGTAATGTTTCTGGTTTGGTACAAATTTTTCTTTTAAATGACAGCGTTTCAATATATATTTTGTTCACTCTGCCTTCTTCAACGTGATGTTAATTTCCAGCATGCTTATGTCATCAAGAGCGCTACAAACTTTCTGGAAGATAAATTAGAAGAAGGCATTTCGGATAATTACACTTTGGCACTTGTGACATATGCATTGTCCTGGGCAAAAAGTACAAAGGCAAAGGAAGCCCTGAATATTCTGAACCAGAGAGCAGAACACCAAGGTAAAGCACAATGATCTTACACAGTTCTATAGAAGTATTTTTGTCAAATTTAATAAGACCTATCATATATCTACAGATGCATGTAGAATTAGAGATGGAGTCCTTCTGAATTCAAATCTGTTTTGAGCATGATGTAGAGAAAAAGCTAAGAACTTCCAAGACAGCCTTCATGAAAAGTGTATATAAATGAATGACAAGTCACAACAAAGCTAAGCGTTTCAATCTCATTTACAGCGTTTCTGATGTACTGCAGCACTGTGATGCTGTTGGAGGGCATTATTTGTTAGTTTTCCCATGTTGTTATGTGCGCTTTTAAGATCAACCCTGTAAGATTAAAGAGAGATAGATAAGGTTAGCTACTCTGAAGTGGTTTGGATAGATCAGGAGGGTATTGGGAGGCAAATAGTTATAATCTGTATCACAATTAAGAGTTCAAGGATTGGACTTTCTGTAAGACAATCCAGATGTCTGTTGCATTTTCTATAGGGACGCATTGTCTCATTATATTTAACATTTTCCAAGTTCAGCAGATCTGAATTTTATTCCCTATTTTTGGGGGAAGACCAGACCATAAAGAGTACGAGAACTGGAAGGTTTTGGCTCAAAGTAGTAACTGTCCTCTTGAAAAATCTGAAAGAATTCTTGTTGTAGCCTAGAAGTGGAGCCTCTTGGATGTCCCTGTATTTACTGAGTTAGGCCTTTTGGACAGTCAGTTTTGGGAAGGGAGGAAGTCACTTTTTTGGAAGGCTTTACTCAGCTGGGATGCATTAAGAAGAGTGTGGCCAGCAGGTGGAGGGAGGTTCTTCTCCCCTCTACTCTGCCCTGGTGAGGCCTCATCTGGAGTCCTATGAACAGTTCTGGACTCCTCAGCTCAAGAGGGAAAGAGAACTGCTGGAGAGAGTCCAGCACAGGGCCATCAAGGTGATCAGGGGACTGGAACATCTTTCATGTGAAGAAAGGCTGCGGGAACTGGGGCTGTTCAGTCTGGAGAAGAGGAGACGGAGGAGAGATCTTATTAACAAATATCTAAATGATGGGTGTCAGGAGGTTGGGACATCCCTTTATTCTATAGTAGCTAGCAACAGGACAAGGGGTAATGGGATGAAGCTGGAACACAAAAAGTTCTATATAAGAAAAAATATAAGAAATATAAGAAAAAACTATTTCACTGTTGAGGTGAGGGAGCCCTGGCACAGGCTGCCCAGAGGGGTTGTGGAGTCTCCTTCCTTGGAGGTCTTCAAGACCCGCCTGGACATGTTCCTATGCAACCTGGTCTAGGTGAACCTGCTTCTGCAGGGGGGTTGGACTAGATGATCTCTAAAGGTCCCTTCCAACCCCTACCATTCTATGATTCTATAATAATGAACCTAGTGAGCAGGTGTGCTGCCTGAGGTGCCTTCTCTAGTCCTGAAGATGAAGGAGCACCCCAGCAACGAGGTGACCTTTTCACAAGGGCTTCTTTATTGAGCCCTTTGGGCTGATAGCAAAAAGATAAGTGTAAAGTTCACTGAAATCAATGGAAGTGACCATTTGGACTCCATCTTATTTTCTATCTAGATTCAGACACTTCTGAGGAATTGCTTTATGGGCCTAAACATTAAGACAATATTAACCTTGATAGATCCCGTATCTAAAACATTAATTACGAGATTTCCCTTAAATCTTTCCTGGAAGTCCAAAGATGTCAGTCTGTGGATCTGAGGTTGTTTTTGGTTCCTTTTGCAGGAGAGTTTCGTTTCTGGATAACACCTGCTTCTGAAATTTCTGACTCTTGGCAGCCGAGGTCCATTGATATTGAACTTGCAGCATACGCTCTGCTCTCGCACTTTCATCAGGACAGATTAGCAGAAGGAATCCCTATTATGAAATGGCTAAGTCAGCAAAGAAATCACCTTGGGG
The DNA here is from genome assembly GCF_028858725.1 of Colius striatus. NCBI lineage: Eukaryota > Metazoa > Chordata > Aves > Coliiformes > Coliidae > Colius > Colius striatus. The sequence continues at coordinate 15,181,973 of NC_084760.1, read as the reverse complement.
GATTTTCATCTACTCAGGTAATATCTTGTCTCAAGGGGCTTTGCTGTACTTCCTATATGGAATTGTGTATTTCAAAAAAGAAAAAGAGAGGAGGGACCATTTTTTTTTACATAGTAATTACCAAATTTTGGTTTTCTGTAACAGCTTTGGTTATGTGCAAGCTTGCATTCTTTGTAACATTGACATCTTAAGCCTGGACTACCAGTTTTAGTGTTTTGGCAAGTATGAGAAAAGACAGAATTAGAGTGTCACCTTGATTATATAAAACTTTAATAATAAAAGATATTAAGAAGTGATGCCCATGAAAAAGATAACTAGATTTTCCAAGCAAGTATGAGAAATGTATGTGCATACTTTCTTTCCAAGGAGAGAAACCTCTTTCTGTTTTTTCCACGTATGGGTCCTCAAACTCCTGGAAGGCTATAAACCAAGATAAGAAAAGGGGGTTTTTGAGAAACAACCTAACCTAGTGCCTCTGTTGGCAGTTGGTCTTAATAATGTACTTTGTCCTCATTATTGTTTAGATTTTTGATGGGCCATGAAATTTGGCAGATCTTCATTATCTCCAGGAGGTTTCCATGTTATTGAAACCACATCTTGTAAGCTGTGCTGGCATCCAGAAATTAGTTTAAACTAGCTTTTAAATTAACTACAAATGCTGATCACAATAAAATGTCACATTTCATCATACTGCTTGGTACCAAGCTGTACAAGCTATCCAATATTTTCAAATGTTTGTTGGTATTAAACTGAGAGAAATTAGTTCAACTAAATAAAATGCAATTTAAGAATCAGCCTGGTTCCCTGAGGTTCTAGTGTTTTCTTAATATGTTAATTCTTGCTTGTTATTGGAAGAGTAAATGAGTTGAAAAAGCTTTTCTCTATTCTCCAGAAACCATTTTTATTCGAAAGTCTGAAAATCCAGCAGTGTACCATTTACCCCTGAGGATGAAGTTAAGAAATTTATTTAATCCTTTTGTTCTTCCATAGTCTAAATTATTTTTATTCAAAATTACTCCAGTGTCTCTGTAGATGCCTTTTTAAAATTGTTGAAGTGACCCCAGACTTTTTCTTAACTTCTAAGATTGCTGAAAAAAGAATGTTTGGAGTGTTTCCTTCCATGAATTTATTACATTAGAAACTTAATATATTGTTAAACTGTAAGAAGGAGAGTAATCAGCTGCATGTGTGGGGTTTTCTAAGTTAAGATATGATCACTCACTGCAATTTTTATACATAGTATAGCTTACTATGCATTTTCAATCAGTATATTTTGCCTTATAATACTTTTAATGTTTGGCATAAAAATTAAATATTTTGTACATATAGAAATACAATTCATACCAAAAAAATGACATATATATCCATGTAAATTTATATGATAGGGAAGAGTAGCAAATTCTGTAAAGCCTGTCTTGCTGTGCAAGAGAGGCCTATGAGCCCGTCTTGAGAATGCATTCCTTAATTTTCTAAGTTATGTATTGGATGCAGCATAGTGATACTGAGCTGTGTGCTTTGTACTTCAGCTGTGAGTGTTTTGTGGGGAACAGCCTTGAGTATATCTTCTGCTTTAGAGCAGGCCAAGGGGAACACTCATCATTTTTTCACCTGTGTTTCTGAGAGTCGTTTGAGCCTGGGATGTAGGAGAGCTCTGAAGTCACCTTCAGCGATGGCAGATAGCATTTCTAGATGTTTTGCAATCTCTGTGAACTTAATGAGAGAAATGTAAATGTGAGAAATGTAAGTGTAACGAGTTGGAAACCCCGCTTCAAGGTGTTCCTGGGTTTCCACAACTTAGGTAACAGCCAGCATGTTTTGCTTTGAAATTATTAAAATTGGATTCTTTCACAAGTTCTTACAGAACCTTAGGTCTATAAGACAGATCAGATATATAGATGTGATAGGTAGCTGTAGTTTAATTGACTTCAATGTGAAAGAAGTTGTGTAAGTTTGGGCTTCCAAGCTGTAAATCTTCATCAGAAACAGACATGCACAGGAGGTTTTCAAGATGCAATTGGTCAGGATATTAGATAATCTTGTCTAGGCTTCATTTCGCATGAAATATTGGACTAGATGATCTTTTGAGATCCCCTCTAACCTGGAATGTTCTATGATTCAGTGAGTCTGAGTAAGGGCAGAGTCATTCAAATGTTTTGTCACTGTCTTGTGCAAAGGAGTAATCAAAGGCATTTCTTCAGGGTAAATATTGGACACCTATTGAAAAAGTGTATTACTTACTCCAGACTATTAAATCTTCCTGTAGCCCACTAGTTTCATCTATTGTCACACCATATTAAGCACTTGATTTGGAATCCCAGCTATAGTGATTCAGTGTACCAGCAACTTTGGTGCTGTTGCTTGTCAGCTTCTATTTCTGGATTTCAAGCAATCAGTGAAGTGGGTCCTCTCAGAGAAGGACACAGCATGGGAAGGAGAATGGTTTCTAATAATTTAGAGTAAATAGGTAGCACGTGCTGGTGGTACGTTAAGGTGTGGCATGGTCACCGTGTCATAATTAGTGAGCTGCTGTTACGTTAGAATTTTGTAGCTAGATGTAACCTAAGGATGGATAAAACACCTCTGTGTCCTGAGCCTGCAAGGCCAGTTCCTTTACTGTTGCTGGTTAAAAATCAGTGCAAAAGAACTACACAAACAGGAAAATCCCTGGTAAGCATTAGAAATCTGTAATTGATTACTGTATTTTTTTTCAGAAAATAGTGAATGTTAACATTCTCATCCATTGAACTGTGCTGGACCTAATGGTTAAGAACTGCTTGTGTTCAAAATGTGGAGACCTAAACCTGCACAAAGATAAACAGAGAGTTTTAGAGATATATGGATCATAATGTGTTTATAAGCATATTCTGCAGTGGTTAAACAATTGCACAAAACCTTTTGATCAAAAGTAGAGTATAAAAACTGTGCTGAGCCCCTTTGAAATTGTTGCCAGGATTGTGATAAAAACTCATTTCAGGCTTTTTTTTAACAGATAAACATTAATAGTTTTTCAGACCTATAGCTTTTGCTTCAGTGATTGTCACTAAATATATACAGAAAGTAGCAGTATCATTGCTTTCCTCATTGGCTTTCTCTTTGCTGTCTGTATGGTGTGTGATTCTCACTGCTTTGTCTACCAGCATGTCAGATCTTTCACAAACCTTGCACAAGAGGAAAGTTTCCTTAGCTGGCTCTCACCTCATTTTTCCATTGCATGTTACAGTAGCGAACTTGTTGTCCTGTGTTGGCATACCTCTTCTCTTCGGGGATCCTTCATGCCAGTGGAATCCCAGTGGAGGTGTGTGGAGGTGGCTGCATGAAGATTCTGGGATAATCAACAAATGGGACAAAACAGGGACTGTGAGCTCCCCAAGGCGTGGCCTATACACAAGTAATTCACTATGCAATCTTCTGTTTAGTACTGAAGGGTTTGTTTCTCTCCACAGGACACGGTGGTGGCTCTGCAAGCCTTGAGTGTGTTTGCAACTCTCACAACGGCAGGCAAAACAGAAGTGGATGTAACAGTGACAGCACCTTCCTTGGAAATACCAGAAATATTTTCAATTGATACTCGAAACCGTTTTCTGCTTCAGACCAAGGAGGTACTGTAGAAAGCAGCAATGCTTTAGTCATCCAGTCTGTTGGCTGAAAGCACTTTGAAAGTACTGTTTTACTGACCTGTCTTTCAGATTGCCCCTGCACAACCAATGACAATTACAGTGGCAGCGGAGGGAACAGGATTTGCTGTTTTTCAGGTATGCAATGGAGATATCGTTGCTAAAAGTATGCTGTCTATTAGGAAGGTGTATTTTCAAAGCTTTATAAAACATGTTAATAAAAACAATCTTCTGAAATGTCTTAAATCAGTACTAAAGCACTTTAATTAGTAAAGAATGCTGTGAACCAAATCTTGTGTGAATGGACATACTCATGTGATTGTTTTTATTGGGTGGCCTGGCCATTAAGCACTGCTGGGTGATTGACAGTTTTGGGGCACTTGTGAGGGTCAGAGCCATCCCAAAGCAGCCTTGTCCTCCTGCACAAATGCAGTGTCAGTTTGCAAGATAAGGGACTCCAGGGGTACCTTGGCAGGCACAACGATCAGAGTTAAAAAAGGCATGTGGACCAGGCAGAAATGCCTCATTTACATAGTAAACTCATAGTAAGTTATTAGAGCTGCTTTCCTTAGAATACAGCAGTGGTGGAAACACTAAAAATTAAAAGGGTATTGCTGCCAGGTTCTCCAACAATTTTCACACTGTTCTGAAATTGCATGAAAGGCAGAGTGAAAGGATCCTGCAAACTGCCAACAGTAATATATGCTTTAGCATCAGCCAAAAATAGGGCATTGTAAAAGAGTGGAAGGAGATATAGCTATCCCTTTTCTGCCTGTCCTGTAGAAGACTGTTTCAGTAGTGTAAATTCAAACATCTTTACTTGTATTTAAACAAATATGGTGTGATCAGCGTATGCTGTAGAACTAGCAAACCATAAATAGCCTTTTCAGCTTCTTCCTCTTTCCCCATAGCAGAGATTAAAGTTCTGAAGGAATTCTGTCCCCAAGTTTTTCCCTAACCCTATAAGAAATACCATATAAGGAAACAAGATCTGATTTGAAATGATCACTAATGAGTCTCTCTTCCCTGCTTTCCTGTCGATGACAGTGACTTAGAACCACACAGGTAAAAGCGAAGACCTTTGAAAAACTATGGATCATACACAAGTATTAGTCTCTGAGCATGAGAAACTCATTTTATTAGAAGTATATCGATAAACTCATAATTGACTGTATCACAAAAGCAGACAGAGTTTCTACCAGACTTCTAATCATACTTGGGAAAACTGAACTTAGTCTGCCTTTAATTGTCTTGAAGTTTTATGCCAGGTCAGATTCCATCTCAAGTTCCTTCCAACCTGACCTTCACTTCAGTGTTCTTACGCATCCGGAAAACAAAAAAGCATGGTGATGGTTGGTAAATATGCTTTTGGATATCAGACATTTACAAAGATACCTTCACATCTACCTTTCAGTGGTGAACAACAGCAAGAGATACACTTCATTCATTTAGCACCAGTCTGAAAAATCAACAGTGCCATAAATCATGACCTGTGTTTATTAATTCCCAGAAGTGCAGATCGAGTTTACAGCAGAGTTCAGAAGTTTCAGAGGATAATTTAGATTCAGACCTGCAGGCCAAGATAGGAATGAACATCTCAGCAGGACTGCATTCACACATCCATGGTTTCTGTGTGTGTGGGTATGGAATGTAACAAAGTAGGGCTCCAGAACAGTTAGAAACTACTTAACTGTAATAATTGAGAAATACTCCCTGATATTAAGTCAACTAATTTGTCAGGCGAGCTGGTCAAAAACTTTTCAGCAAATTGTTTCTTGCTGGAAGACTCTGATTTGTTGAAATGAATGCCTTTTGTGGAAGCACATTGGTTCCAATTACATTTTTGCCAGAAAGAAAATTGTGCATCCAAACCAGCGTGTCTGGTGAAGACTGTACAGAAGTCTTCCACCCAGAATAGCCAGCAGTTTGCTCTGCAATTACAGGGCTCCTTGGGGGTGTATAGCACCATGGTTTAAGGTCCTCGTTTGTTGTATGAATATGCAAATGTGATCCCAAATAACTGGTATTCAGGAACAAACTCCAGATTATTGTCTTTGTTTAGGTGATCATGCTGTTGCCTTTTTTTCCTGCAGTTTGAGTCAGAAATGCTGTGAATTGATTCAAAATACTGTACTTAACACACTGGAGTAGGTTCTCCAAAGCCTTTTCTTTGCTGGGATCAGTTCTTTCCTTCTGCATCCTTTGGCAGCTCTGGTATTCTAAATGGAAGAGCACTCTTGCCATTTGAATGAGATTTCTATTTTCTCAGTCACAAGCTAGATCTGGGTCACATTTAATAAATTAGACAGCATATGACATTGTGATCACATTTCTTCAGCAGGGTTTCATTGCCTTGGCCCACCAATATGCAGTGAAGATTCACTCTTCTGGGATTCAACTTTCTGGCCAAATGCAATTAATTTAAGTATCACAAAACACAAGATTTGGTCCATTTGATAAAGGATTTTGTCCAAGCAGTCCAAAAGGCTGTTTTCCCAACAGAATGGATTCTTAGATTTTGTGAAATCTCACTGTCTGTGTGTGCAGGTTGACAGTGCATTCACTCCTGACCCTGCAGAATCTCATAAAATGTATTTATTTTTTGATACTTTAATTGCAAAAGCAGACATTTACTTGCAACTCTGTGGTCCTGCAAAGTCTCCCAGCTCATCCCTTCATTATGTGGGAACATACTATGGATGACCTAAGACACTGACTTTGCAAGAGGGAAGAGAGGATGCTTTTAGAGTTAGGGTATATGAAAGGCAACTCTTGACAGAGGTGTCAAAGAAACAGTCATCCCTGGGTGGCCTGCATAAAGTCTTGGAAGAAACACCTCTCTGTTGTCTGAATCACTGTGAACTGAGCTTGGCAAATGCATTAAAAATTTGGTATGCCCCATGCCTTCTCTAAGGAAGGAGAATGCCTATGAAATACTGGACTAGCAATGACAGAAGGGTGGGCAAGCTCAAGACGAATGGGTATGGGCAAAGTGGGTAGGCAAACAAGATCTCCGTGAGCTCTTGGTCTCCTATAGAGAGCAAGTGAGGGAAAAACTGAGAATCACCTCTGAAAAGCACTGACTGTTTTTTACCACAGCATATTTTCGTAGACTTAGGCAAGGGACTGAATGTTATTTAGTGTGATGGTACCTAAAAAGGTACACTGTGACATGTACTCATATTTATTCCTTACAGTTTGAGTGGATACTAAGTCAAAAAGGGACAGAAATATTGGTGATGATTTCATTAAATTCATGCCCTCAATTGAGCACATTTGTGCTTCTAGCTGAAAAACAAAAAGGTTAGGGAAAGAGAGAGCAATAAGGGTGTTATAAATCAGTCATGTTTTTTGAAAGGTAGTGCAGCTGGTTGGGTCAGATACTGTTACAAGCATCTCTCTCATGCAGAATAGCCTTTAGGTTTCTCTTCTCAGGCCTCTCACCAGAACTGTTTGCAGACTGGACCAGTTCTGCTTTTACCTTTAGCAGCTACTTTTTGAAAGGGTTAAGGAGAAATACAGTTGCACGTTTTGTTAATTTGATGCTAGTTTCTGTATAATAGCCTTCTGTTCTTGAAGTAAGAGTGTATAAAGAAGGAGACTTTAATTAAACTGTGTTGTGAAAAAGATTTTTCCTTCATTGTCATGAGAAATATGGAAAGTCAGACCGTAACAGCGATAACTCATTCCATGAAAATACTATCTGATTGACCTGTTCACTATGTGGTTTCAGACTTCTTGCATTGGCAGCAAATCCCCATTTATTAGCTTTTTTTTGGCAAAAATTAAAACAGCTTTGTTTCTGTGATGACAGATCTTGAGGCACTGCCAGCTTGTCTTTACCAAACTTTGTGCATGCCTTTAACTGGCAGGCTTTCTAGGTTGACTTCATCTTTGGTACTGCCTTCTCCTGCAAAGCAGTTGTAGAGGATAAATCTTCACTGTTGCACCACCGTTGTCCTTAGTGCCAGTATAGAATTGGCTCTGTACTCATACAGCAATGCAGGGCAAGGCAACAGGAATCTTCTGTGTAGTAACTTTCTGAGTGTAACTTTCATATCAAGGAATGAGCAGCAAAAGCAAAAATCAGAATTTAATGACTCCTCTGTTTGCATGGACTTGCTAGCCTATAACTGACTTAGTAACCTATAACTTGGAACACTCACTGTTATATCTTTAAATGTGGATTGTCAGTTTTTTATTTACTGCCAGAAACTGTTGTATAGGGACTATGATTTTCCAGAGGCACTCTTTGTTCCCTTTTCCTTAGCCAAGCAGAGTGCATGTTGAGGACTTGCAAGGGGAGTTATTTGAGCCGTTTTCTAATTATTTTTTCTACCAAAATTAAAGATTCTCCCTTGCCCTACCATGTGTTTTATCTTGACTAAGAGAGCAGATCATAGAATCATAGAATAGTTGGGGTTGGAAGGGACCTTTAGAGATCATCTAGTCCAACCCCCTTACTAAAGCAGGTCCACTTAGATCAGGTCTCACAGGAACGTGTCCAGGTGGGTTTGTAAATCTCCAGAGAAGGAGATTCCACACCCTCCCTGAGCAGCCTTTCCAGGGCTCCCTCACACTCACAGTAAAAAAGTTTTACCTTGTGTTTAAGTGGAACTTTTTGCGTTCCAGCTTCTGTCCATTGCCCTTGTCCTGTTGCTGAAGACTACAGAAAAATGTGTCACCTCATCCTCCTGATACCAACCCTTTATCATCATCTTCTCTTGCCTGGATTATAGGTGCTTCTTTCCTGCCCAATGCCAGGAGCAAATTTCTGCAGTGATGGCAGAGGGATGGGGTATATGGCATCTGCTGGTATCTGATTGGGATGAAACTGCCCTGAAGGAAGCAAAAAACCCACATATCAGTGTCTATCGAGCAAGGATGTTCTTTCAGAGAGTTCCTCTGAATCTCATGTGTGCAATTGTCAGATACCAGGCCATGTATCCTGTCTCATGTGAGCACTCCTCTGGCATTATACTGTTAGAAACTTAGTTATTTAACCAGACAGATTTGCTTTACATATTTAATCTAATGCTTCTACTTGCAATCCACAGCTCAATGTTATTTACAACACAAAACATACTGATCAGAGACTCAGATCTGTGCGAAGAAAAGAAGCCTTTGACTTGAATGTTGATGTCAAGGATGACAAAGATGATAAAAACCATTTGACTTTGAATGTGTGCACAAGGTAAATTATTCAACTGGAGCATCTCATACACCTATTTGTCTATATAGCTTTTAAATTATTTAAAATTAGCTAAATTGTCTTGTTTGTATGGATTTACTAATTTATGGTATATAAACTCGTAACTAAACAGAATAAAAAATACTTGTAGAAACAACAGTGGTTAAATTAAGAATCAATTCATAAATCAATAAATAGAGTGATCTTTTGTGTGAAATTGTTGCTGGCCTGGCAATATTTTTTCACAGATATATATAAAGATGATAGTATGTTAAATGTTAGAGGAATATGGAAGAGTTTGTGTGAAGTACAAGAAAAAACTCAAAAACTTATTTAGTGCAAGTGCTTCTTAGCTATATGGAGAACTGGAGACAGACTTGAAAACAGAACGAGTATCTTCCAATTCATTTTAACTTCTGTGAGCAGACTATGGGAACTGCCCATTACTCTTACCTTTGATGAACAGAATGCTTTGCATCTGATCTGTAAGTAGATACTTCTTGTTTTGTCAAGAGAGATGGAAGTTCTGAAGTGCTGAAAATACCATGAAATGGAAGAAATAATTCTTTCTTCATCTCTACTTACAAACTTTCCTCAAAACAATTTTAGCTGGAGTCAAAATCCATGTTTACGTAATGATAAATTCAGCTAGAGTTTTGTCTTATTGTTGAAGTATCTTTGTGGTCTTTCTTTTCCAATGTGTCTTACAAATTTGGTAATATAATTCTATATTTTGGTAAACACATTTCTAGAGCTGAAAGAGGTGACAAGTTTTCTGGCCAGGCTAGGGATCAGAGATCATTAGGGATCACAGAATCGCAAGGGTTGGAAGGGACCTTGAAAGATCATCCAGTCCAACTTCCCTGTCAGAGCAGTACCACCTAGAGCAGGTCACACAGGAACTTGTCCAAGTGGGTTTTGAATGTCCCCAGAGATGTATGGTGTTTCTTGTTTATTAAATATCTGCTAAGAACTGAGCTGAATATCGTCCGAGACCACAGCATAACCACCAGATGTTACCTGGGTAGGATTTGGATCAGATGAGAACCAGTGACATAGAACAGTCATATTGCATATTCCTAGGTCAGTCAATTGCTTCTTTGACTGCTTTGCTGATTCAGTTTTACTTGCTGTGAAAATGTTGATACATGTGTGAAAAGAAATATATAAAGAGGCTTGTTCTCTTGACAGTTTCTTCAGTAAAGAGCCCTGCATGTTTCACAGAAAACCCTATAGGACTTTATATCTATATATTTATGGGTTTTTGCCTTCTATCTTTTATTATTGACAAGGATGTTAAGATGACTACATTTGTTGTATTTTATGATTTTGTCTGTGAATACTTCCTCTAGAAACACCATTTTCTTCTTGTGACATTATAATAGGTTCCTTGTAAAGGCAAGATTAGCAAAATGCCACCTGATCCTCCATAATTACTCATGCATTCCTTTCCTCCACATCCTCTTTTTGTTATTTATTTAAACCTTAAAACACCATATGTCTAGAACTAGTTTTATGCTCTACCTACGAGAAAGGAGCTGTGCCTGGAGATGGAGCCTCTAGGTGACACCATCAAGCAAGTAATCAGCTAGAGTAAATATGTGAATATGATTTTAGTACAGAGAGGATTGATTTTGTTTGGGAAATAGCCAGCAGGCACAAAGCCAGAGCCCTGTTTTTATGTGTTTCTGGTAACCAATTCAGTAATACAGATGGTGGGCAGGCACACTCAAATACATGAGAGCTCTTGAAATAGAATGGACTTTTTATCTTTTAAAGTTTTCTATGAAGTGTCAACAGCTTTCTAAAGTCTAGCACAAACTCCTGACATGTAAAGGACTTACATGATGGCTCTGGGATAAGTCTTGGCTGAGCATTCTGATTTTCTAGCTAAGATCTTTGGCTCGGGAATACAGACAGGAAAGGCTCCATTTCTCTGGAAGGCTCTAGAGTGATGATGTTTTAATTGCAAAGTGTTCAAAGGATAGGGGAAAATCTAGTGGCATTATAAAACTGCATCAGGAGAATATTTGGAACATTAAGATCCATCAGCCCTTATGATGGAAAGTGGACTGGTATAAATTCTAGTAAGTCCATGTTTCTGTTCTTCAGGCTGAGGCTTCATTTCTCATTGCTTGGCTTGAAAGTCATCTTCTTAGTTTTCATTATATATTGCATATAATATATGCATTATTGATATTAAATTCCTGAAATAGTTTAAAGTTGATCTATTTGTCTTTACAATATGAGGTGGCTTTCTGCTAGAGAAACCAAAGTGGACAACTATGCAAAGACTGCTGAAATCTCAAGCAGTTTAGCTAGCTGTGGGGATGCATAGTTGGATGATGGAGGCTCTAGCTTTGCAATTTTTTCCTTCTCTAATATGCAGAATATTCCACCTTCTTTAAACCAGCTTCATAGTAATTGGCCATGGTTGTCTCATCTGGATATTCTTTATGACACTGGAGTAGATGATGCTTAATTCAAATGGAGCTGACTCCTGGTTAGAGGAGCTACCTCAACACAGTGTTTGGAGGGCACATACCTGGGACTGCCACTTTCTTTTCTGATCAGTCTTGTTGCCTGCGTGCTATTTCCAGACATGGAAAACTGATCACTGATGGTTCTATTCACTCTCATCTTTGAGAGGGTCTCACACAGATCTCATGTTGCTGAAGAGATGAAACATAAAATTCAACTCAAAACATTCTCAGTTCTCTTCAGGTACAAGTTTCAAGTCTTTTTTCTTTGTCTTACTGGTCATTCTTCTTGCGTGGTGATTTGTTTTTCCTTTTTAAAAAGACTATAGAATTGAAAAGATGACACCAGGAGCCACCTCCAAGGTTGTCTCTTTTCGGTGTTCGGAGAGCCAGATCCTCATAACTTCTGGAGACATATCTTATTCACTTTTTGACAACACCAAGCTGACTGGTTACCTGTTAGTATTTTGGTAGCTCCCCAGGCTGGCTAGATAGCTTAGGTATTTTCCTCCCCTCTTATTGGTAATTATGCAGAAATAATTACATCGAGTTCCAATTCAGTTATTTGTTTTCAATAGCAGCTACTTTGGCACAGAACGTCATCCAACAGATGGTTTCATTTGTTTCAAATCTCATGAGCCAACTGAAGTCAGCAGTTATTCTGTATTTCTTTCAAAGTCATATCTGCGTTCAATCAGCTGTGCTGCCAGGTTTAACAACAATGCTTTGAAAGAAAGTCTTCCCTTTTTTAAAATTATCTAGCTCTACAAAGAAATAGTTTTATTCAATTTACTTTCAGCTACTGATAGATCTTCAAAACTGGAAGATTGCAGGTTCACCTAGATCAGGTCACATAGGAACATGTCCAGGCAGGTCTTGAAGACCTCCAAGGAAGGAGCCTCCACAACCCCTCTGGGCAGCCTGTGCCAGGGCTCCATCACCCTCACACTTTCTTCTGTTTAAGTGAAACTTCTTGTGTTCCAGCTTCATCCCATTACCCCTTGTCCTGTTGCTAGCTAGAATAGAAAAAAGGGATGTCCCAACCTCCTGACACCCACCCTTTAGATATTTGTAAATGTTAATAAGATCTCCTCTCAGTCTCCTCTTTTCCAGACTAAACAGCCCCAGTTCCCACATCCTTTCCTCATATGAAAGATGTTCCAGTCCCCTGATCGTCTTGGTGGCCCTGTGCTGGACTCTCTCCAGAAGTTCTCTGTCCCTCTTGAGCTGAGGAGCCCAGAACTGGACACAGGACTCCAGATGAGGCCTCACCAGGGCAGAGGAGAGGGGGAGAAGAACCTCCCTCAACCTTCTTGACCATGAGGGCACATTGCTGGCTCATGGTTAGTTTATTATCAGTCGGAACTCTCAGGTGTCTCTCTGCAGAGCTGTTCTCCAGCAGGTCAATCCCCAGCCTGTCCTGGTGCATGGGGTTGTTCCTTCCCAGATGCAGGACTCTGCACTTGTCCTTGTTGAACCTCATGAGGTTCCTCTCTGCCCAACTCTCAAGCCGATTGAGATCCCGCTGAATGGCAGCAGTCTTCTGGGGAATCAGCCCGTTCTCCTGGTTTGGTGTCATCAGGGAACTTGCTGAGGGTACACTCTGTCCCCTCATCCAGGTCGTTGATGAAGATGTTGAACAAGACTGGCCCCAGAATCGATCCCTGTGGAACTCCACTGGCCACAGGCCACCAACTCGACTCTGTGCCATTGATCACCACCCTCTGGGCTCTGTCATTCAGCCAGCTCTCCATCCACCTCACTATCCACTCATCCAAGCCACACTGCCTGAGCTTTCTGATGAGGATGTTATGGGAGACAGTGTCAAAAGCATGATACTGATCAAGCGGTTTTTTTGGAGAGTGGACTATATTTCTACTAAAAGTTTCTTTGTTTCTGTGTTTTACAAAGGTACTTGGGTTCAGGCACAGCTCCCAGGAGTGGTATGGTCCTCATGGAGGTTGGCTTACTCAGTGGTTTCTCTGTGTCACCCGATTTCATTCCATTAGACAATACAATTAAGAAGATTGAAAAGGACAATGGAAAAGTCAACGTATACTTAGACTCTGTAAGTTGAAAATAATGAAGAAACATGTTTGTTGGGATGTTAACTTTGACTGTGTCATTGTTTGGTTAAAATTTGGAAAGACATGATTGTATTCTTTGAGGAAATCAACATCTGTTATTCATATTGAATTATTAGTTTCGGTGGTTTTTAGTGAGACTGATTGGATAGATTCAACTGAGTTATATTTTTAAGGGGTTTCTAGATTAGACCTCTTAAAAATCATATAGAAGAAGGCAGACATTGCAAGAAGTGTATAATTTGGCCAAAATGAGTACAAATGAGATAAGCATCTTTGTATGCATCCTAACTCCAAGTCTTTAGAAAGTAAGTGAACTACTGCTGAGCTTTTGAAGTCCTTACCTCTTCCATGAAACCACCATCAACAGGGTTCTCAGGATGTTTCTCTTCTGTTTTTCTAGCTAAATGAAACACAGGTTTGTATGGATATTCCAGCTACCAGAGACTTCAAAGTTGCAAATATCCAAGATGCTTCAGTGACTGTAGTGGATTACTACGAACCTAGTAAGTGTCAGTCATTCTAAATGGATCATAGTGATTCATAAGTTTAAAATAAAGTTTCTTCTTTTTTTATGGAAATAGGACAATTTTTAGTGAAGAGAAAGCCACATCAAAGTGGAATTTACTTTTTTTCATTGAATTGCAACCTTTTTGGACATTGACATACCTAAATGTCTGATAAATAGTAGTGTCTTCCGGTATATAAGTTTACTGTTCTAATGAGTTGGTTCCTCAGCTGGTGTGAATTGTCATAACTTAATTGTCAGCTGGTATAAATCGGCTTCAATCTATCCCAGTGTATTCCCTAAAGTATCAAAATGAAGCAGCAATTTCACTGTGGTTCAATCACCAAGTTAATTATTACCTTTCAAGTAGCATTTCCATATGTTTTTTGTTTGAGCTAAGAGTCCTTCACTGGAGAAAATGCCAGTGTTTTGATTTCTATAGTTACATGAAAAAGATGTGCATGACAAAAGCAATTTCAAAGTTTTTTTTGTTTGGGTTGTTTGTTTTGGGGTTTTTCCATTGTGTAGAGTGGGTTTTAGAGAAAGGCAGCAATGTACAAAGCTTTTGGGCAAAATGAAAAGCAAAATAAAGATTGCAAGCTGCTGGAGGAGGTATTAGAGAAGTTTTCATTACACCAGCTAGCTGAAACTTGGTTAAGGATTTGGGCTTGGTTTGGGATAAGGCATAAAAAAGTTATATAGGCAATTTTCTTCCTACTGGATTATTTTAGCACATTCTGTTAGATAACTGACAACAAACTGTGCAACAATATCTACTACTTTAATTAGGTGAAGATCTCGTTTGTTCTTGGGCTGAAATGCTTGTTCAATCAGAGAATTTTAAACTAAAGTAGGAAATTAGCAGATGTTATAGGTTAATGGACAATGTAGTTACATGTTTTAAGGCCTAACAAATTTGGCTTAACAAATTACAGCAATTTTTACTTCAGCAAACAACGTAACGCTTATAATCTACGGCCAAAATGAATTTCTGCATGCTTCAGTTCCTGGGAGAAGAGCTCAGGGCCTTGTCTTTTAGAAGAATGCTATTAGATAGGCTGATGAATATGTGTATATAAAAGTCACATATAAATGCACGTGTGTAAATATTTTTATACTATTTAAATACATTTAGTGTCCATAAATTCTCAATTAATAAATCAATATTAATTTAAATATACAAATTAATATCCTTAAGGCCTAAAATTTGTGCTGCAACAGAAAGCTTTGGCTTTAAGAAAAAGATTGCTTCAAATATTATTTTACAAGACACCATTCCTATTGCTATATTACAGAGACATATTATTGGTCAGCATATATACATATGCCATGTTTTTGAGTTCTGAGAGAACTGCTTCCTATCTAATACAGGAATGTGCTTTTATTTTAATCTGTCATTTTCAATCACTCTCATAGTTGGTGACGTAAGTTGCAGGTGTATATTTTATGTAACGATGACAGATTCATGTCATATTCAGAGCTAGGAGATATGTAAGGAGCTTTCAGGTCTTGGCATTTATCAAGAAAGTTAAGTCTATGTGGCAGATACTACAGCTGACATAAATACTGATTTGGATGCCAATACAGCAGTGCCAGCAAGATCTGACAGGGCTAATATACACAGCTACCAGCACATTCAAATGACTGCTGCTGCACTTTGCTCAGAGGTATGTGGTTGTCGTTATCAAGCAACCATTTTAGCCTGTAAAGATGCATCTTTTATTTTAATTTTTTTAATATCTCAAGGCCTGAAAGGAAACTGAACATCATTTCAGTTAAAAAATACTGCTAATAAAAAACTAAATTGTGATGTCCCTAATTGAAATGAAAACTTTCAAACCAAAAAAACCCACTATGGGAATGAAATTTTGCAAAAGCTTGTTCTGTGAGCAATTACCATGTATTGATATTTTTGAATTGGATACAATTTTCCAGGCTTCTAGTCTGTTTGGCTCTTTAGCAGCCCTTCAGGGAATGGGGGAACAAAATGCAGGAGCGGGAGCTAGATGAGGTGAGCAGTCCCAGGTTCAGGAAGCTGTTGCTCTGAAATATAATAATGAGAGAGAAAGAATCAGTTAGGAGAGACCTAGCCCTTAAATGTCATAGACACTAACCTGCCAGGTAAAGCGTACAAATTCCTTTGTCATGGAGGTTGCTGTGTAGGTAGGGACAAAATTCCTTTTAAAACAGATTGGGTCTAACAGTTGAGATTGAGTCTATGAAAGTGTGCTTTTCACCAAGCATTTGACAGAATATATTTAGAACATTTTCATGTTTTGGGAGAAGAACAAAGATTAACTCCTGACCTTAAACACCTACTCTGGAACGTATTTTGCACTGTATGTCAAGGCCTGCATCAGAGTTTAGTGCATCCTTTAAAAATGCTTGTTTGGGGGAAGCTACTTTTTTTGGTCAGTTCTCGAAAGTTCATTCACTAATGTTAAGTAACCATTCCGAACAGGGAGAAGAGCAGTGAGAAGCTACAATTCAGAAGTAATGCAAAGTATAACCCCTTGTGATTTCTGTGAAAGTGACTGCAGTCTTTGCCACCGAGATGGCTCTCCAGCCTTGCTTCAGCACTCTTCGTTGGCCTCCTTGTTCTGTGTGATGTTTGTCCTTCACGTAAACTTGCTGTGCAGTTGGGTGTTGTAAAAGGAAACAGAATATGTTTCACATCTAAGGTTTGCATAAACTATCCAAAGAAAATTTTTGTTGAGATACCAGCTTGTCTTTAGTGATTACAGTGACCAAACTCCTGCTGCGTTCAGGGAAAGCTGGGCTGGCCCATATGGTACATTTCTGGCTGTGCCAGAACTTTAAGTGTCTGCTGAAAAAACTTTCCAAGTGTTAGTTTCATACTGAAGTTATTTTCTGAAGAAGCACAGAGTTACTGAGAAAGCAGTCTGAGAAAATACAAACCTAGAGCCATGTTCCTGCTCCCTTTTTATCCCATCTTTCAACTGTGCCTGTTTCCTAGGGATGTATGCTAGTTTACCATGGTTTTCTGAAATGCTATCTGCTTCTCTGTTGGAGTGCTGGTATGCAGAGCACTGGGAGCTTGGTATCAGAGCTTGCTTTGTTCTGTTCTGAAGGCATGACACTTACCATGAATATTGAATTTCACTGTATACTCTCATGGGGAATAATATGAAAATAAAAAAAAAAGCTGGCTTCAGAGCAGATCCCAGAGCCAAAAAGTGCTGCATTTAGAAACTGCTGAATGCTCCAGAAAATTGTCAGTCCTTTTTTATCATTACAGAAAAGCTGGGTGGATTTTTTGCCAAATCATAAGCTAATCATGTTTGAAAATAAGGCTTCAGGATGTTCTCATGCATTTTTACTCTGAAAGTCTTTTACTGTAAATGTATCAAAGATGGAGTCTATGTTTGTGAAATCATCTTCCAGGATTATTCAGAAGCAAACCTAATTCTCTTTCCATGTGAGAATGTTGGTGTCCACTGTCGTGTTTGAAGCCAGAAGGGTGAAAGCTGATTTGATCCTTTTCTGTTTTTTGAAAGTCTTTTAAAAATGTCACTCTGGACATCATTTATATTTTGCATTTGCAGTGTTGTCTTGTTGGTTATTTAAGTGGCATAACCCTAAACATCTGTTTACTGCTCTCTGTGCCATGTCAGCTGGCTGTCCCTGAATGCCATCTGTGCATGCAACTACTGTTGCTTGGTGGGAGAGACTTTTAGGAGGTTTGGACCACAAATACATTCAGTCCAGCACAATAATTGACATGTTTGCTTAACTTTAGGCACGTCCTTTTATGCTTAAGTGCTTTGAAGTAGGATGGAGGAGGAGGACAGTGAAGAACAGCAGACGCTTTTACAGTCAAACTTGCTCTTTGCACAGAGACATTCAAACCTGCTCTTTGCACATAGAGAGACATTGCAGTTCTCTATGAACATGGGAAAGTGTGAGCTTGGAAGCTCTTTCTTTCTGAGTGAGTGTGTAGAGTAAACATCTTCCCTATCTGGCAGCCGATTTATCCTTCTTGAACATTGCCTGTGATACTTCTTTTCATGCTTACTTCTTTTCTATAAGAAAGCCAATCTGATAACATTCCTAGTTACTGAAATGAAGTTGCCAACTAGCAGGTAGAAATTTTAAGGCTGTTAATTTCCTTCCTTAATGCTTTTTGAGACGGAGTGTGTACATGTGCACATGTAATAATAGGGCAGTCACTTTCCTTGAGCAATTTCTGATTTTTATTCAAATTTTGTTACTGCTTAAAATGTTTTTTATTTTATTTTATGCTCATCTATACTTTGTTCACAGTCTATCCTTTGGTTCACAAAGGAAATTGGTGAATGATTGCGTGGGAATAGGCCTGAACTCCTGAAGTGGATGCCTTCAAATACCGGTGTATAGGGTTTTTAACTGCAAAACTAGTTTAGGTGGGTTTATTTGTTTTGCTTTAGCTATATTTAGCATTTAAAATATTTTTCACAAAATGAGGCCTGGTTCTTTGTAGGCAGTTCACACTTTGCACTTGTCTTTGATGCACTTTGGATCTAGCTCCTTAAAAAGTTGGTTAAGTGCCTTAACATGAGTGTCTGTGCCGCTCTGACACACATGAAGGGAAAGACTGAAGAATCTTACATGTAAGTCATGCCCTTGGGTTACGCAGGTCCAGAGCTGGTAGAAACCAAGATACAAACTGAAATGCATCTTTGTGTCTCAAATTCTTTACTCATACATGAGAGCATAGATTGAATTGTGCCAAGTGCAAGGTCTAGAAAACAATCACGATGTAAATTGGAATGTGTTTTGCTGTGGGTTTGATTTCTTGGTGACCTGTGAAAACAGGTCTTCTTTTTCCTTTGGGGACATCAGTCTTGACATGTTATTTACCTCCATTTAATATAATTTCAGGAACCTAAAGCTCACATATTTTCAATTTTTACTAAATGTAGAGCTTGTAAGAGAGACATTGATACCTGGTTAATCTTAGGATGAAGAAGCTTATTTTCTAGACAAGGTGTACTGGAGATAAACAACTCCTTTGCAGTTGATAGTAGGAATAAATTAGTTTTATTTTGCAGGCAGCCCCAGATTCCTGAGTGTCCTCCAGAAAAAGGGATTTAAGCTGCTCAGTCTAATTTCAGACAGTGCAGCTTTTATTAGTATTCTCTTACATTTGTTTTTGAGATGAACAGCACATGTTTTTAAATGTGTATTGGCTGCATTGCACACTAAGAAGCATCAGTCATAATGCACGATGCCATGGAAATTGTAAGAGTCTGTGAATAAACACCTTCTTTTATACAGCAGGCTTATCATTACAGACATCCAAATCTGCCTCTGTACAAAGTTGTTTTAAAGGAACAGTGTGCACTGTATGAGTTTGAACAAATGTTTACAGCAGGTGGCCTTTAACATTAGAATCATAGTATCATAGAATGGTAGGGCTTGGAAGGGGCCTTTAGAGATCATCTAGTCCAACCCCCCTGGTCACTGTGCAGTTGTGTCTGGTGCTTTGAATGAACTACAGAGGATAAATTTTGTATATTGTGCTTTGACAGTGAATGAAACAGAGGAAAGGGAGGATTATGTGGCATAGTGACTTTTTTTGTTTTCCTCATTGGCATATAGGAATCTTTACACAAATGCTCAGCATAGATATTTTTCCCATTGCTCTGTAAAATCAGGTTTTAGAGTTAGAGGGGCCTTGATCCCAATGAAGTTATTAGGATGTCTTTTAGCAAAGTATCCTTAAGGACCTTGTTCCTAAAGAATTCCTAAAGAGCTTTAAAGAGGGCTGCTAAAAGCAGCCAGGAAAAGTTATTTTGGGATGGAGTCTTTGTGTTGCATTTCCTGAACATTTCTGTGTGGTCACTGTTTCTTTGAAATGTGACTGTTCTCTGGTACTTCCCAAGCCCTTGCAGCCACATGCTGTCAGTGGCCATGGTCTGTGTGGGGCCATTAATGATATGGTATGAAATCAGTACGAAATAGTCATTTATTTAGGATTGATTTTAAAACAAAACCATAATGCAATTTACTTTTGATGTCATCCAAGCCCTTAGCTGAGGTTTCTTCTGCAGACTTCTCAATGGATGTCTAGAAGCATTGTGAACTGAGCTGTGTTGTGCAGAATAGGGAATGAGTGCAGCCTGAGGGGTTTGCAGCACCTTGGAGTCTGCATAATGGGACAGCTCTGTGGCTGGGTTGGGTCCCAGCATGGCACTACTGTGCCACCATTTACTTCACAGCAGGAGCTGATGGTGTGTGCACATCAATGGCACCTGGTAAAAGGACAAAATGGCCAGACTGATGCAGGGGAAACAGAAGAGCCAAGGTCCAACAATATGTGCCTCTCTTTGCTTTTAAAGTCACTGTTGAAAATCAAACCTTAGAATCAGAAAATGGTTTTGGTCAGTTTTCGAAATACTGTAGCAATATTTCTCCAAATGTGTTGTTCAAGCTGGTGTGAATATTGACAACATTTCATGGAATCACAGAATGACAGAATTATAGGGTTGGAAGGGACCTTTAGAGATCATCTAGTCCAGCCCCCCTGCAGAAGCAGGTCCACTTAGATCAGGTCACATAGCAACCGGGTCTTGAAAACCTCCAGAGAAGGAGACTCCACACCCTCCCTGGGCAGCCTGTGCCAGGGCTCCCTCACTTCAAAGGTAAAATAGATTTTCCTTATGTTTAAATGGAATTTTTTGTGTTCCAGCTTTTTTTCCATTACTCCTTCTCCTGGATACAACAGAAAAAAGGGATGTCCCAACCTCCTGACACCCATCCTTTAGATATTTGTAAATGTTAATAAGATCACCCCTCAGTCTCCTCTTCTCCAGACTAAACAGCCCCAGTTCCCGCAGCCTTTCCTCATAAGGAAGATGTTCCAGTCCCCTGATCATCTTGGTGGCCCTGCGCTGGACTCTCTCCAGCACTTCCCTGTCCCTCTTGAGCTGAGGAGCCTAGAATTGGACAGAGGACTCCAGATGAGGCCTCATCAGGGCAGAGTAGAGGGGGAGAAGAACCTCCCTTGGCCTGCTGGCCACACTTCTTGATGCACCCCAGGATGCCATTGGCCTTCTTGGCCACAAGAGCACATTGCTGGCTCATGGTTAGTTTATTGTCAACCAGCACTCCCAGGTCTCTCTCTGCAGAGCTTCTCTCCAGCAGGTCAATCCCCAGCCTGTACTGGTGCATGGGGTTGTTCCTCCCCAGGTGCAGGACTCTGCACTTGACAGTGTTAAACCTTATTTGGTTTAAGCAGATTCCTGTAGAAAGTGTATGTATATATGTAGCCATTACATAAACTTCAGTGCACTGCAGTTTGCAAAGTCTGTGCAATTAAAAGCGTACAAGATCTTCACAAAGTGCCCAAATCAAGAACATTGTGTGGTGTTCAGTTTTTCAAAATATACAGTTAGGTTTTTAGGAGATACTATATTTGGAAAGCAACTGGTGCCTAATGGCATTCTTTTTTCTAGCTGAAACACTAAGAGTATTCATTCTAACATTCTATTTCTGTTACAGCTTTTCTTCTTTTGCCTTTATGCAGTCAACCATCTTTATGTGTTTAATCCTCTAAATACACAGAAGATTGTGAAATTAAATGTTTTCACTACCAATTTATCAATAAAGTGCAACAGTAGTTACAGAATCAATTCTTTTGAGCTATTGTTAGATTCTCCTTTTCCCCATTTAGAAACTTTCACTTCAGTGTTACTTATTCCATTTGTTGTATTTTTGTGTACCACTTGGAAGTACTGCACTAATACTGTTCAGTGCAATAAAACCTTGCAGTATGCTGTATTAGATCAATCCAATGAGTACTTTTCCTAATGGGTAGTTAATTCTTTTCAGATGTCTATGAACATTAATTGCGTATATTCTACATTTGAGTCACCAGAATTCCAGTGTTTTCTCTCATTTCAAATGATGCATTTCATTTCTTCTTAAAGGTTACCCAAAGCTTTGCCAGCTTTCCTCAGACCTTATGATGTTATAATATGAATTGATTATTTTGTTGTGGTTTTTAGGGTCATTAGGGTGGGTGAGATATTAGTATGAGAAAGAAAATACTAAAAATACCCCACTGGCTCAAAGGAAGTATCATATAAGCAGGTGTAATGTACTCTACGTTAGCTGTCCTACCGACTTGCATCTTTCTCTATATCAGGCCTTAAACAATTTGAACTAAATTTCTTGACTGCCTTGAGACGTAGTCAGATACCCACTTTGATCTAGTTTAGGATCATCATATACATTTCCACTTTTGATCAAATCAGAAATGGTAGAAAAAGAATGCTTTTATGAACTGTTTTGAGCAAACAGAGGTGAACTAACATGCCAGCTATGCAAATGACTTCTGTCTCTTCAAGTAATAAAATAAATGTTAAGGTTCTAGACTGTTTTGCAAGATTTTGGAAAATTGTCATGGATTTATTTTTCTTCAAATAAAGTTTGCAATAGCTGTTTTTAAATTCTATTAAAGATGACTTTTAATAATATATGTCTAGTGTTTGCCTGTGTAACAGTAAAGCTACCTGTAGTAGATCACATTTTCTGTGCACTGTTGCCCGTCACCCATCTTCAGCATGGCTTAGAGGCTGCCTCACCTGTGTTTTGAATCGTAGAATCACAGAATGGTAGGGGTTGGAAGTGACCTTTAGAGATTATCTAGTCCAACCTCCCTGCAGAAGCAGGTCCACCTCGATCAGGTTGTACAGGATCATATCCAGGCGGGTCTTGAAGAGTGAAGTCTCCAAGGAAGGAGCCTCCACACCCTCCCTGGGCAGCCTGTGCCAGGGCTCTGTCACCCTCATAAGTGAAATAGTTAATAATCTGAATGGAGGCAACAGTGGTTTCTGTGGCCATGCTGCTGACTGTGACCCTGCACATCATTACTTGGGACTTTTCCGACCAAGGATCACCTCATTTCAAAAGCATATGATTTTATTCAACATGAAGTTATTGGAAGGTTTGCTGTTATTGTTAGGAGGAGTAGTATAAACAGTCTTGTGGGATGAACTCAGCTCAGGCAGCCCCTTGTGATCGTGGAGAGCCTTGGGAACTGTACTGTTTCTGCAAATAAGTGCAAACCTTTCAGGTACAGAGCTCATTACTGTCTGGGGCTGAAGTGCCAGTAAAAAAACTCCAAGAAATGTTTATGCCAAAGTATTTTATAAAAATGTAATTTAATTGATGTGTAGATGTTTTTTTTAATGGAACTGCTTTTTTCATTTCTTGTGCTCTGGAAGTTTGGCCTCTGTGATACTACCTTTCCCTAATTCATTTACTGTTCCTCCTGCCTGCCCTTGGAAGAGCTTCTTGTCCTCAGCTTTGAGGTCAGGACCTGCTCAGCCTTGGTCACCTCTTTTATCCTGACCTCAACTATCTCACCCATGAGCTCAGCAACCACCCTTCTGCTGACGTCTTGCAGATCTACCCTTTCCTTCAGAACTTTTATTGCCTGTCAAGACTAAAATCCTTTTTGATCTCACAGATAAATAGTTCCCAACTCAAACTCAGGGTGGATAAAGGACACTTGGAACTTGCCAACACAGATTATGAACCTGAAATCATATTTAACCTGCCTAACGGCTTTCTATGATGAGAGGATTTGCTGTGTGGATGAGGAGAAACGGTGCATGTTTTTCTGGACTTCAGTAAGGCTTTCCTTCATTACATTCTCATAGATAAACTGATGAGGTGTGGGCTAAATGAGTTGGCACTGAGGCAGATTGTAAACTCTATGAACAGCTGGACTCAAAGGATTGTGATCAGCAGGAGAGCAGTCACCTGTGGGGTACCTCAGAGGTCAGTACATACGTAATACAGCCCACAGTGGGTTGGGGAAAAAATCAGGAAGACAATGAGAAAAATCATGGACTGGGACAAAGGCAGTTTAATTGGGAAAGGAGAAAAATAGGAAAAAAGAAAAGAAAAATCAAATGATACAAAGGTAGTCACTGACCACCTCCCACCAGCAGACCAATGTCTGAGCAGTATCTACTTTGGAAAGTATCACCAGTTTTAGTGCTAAGCGTGATGTTGTATGGTGTGGAACATCCCTTTGGGTCACTTTGTGTCGACTGTCCTGGCTGTGTCTCCTCCCAGCCTCATGCTCAACCCCAGAACTATTTGCTAGGAGGAGAGCGTGAAGAATGGAGAAGATCTTGGCACAGCGAAAACAGAGGTGTGTTATTAACACTGTTTTGGTCACAGATCTGAAACACAGCACCATATGGGATACTGTGAAGAGAAGGAACTCCATACCAGCCAGATCAATACACCCACAACCCCCTCCAGCAGGTCTCCCTTGCTATGTCTTCTCATGTGATAATGTGTGTGACGAGCCTTGTGCTTCCATGGACCTGAGAGCTATTGTGATGACCAACATCTTTCAGTTTCTTGTGTCCTCTGCCTGTGTGTATCTTGTTTTCCCTTCTAGTGAGAGAGCAGACCTCTTGCAGCCTAGGTAACACCTCTGTCTTTTCCTGCCTTGGTACAAGTTTGTTGCAATAGGGCCTCTCACTCTATATTCTAATAATATCCTTTTGTGGGGAAATACAGGAAAGCCTTGGAATATACATTTGGAAATATTTTGATAGCATTTAAAATACTTCACTTGTGCAGATCAGTAATCCTCTGAAGGAAAATTACTGTGTCAGTTAGCTTTGAGAAAAATCCTATCATTGGTTTTGCTCCCCTGGAGCTCCTTGCGATCCTCAGACCTTGCAGAAAGTACACCCATTTCCAGATGGCAGCAGATGACAAAGAGATGGAATGTTTCAGTCTTGTTTCTTGGTTTTTTCCTCCCATCTGTGTAACTGCTTTAAGAGCTGCAGGTTTGTGGGTCTATGTTTTATTTTTGCCCAGTGTGAGAAGATAGTAAAGCAATAAAAATGCTCTGCTTAATCTTATTGCCATATGTTTTAGCTGCTTGTTCTTATCCTTAACACATAACTTATGGTGATGGTCGGTTAATAGAAAAGCACTTTGCAAAGTGGAAAGCAGTGTCATGCTTTTTCTGTTTTCTAAAAATACTTTTCCCTTGCTCTCAGAACAATGTTTGCCCAATGTCTGCCATTTGTTCTTGCTTCCTTTCTGCCTCCTTTCTCCCTGTTGTTAGGGACTGAGAAGTGGTAGTCTTTAATGGTAATCTTTAATACAGCAGACTGTTGAATGCTGAACGTGGAGAATATAAAGTAATTATGTAAAATGATGGATGCTCTGAAACTGACCTGTTTCATGTTTTCCCTTTGATTCCTTTCATTTGAGTTTACTCCTTACTGCTAGCATGTCCCAGTAAACACAGCATACTCCAGCAGGGTGACAGCACTGAGAGCTCAGGGGAGTTACTGAGAAGGTGAATCTATATTTGATGGAAGAAGATGGGTTTCTGAAACAAGGAAGTCAAGACATCTCAGTTATCTCTCTATTTGTGCTTCTGCTATAGAGGGAGCCTAGAGACTGATACCTTAGTGAAAGTATCTTCACAGTCATCAAGATCAGTAATTCTGGGGGAGAGATGAGTTATATCTGTAAGGGAAAGAAAGGGTTAGTTACAAACCACCAGCACATGCTTTGGCTTTTCTTAGGAATGACCCAAGTCCCTGGCATGACAGTCCTGGGACTGTCAGAGGTAGAGCAGCCCCTGAACAAGATGTGCCTTGTGACCACCTTTGTGGTAAGATTTTTTTCCATGTGAAAAAAAAAAAAGCAATCTAACACAGCTGTGACTTCCAGGATTGATTTTACCTCCGAGGACACTGTGACCAAGTGCAGCTGTACTTACATGGGCAAAGGAGAAGTTAAAACCTCATGCCTCAGAGATAAAGATAGCCTTGTACTGTGAGCGATCAGGACTAAATTTGATGTAACACAGACTACTGTGCAGCTAAATTTTCATACCTTTCTTTGGAAGCATCCTCTGCTGATTTCATGACTAGGCTGGATGTGTTTCTGCTGTTATCTGCTATAACACAACCCCTAAGTCGTTATGGTGCAAGAATCTGTGGAGGGAACTGTCACTTGCTTACCATTCTCCACTGGGATTTGAAAGCCTTAAAATGACTGCTGCAGTGGAAGAAGAATTATCTTTTGAAGTCCCAGAAGGAAAAGTTACACCGAGTCTAGTTTCACAGGGTTGTGTTGGGGTCCTGTTCGGAAAGCTAGAAAAATACCTTATTCAATTTGCAGGGAGCAATAGACTACAGGGCCTTCCATCACTGCAGAGACCAGAATTCAAGTTGACCTCAACAAAATGGAGAAATGCTCTAAAAAACTGGATTCCACTTTAGCAGAGATAACAAAAGAGCCTGGTGCTCGGGACAGACCGTGCTGAACTGCACAGATGCAAAGCAGAGAGTGACTAATGAGCTAGAAATTCTGCTGAAGAAGAGCTGGGACGCAAATGGATCATTCACTGAATGGAAGCCAAGCTATTGCATCTGATAACATTTGTCAAGCTATCGAAAAAGAAGCAAACGTGCTGGGTTTTGTAAACAGGAGGATTGTCTGAGAAGCAGTGCTTTCTCCACCCAACTCTGTGTCAGTCTTGGCTTGGAGTAGCTGCTCCTGCTTGGGCATGGAGCTCTAGAGACAAGGGGCTCTGAATGCAAAGGGCAGCCAAAATGGTCAGGGACCTCAAGGACAGGATTCATGGGGAAGGGGTTAAAGAAAGCAATGGTTTAGTCTACAGAAGGGGCAATGGAGTTTAGTGTGGTAACAGTTTATCATAAAGGTTCTGATGGTAACAGTAAAAGCAGTAAAGAGATTTAAACAGCACCAAGGAGCGGATAGTTTAGATATTAATAAAAGAGTCAAAGGGTCTTGAATACTTAAGTTTCTGAAAATAGCTTGTTGGCTAAACAGTATTGTGGAAGCCTAAGATATGAAATTCAGCTGTTGTAACTGGACAAGTGAAAGAGTGCAAAGCCTGATGGTGAGGCTTTTGAGCAGTTGGGTACAAATGAACTAGGAAGGCCTGTGCTGTGCTAACTAACAAAGACTAACAAAGGCTGAGATTAGACAGTGTGGAAGTTCATGGAAGAGCTGTTTTAAATACCGCCTGAGGCGTGAACATGATTACTGGCACCGTTATTTATCTGGGTCCAGAAAACTCTCACTGACTCTACTTCTATAAGGTCATAGCAAGTACTTGAATAAACAGTTGTGTACCAGAGTAGGCTTATTTAGATGCAAAACTTGCTTTGTGTTTATATTTCTATTGGCAATTTATGTTCAGTTTTTCTCTTGTATTGTAGAGACAGTTACATTTGGTACTCTGTTTTATTTTCTTAATTTTCCTTCAATTGAAGTCTTTTATGAAATCCATACTGCTGATTCCTTCCAAGCTGACTACAAGGATTGCTTTGTAGTTTTACCTTACATTTTGTGTAGTTTTATGCACTATTGTCTGCCATAATCTCCCAGATGATACATGAACAGATTAATAAACCAAGAAATGTATCTTCTGGGCCAACACTTTTATTGCATTCTCAATGACTGTAATAAAACTGATTCATTGTTCATGAAAGCATGTAAGAAACGGGAAACCCACTGAGTTTATTACAATACTGTTCAGAATATTTTATTATTAGAAGAAATTAATATACATTTACATTTTCAGATGGTTTAAAATTTGTCAGGTCATAGATAATAGGAGGTTAATTTTGCAGTCTGATGGAAGGCTGATGGGAGGCTGATGTGGTCTCCATACTGAGTCACTTGTGTGTAAATGTTAATTTCATTTTTGTGAATCATTATATAATATGTCAATATTTTTGTATTAAACATGACTAGCTGATCTCTAAAGGTCCCTTCCAACCCCTACCATTCTACAATTCTATGATTCTATGAACAAAAAGAGATTGTATAACTGTAACATGGAAAAACATCTGAAATCAATTTTGACTGTCAATCAAAGCATCACATTTATTTATTTGTTTATCTATCTAATTATTTATTTATTAATTACTAATGACCTTACCCCTAGAGAAAGCCAACTGGGAAAATGAGACACGTAGACTATGAACCAGTTCCTAGAAAGGTGGCTTTTGTGCAGGCTAAAAGTTAAAACAGAGAAGAAACCAAAGCTTAAGTGTAAATATCAGTGTAAACATACTGTCTTTCCTTACATGAGGTGTCCTGGAAGTGTCAGGCAGGTGCATGTGTAAGTGGTGCAGAAGTATCGACTGCTTTCTTTTTTTCTGACCCATGGACACCTTTAAAATACTTGGGACCACTTGCTGAGAAAGCACAAGTTGATGGTGCTGATTTTCAGACCTCGGTATCCCATTCCCTGTGCTGTGGTAGCACACATCTGTCTGGCACTAGCAGGGTGTCCGTGTCCTGAAACCAGCTGAGACCTTAGACACTGCTACTTAGGCAAGAGAAGATTTTAATATATCGAGAGCAAAGAATGAGAAATCTTATCCCTAATAAAGAGGAATAAAGTGATCTAAAAAGGAGCCTCTTGATCAAATTCACAACAGCCACCTGCCAGGAAGACTCTATGGATTTCCTTGGGGATTCTTCTGGCTCATTTTGATGGAAAGGAAGGACTGGGCTGAGAGGTGCTTTAGGTAAGTGGATAAACATTTCTTTATATATATATATATTTTAGAGATGAACACTTATTAAAAAGCTGGATCAAGGGGCAGGGAGAGTAATATAAGCACATGTGGAAATAATGTACTGACAAAGCTTTGCAGTTTCATATGGAGAAAAAAGATAGCAGCCAACTCTAGCTCAGTGGGCAACTAATTAAGCCAGAGATCTCTCTGTACATTGTATTCTAAGTCCAGTACAAGAGCATATATCAGCAAGGTACCATATGATTTTTCTCTTTATGGTTTGCAGTTTGATTTCAGGAATGAACTATGCATCATCATGATTATTTAAAGATGAATGGGTTGGCTGGATGTTAGACTAGAGTCAATATGATGAGTGTGTCTTGTTTCCACGCACGATCATTTTCCTCGGTCAGTTGTTCACATGCTGCTAAAGCCTCTCGTTTCTCTGTCCCTGGTTTTAATTTGATCTTAGTTAAAATAATAACAAATATGAACACTTGTAATGTTGAACAACATTAAGTTATATTGAGACAATTGTAAGGAGTGGGTTGGCTGTTGCTACATATTCTACTTGCTCCATTTAAAATGAGGTGCTATAGCTTTCACAGTTCCTTCCTCAACTCCATCCACCATTTTTCCAACACACAGAGACCAACCACAGTCTAAAAGACTTTTATTACAGGATATAGGAGAAGCAAAGCCAAAACAAAGGTGTGAATTCTTCATGAGGAAGCACAGCATGTGGTCTTAAAATGTTACCTCTTACTAAAGGAGTGTGAGACGTTAAACAGGACGTTATAAGAAAACATAACCTAGTGTGACCTACCCAGCTCTACCTCAACTGCTTCTCTAGTTTCACTCTTTTTCCTTTTACTCAATGCCTTTATTCTTCGACAATTGCAATCAGCAAGACTGGGACAATATAAGAACTCTCTCAAATACAAACCTAAACCTCAGATCCCTTTAGACAAGAAAGTTTAGCGTGGCAACTGGTGGGGCAGATGTGGCTTGCAGAATGTTCATACCTAGCCCTTTTTATCAAAAGTGCTTGAAAATACATTGTGTGGCCTGCAGACAAAGGCAAGTGCCACCTTGTGCTCCCCAAGCCTGAGCAGCTGCAGGCACAGGGTGAGAAAAGGAGGGACAGTGAGCCAGGGTGGCTGCACAGAGCAAAAGCAGCCTGGCAGACAATATTTACTGTTTGCACATCCCATCACCCAGGCACGAGAGTGGCAGTCTCCCATCTGGGGCAGCAGCCAGCCTCTCTGCCTGCTTGCTGGCCAAAAAATACCTTTGGTAATGGCAAGTGAGTATTTCTGAGAGACATAGGGAAAGCTGGCTATGTGGAAAGAGGAAAGCTAGAGAGGCAGAAGGAGCAAAACTTTAATCAAGCTAATGCTAGGCTATTGATGCTAAATCGATGTACAGAGCAGTATTTATTCTGTCCTAGTGGCAGCAAAATAGACTCTTCAGGCTGACATTACATGATCTGTTTTACAGGTTGCAAACACATTTATTGGCCTGAAGTGGAATCTCTTGCTCTGCATCATGTGCAGTGTGTGTATAACGTAGATCACTGTGAAGGATGTCAAGGAGCAGGACACGCTAGCATAAACAAGCCCAACAAGAGTCAACAACATCAAGCTGCAGTGGAAAAAAGCAAAAACCAGAGTCTGATGGCTAAACCTGAGGACATTTGGGAGATGCGTGATGCTCTTCCACTTCTCAGCTGCTGGGAATGCTGTGGCTATGTTTTCTTGAGGTCTGCAACAGGAAACCAGTGATCTGGCTGTGGAGCTCCCAAGGGCAGACAGCAAGGACTGTCTAGAAAGCACAGTCACCATGGGAAGGTTAAATGATACAGGATTGTTTGAAGCCTCTGGAGGTAGGGGTGTGGGATAAGACATTTCTTTGTCAACTATGTCTGGCTATATCAAAAACCCTTGAAAAGTGATGACAGTAAATTGCTGTCATCATGAGGGGTAAGATTAGAAGCAGGTGATTAAGCTGCAGAAAAAAAAATTTCAGTTTGAACATCAAGGAGAACCTTTCTCATAGTACACATAAACTGTGGGATAGGCTGTTGTGGGAGACAAACATCTGCTAGTCATGTCCTGAGACTACACAAGTCTGTCTAGCTGGTGGAGATGGAATAAATAATCTCTCCATGTCCTTTACAGTGTTGTTTTGTTATGAGCTGATGTCTGCAAGCTCCACTGCAAGGACACAGCTTTGTCCAGCTTTTATGAGAGACCTACTGAGATGTGCAAGGTGTAACTTTCTCCTGATGCTAAGGTAGGTGTTGAAAAACTGCTTTGAATTCACTGGAATTACAACGGGTTGCACGGTGTAAATGAAAATCCATCCTCTAATTCCCTCCATCAGTCGATGCTGATTCTTTAAAGCACAGTGGGACTGCTGGGACATCAGACTTCTGGTTTATAACAGATTCTCCGTATTTTCAGAATTAAACAACCACTCTTGAAAATGCCACCTTGGAAAGTATTGGATCAAGCATCCTCTAAAGGACGTATCAGATACAGTGGTCTGAAGTTTCGAATCTTTCGGGGATTGTCTGTGTCTAATAAATGTGAGCAGGCAACTTAACTAAAGATCTGACAGATGGACCACTTGGTGATAAAAGAAACGGCTGGATCAAGTCAGTGACTTGATGCTCAAGTGAAGAGCAGTAATGTGTGGTGTTCCTTAGCGGTTAGTATTGGGACTGGCACTGTTTAACATCTTTGTCAGTGACATGGACGGTAGGATTGAGTGCACCCTCAGCAAGTTTGCTGATGATACCAAGTTGTGTGGTGCAGCTGACATACTGAAGGGAGGGGATGAAATCCAGAGAGGAACCTGGAAAGGCTTGAGAGGTGGACTTGTGCAAACCTCATGAAGTTCAATAAGGCTAAGTGCAAGAGTCTGTATATGGGTCAAATCAGTCTCAAGCACAAATACAGTCTGGAGGATGAGGAGATTGAGGGTAGTCCTGAGGCAAATGTCTTGGGGGTGTTGGTTGATGAGAAGCTCAACATGACCTTACAATGTGTGTTTGTGGCCCAGAAGGCCAACCGTATCCTGGGCTGCATCAAAAACAGTGTGATCTACAGGTTAAGGGAGTTGATTCTGCCCCTCTACTCTGCTCTGATGAGACACTTCCTGCAGTGCCATGTCTGACTCTGGGACTCCAACAGAAGAAGGACATGGACCTCTTGGAGCAAGTCCAGAAGAGGGACATGGAGATGATCAGAAGAGGGCTGGAGTACCTCTCCTGTAAAGATGGGCTCAGAGAGTTGGGCTTGTTCCACCTGTGGTAGAGAAGGCTCCAGGGAGACCTAAAGGGGGCTACAAGAAAGCTGGAGAGGGACATTTTACAAGAGTATACACGGACAGGACAAGGGACAATGGCTTTAAACTGAAAGAGGGAAGATTTAGATTAGATACTAAGAAGAAGTTTTTCACTGTGAGGATGGTGAGGCACTGGAACAGGCTGCCCTGAGAAGCTATGATGCGTCATCCCTGGAAGTGTTGAAGGCCAGGTTGGATGGGGCTTTGAGCAACCCGGTCTGGTGGAAGGTGTCTCTGCCTCTGGTAGAGGGATTCCAAAATTACAAACTTTAAGGTCCTTTCCAATCCAAACCATTCTGTGATTCTATGATGTATGATTCCATAAACACATGCCAGGTACCTTTCTTTCTGTTCTTAAGGTGAAACTGAATCATATCATAGATTTTGTAGGTTTCAAAGTCCAGATCTTCATTTATTATAACAAGATTTAAATGATGTCTTTGTGATTGTGCTGCTTACAGCTGTATTGCTATATTACTGTGCAGATTCAGCTTTGCAGAGTACGAGCAAGCTACCCGGGGAGTGTTTTCATTAGTGTCTGCAATTCTGTGCCAAGCTTTATCCTCCATATCATATTTCTGCTGAACTTTCCTACTTCTTCACCATTTTCTTCCCCAAGGACAAAATAAAAATGCTGAAGATTACAAAACCAGAAAAATGATACTGAATATACCTTTGGCACATAATAACACTCACAGAAAGCAAGATTGTGATAATCCAGATAACAAGAACACTTTTGATTTTTAGTTACACTTTTTCATGAAACCAAAGCTCATGTTTGCTTGTCTAAACACATGTTGAACAAATGAACTATTTATCAGTGAATTAAGTGTATGCTGAAGACAGGATGTTGGGCAGAAACACAGCTCTACACCCAGTACCTTTAAAATACATCTATAGATGAGGCTGGCATGATCCCAATGCTTGCTCTTTTATTTCTTGCTCTACTTGCAGTTTTCCATGTTTTAACTGCTGTGACTGGGGCCTTAGGAGTCCAGTACTGCGCAAGACCTCAAGACTCAGGTCCTTTCTAGGATGCCTCAATCTTAGGAGTCCTCATGAACTTTCAGCTTTTATTTTTTCTTGACATAGAGTTAGTTGAGCAAAATGGCCCATTATTTAAGTGACTAAATATCTGTCACATGTAATACATTCACTGGTGTACTGGAAAGTGCACTATTATGGGTAATTGTTTCATATTTATCAAGAAGATTCTTCCCCAAGAAAGACTGTATTGAGAATTGACCTTTGATGAAGGCAACCATTCAATCACTCTTTGAAGGAGATGCTGGCTGCTGGACATAGGTATTGGCAATGACAGCTGACAACCATTGGCCTAATTATTCAAACCAGAAACAACACTTGCTGCTTGAGATACTGACACAATTGCAAGAAGGAAGTTGACGGCCTCAGTAATAAAACAAATAGGACACTACTCCTGGTGAGAATAGTCACTGCCTCCACAAAGACATCTTTGAGACAGAAAGAGGAAGGATATAGAAATCTTCTGACATCTCTAATCTTCTCTTGAAGAATTCTTTGGCAGTGCTCTATGTCTTTTCTAATATCCCATTGTCATTAACTGAAGAAAGTCTGTGGTGGTTGTTCAGCATCACTGCTTGCTAGAGCTGCTAGTCACCATTTCAGGTGACTGAGAGAACAACAGAAAATGTAGCTGGTAATACATACTTGTTGAGCAGAAATCAACCAAACCAAGCTTGCAGGATTATATTGGAGCAGTGATAACTGTAGAGAGAGATTTTTGATTTCTGTGAGTTACTATCTTTGCATATTCACATGTGTATGGCTGGAATAGAAGCACAGCAGTTTGTTATTTTCTGTTCTACAGCTTGCAACTGCATGTAAATTTGAAATCCCTTCAAACATGTGAAATGCCAAGAGATGCAGGTCCTATATCCTGGCAGGAGTTCAATTGGACATCTCCAAGCGAGTGTTGATAAGGTATGCACACTCATCAGATACTTTCTGTGTTTCCATTCCTCTGGGGTGCAGATGCCCATGAAAGAAGCCACAAATACCAGAACTACTGCCCTTGGGCCATTGTAATTTTACCATCTGGGAAACAAATGATTGCAGCCATTTAAAAAAATCAACTGCCTTCTTATTAATTTTTTTTTAAAAAAATATTATTTCTTGCTGAGAGCAGTAATCTAAACATGAACACAAACTGCTGCATGTGTGCTTGAGCATTAGAGCACAGAGCCAGGGTATGAGGAATTTTATTTGGAGACCACCAATCACTTCTCAAAGTGTGGATGTACTGCTCAGCTGCCAGTTACATGTACTTTTTAGGCCATCTTCAAGTACTTACATTGAATATTTCAGAAATGGAGATGAATTTCAGTTCTTGGTTTCTAAAAATCCCAGACTCCCAGGGATCTTTAAGTGATCTACTCCTTTGAAAATGAGGTCATTGCTGTACAGTGACCTAACTATGATTGTAAGGGCTTACTGGCAGATTAACATTGGAAATGACATTGCCAATAGTCAAAAGGAAAAAAGATCTACACAAGCAGTGTCGATATAGCTTAGGTAATGCCTAGAAGATGAGCCTGGCAGTGTCTGAGAAACAGGTTACAAAAGGTTTTTTTAAATCCTCTTTCTCCTGACATCATCAAATAGCCCAATGTGACTCTAGTGCTACTCAGCATCCCGTATTGGATTTTATCTGTTTTTATTAGAGTAGTCAGTTTTTGTGCAAGTCTTTCCATACATGAAGTTAAGCAGAGAAAAATCAAGGCGGTAGGAAGATCAAATGACAACACTGTTAGGTTTTTTTTTTTCCTTTTATTATTTAAAGCAAACCATCCTATCACAGAGTCACGAAGCCACAGGAACTTATAAAGTTTCCTTTCAAGCTTCCAGGTGAGCTACAAGTACTTCAGTAAGCCTTGTGTAGACTCCTGATACAAAATTAGATCCCTTAATTAAAGAAAGAATATGCTGTTTGGTACTCAAAGATTTTTTTTAAACAGAGTTTTCTTTTTAATGTAACTGTAAAAACAATTTCTAGCTGGTTTTATAAAGGAATATCAGATGAAGTATTTCAGATACACTCATTAAAAAAATTTGCAAAGAGAAGATTTTCAAAAGTTCAAGAAGTTTATTCCCCAGCTGCCATGAGCAGCAAACTCCCATTTTGAAAAATCTCCTGTAACTGATTGTAAAAGCACTAATTTACTAAATAAATATTCTGAAACTAAATTCTACTTCAGGTCAGCCTTCTGGACAGCCCTTCAGATGCTAAATTAATGGAACATGATGTCCAGCCTCAGTTGAGTGTAACCTAATAAAAAACTTGTCAAACAGAAATCTTCTAGACAGATCATAGATAGGATGATTCATGTTTTTTTTCCTGAGATTTGTAAAACTTCAATCATGAATACACAACTTCCAATTTTAAAAAGTGAGGTGGAGGAGCAGATGTCACTCCAGCATGCTCAGATAGGTCAAGACTTATTGTACATGCAATTGTCACTGACTGTACTGTTACTTTAGGTAAGACATCTAAATAGCACTCAGTGGCCTCAACCCACCTATGCCAACTGTTGTACAATCATGGACCAAAAATATGGTCCCTACTCCAGAAAACTCACTATCAACATATGAAACAGAGACAACACAGAAGGATGGGAACAGGTGAAGGAAAATGAGGAAATAGTGAGACAACATACAAAGCAGCAGGGAGATCAATCTTGATCCATAGTATGTGTCTGGTAGAGCCCAGGTGTAGACAAAATTCTGGACTAAATCCTCACATCTTCTCTTTGAATCTCATTAAAGCTACAAAGAGTTGACAACTATAAACTTAATTTAGCTATGTTGAGTTTTGTGCTGTTTTGTCTGCCTGGTACCTTAAATGCACATAACGATTATTAAGATTGCTTTAATTAGGCCCCTTAGTGTTGTCATGGTGGGTTTTAAGGCTCAGAGGAAGAACCGTGATGGAATTCGAGTTCAGCTATAAACTTTTGAAGTGATTGCAAGTTTGGGGTGACAGATACCTCTGGGTTTGAATGTTAAAAGAAATGTCCTTCTTTTGTTTTTATTACTCCCTCATGTAACTAAATAGTTATCCTGGAAATATCATTAAAATGGATTAAAAAGAAATGTCACCCATAAGAGAAGTTTCATCACTGCATTCAACTTTCTCCATGCAAAGCTAGGTATTGCATGTAGTTGAATGTCCAACTTCTGCAGAGGTAATTGTTGTATTTTTTAAAAGATAAAGTTGGTTAAATATATATGACACTTCTCTGGTTTGCTTTTGTCCCTTTTGGATGACTGCTGCTCCACTTCTGTGTGCAGAACTGGAGAGTCAAAAATCAGACAACAAACTGAGAAATGAAAAACAGGCTTCCCAGGGAAAGTGTGGAGTCTCCTTCCTTGGAGGTCTTCAAGACCCACCTGGACATGTTCCTATGCGACCTGATCTAGGTGAACCTGCTTCTGCAGAGGGGTTGGACTAGATGATCTCTAAAGGTCCCTTCCAACCTCTACCATTCTATGACTCTATGAAAAAAATTAAAAGCACCCTAAAATTGCTGTCTCCGTCTGCTATTCAGCAAATACTGTCTTCAAAAATAGAAAGGATGACTATGGTATTTTGGAACTGCCTTGCCATGCAGAAGGAATGGAGGAGGTCCAGAAGAATGATGAGAGTGGTGAGGAAAGGGAGAATTCCAGATTTAATAACACTGGAAAATTTGAATTAAACCTGAACTTCATTAAAGTTTCTGAGTTCCTGTCCTGAAATTTGGAAATATCAGAACTGAATAATTTCTCCAGTGGTTTAATGCTCAACTTTTTGCAACTTGGGGATTGATGATAAAGCTGTTGAGTTCAGAATTAGCTTCAAAGAGCTCCTCTATCTTAGGCACAGATGCTGCCGAGTAATGTTATAAAGCCAACAGCTTTATGCCTCCTATTTCATTTCAAAGGCTGAGGAAACAAAATAATTTAAGACTGGGAAAATTTTTAGCAGCCAACTGTAGTGGGAAATGTTTGGATCTGAGTGAAGGGTAACATATATTCTTGTATAGGTAAAAAAGATGTGTGTTTGTCTGGTTGTAGTTCAGAATGCTGTAGGTACTGCTCTGCATTCGGTGTGTGATGTGTATGATCATCTACAACTAGTAGATACTATTGGTGGGACAATCATTTTTTACTTTTTCCCAAGCCTGGAGGTCTATTAGAAGGTGTTACAAAAGCTGAGTATTTGTATATGAGGACTGAAATTTGAAACGACTGGAAAATTAAGCAAGAAGTGGATATAGATCCCCAGACATACATATTCAGGAGAGAGGTTTACCTGCCAAGCTGAGGCACAAGCATGAGGGCCTCCTGAGTGCCTAGTTTCAAAATTTCATGCTGGTTCAGATGGCTGTTTTGGTCTCGGGTTTATTATTGCCAATGCACTAAGATAAAAGGAATATTGGTCATGTCTTTATAAGTCCAGGAGATATCTGCAGAAATTTATCAAAATATCCTGGTTTCCTTTCCTTTCCTTTCCTTTCCTTTCCTTTCCTTTCCTTTCCTTTCCTTTCCTTTCCTTTCCTTTCCTTTCCTTTCCTTTCCTTTCCTTTCCTTTCCTTTCCTTTCCTTTCCTTTCCTTTCCTTTCCTTTCCTTTCCTTTCCTTTCCTTTCCTTTCCTTTCCTTTCCTTTCCTTTCCTTTCCTTTCCTTTCCTTTCCTTTCCTTTCCTTTCCTTTCCTTTCCCCTCCCCCTCCCCTTCCCCTTCCCCTTCCCCTTCCCCTTCCCCTTCCCCTTCCCCTTCCCCTTCCCCTTCCCCTTCCCCTTCCCCTTCCTTTCCCTTTTTTCTTTTCAGCTTTGATGCTGAACGTGAATTATCAAACCAAGATATTTTTGAGAGGTTTCTATTTTGAGAACACTTCACCATGGGTGCATTACATACCTTTGCAATATCATCGTTCGGCACTTTATGGCAGTGACTTCATTCTGTAAAAGTTGTCATTCACCATAAAGTTTAAAAAAAGACCATAAAACATTGCTGGAACTTTTGAAAAATTGTGAAGTCTAACGTACCTAGCAGAAGCTTGGAAATTTCAGTGAGCTGAGGTTCGGATTTGATTCAAATATTCCAGATACACTAAGCTGTGGTAGTTTTCCTGAAATGATCTTCCTGACTTCATTCAATAAAAATATCATGAACTCAAGACCAATTTCATCTTTGATATTTCAGAAACTTGGCTGAGGATGGAGTGAGTATTTTTACTTCCTTGAACCCTTTTGAAAATATTGAAAAAGATACTCTTTTTTCTCACGATATTATCTAGAAGATTAAAGTTATGGTAGTGCCTGATGGTATGCCTGATATGATGGAACCCTAAATACATCAGTTATATAAAAGGATGAGTTTTAAGACCTACATCACATGCAACCTCCATCTCCAAATAAATGACTAAATATTTGGCTGTTGTTATCCTCTTATAGACTCATTTTCTTTGGACCAGAAATTGTAATTGAGGATTAAAGAAACTTTTCTCCTCCAGAGCTCTTTGAATTTCTGAGCTCTGTAAAAAACCATTAAGACAAAAGTTGTACCTTATAGTAATACAAATATTTTTTGTCCTTAAAAACCTCAAAGAAATCAAGACTTGCATCAAAGTCGCAAGAGGACTGGAAGAAATGGCATTCAAATTAAACAAAGCTTTGGATTCTGGTGAGAGGCAGCACTGAGGTAGTTGCTTCAGAAGAAACAGCGACTGAAAAACAAAGCCCCAATCCCAAAACCTCCCAAGCAGAAAGAGTTGGTTTTGGCCTAGTATGTGTTTATCAGTTCATAAAATTCCAATTTCATGGCTCTAAACTCAAAAAAAAATGAAGACCATCTTTAGTATTAGCAGATGAATACTTTGCTCTCAACTGGCAGCTCCAGTCAGACTATTGATGAACTACGTGTTAGAAATTGGTCTCAATTCTCTTGTTGTATCAACATCACATAATGTCATCATCTGACTTCTCAAGAGTACGAATGAAGTGGTGTTAAATTAAAAGTTCTAACTCAAGTTAGTCCCTACACAACAAAATGTTTCCATCTAAGGTAGGAGTCACATGGATCACATTTCAGGACTGCCTCTATGGATTAAGCTAAAGGAATGGAGCCACAAACTGTATTTCCTTGCACAAAGAAGATTTTCTCACCAATTCCCACAATATGAATATACTGAAAATGTACTGGAAATGGGCTCAGCACTCTGTATGCTGTCTCATAAAATACTCCCTCCCTTCAGCTCACTGTAGACTGAAAAGCAGACTGAGAGATGGTTAATTATTGAGAAGGCAGACAGCAAAAGAAACTTGAACATATTAAAAAGACTTAACTGTAAGTTTGCAATGAATGACATCTGTTATTTAGGAGTCTCCATGTCTATTCGTATTAGCAGTGACCTATTAGAACTGATAAACTGAATTCATAGGCTAACATTACAGGATTTCTTTCTTCCTTCCTAAACTCATATGAAATGTCTTCAGTTACCTTGAGAAGCAGCATCATTACCTCATAGCACGTCAAATAACTGAGCTTATTATTTTTTCCCCAATTTTAAAGAATTCCCATCAAACTTATCACATTAAGGGGTCTCAGTGAGACAAATATCAGCCTTTGTCACTCAATGAGAGGAGTGATGTATCCTCCAAGTGACAATGGATCAAATTCTCATGGTACCTGGAGGTTAATCCAGAGATGCTGGTCAGTTTTAACTCTTAGGCATGTCAGAAGGGCATAGCAGTCCTCAAAACTTGTGACTTTGGAGGCTTCTAGATGAGGTACTGGCATAGGGCTTATTATATTACTTATATTATTTCCTTTCAGGGATGGAAAGATCTGCCCTCTAGCTCATGAATCCCTTCTGAGCAACATGCTGCCACTTGCAATTCCAGATTAATGAAACACATAGTCTTTTAGTAAATTAAAATATGTGGAAAAAAAATGATGCTTTCAAGTCACAAATTCAGTGATGTTTTCTTCACTGAACTAGTCAGGGTTCAGTACAACTATTGAGGCTATCTGGAGAGAGCACTGGCTTGGGAGTGTGGTATGGAGCCAGAAGTGGGGTACTTGTCTCCATAACAGCCCTTAGTTGACCAAGTGTTTCTAGACATACCCTCAATATTTTTAAAGCTGAAAATTCACAAATTCTTTACTGTGGGCCACTGGATGGGTGCCAACATTTTAACCTGCCTCATGAAAGTCTCATAGAGTTAAAATTAAGTGAAGCTAAATTGAACAACAGAGTCAGCCTTCTCTGTTGCCTTCTAACCTGAGGTGGTCTCTAGGAAGCATATACATGGTTTATGTTCTCTTTCCTTGCAGGCATTTTCCCACCCAGATCTTTACCTACTCAACAGCTGCTCTCTGACAGACTTTTCTGTATCTCTTCCTTTCCAGTAGTCAGTCACTCTTGGGGTTACCCTGAGGACTCCTGTGCAGATTTCCTCATCCTCTTCCTCTGCCTAGTTTTTGTTGACTTCATTGCTGGGGCTTCTGCTTCTCTTGAGAGAGTTTATGACTACCCAGAAATTACCTCTGCTAGGAAATTATTCTTTTCCTTAAAGGAATGTGTTCTTAAAAATAACACTAACCTTTCAGGGTAGACTCAAGGGATGACTAATATTTTGGCATACTCTCAGCAGTTCATATTCTTTCCCTCTCTTTCCTTTCCATTGGGGGGATTTTTCTCTTTAGGACATAATTGGAAAACATATATTTGTTTATTTCTGTCACTGCATGCTTTTTTTCCCTCTAACTCATTTTGCTGGACTCTGAAAAAAAACAATGGGTTATCAGTGCTTTGAGGACCATTGATTGTCTTTATTTTCTCTTTTCAGAGTTCTTTTACTTTCCTCATTTTTTTTTTTGCCATCTGTGATGAAGACAATGCAAGCCTTACCATTTTAAAGTGGACACCTATAATGATTATTCACTTCCCTTCTTATATCTACAGCAATTGAGCTCAGCCTATTCTCTTCAGATTTGAAAGTTTTGAATAGATAGTAAAAATCTCTGTTCCTCTTCCCTCATCCAGCTGAAACGGTGTGGGATTTTTTCTTCTTTTTCTTTAATGATACTGTGCTGTCGTCAGCATCCTCTGCTAAGTTGCATAATTGCCAACTTGAAGAAGCTCCTGGATGCTTCTCTTTCCCAGCACATGCTGTTCTATTGTTCACATCGTTTATCTTAATTCTTGTCATCCATGCACTACCCTTTTTCTTTTTGTTTTATTTTTAAACAGTAATCAGGCTAGAGACCCCATGAGGATAAGTGTGAATCCATTTTCAAGGAAGACACAATCAGAACGATTAGTTTCTGAAGGAGAAAGGGGTGAAAGATATTGCACCTGCTGGCTTTTAGAGCAGTTAAAGTCATGGAGGTTACTTTAGGGTGAGGTTTCTAGCAATATCAAACCACTATATCTTCTTCTGCCTTTAGTTGAGGTGAGAGGAGGTAACAGCCTGGTCTGTATCTCCTTGGGGATGAGCACGTGGAGGTTTGCAGGATTGGGAGATATCCTTGTGATTGCACTGAGACCAAGAGGGTGATGGGGACACAGCCCTGAAAGGGAGTATTCTAGATCATTGATCTACGGCTAACTGCATTGATAATCCCTTCTGCCAGGTGACTGGACTCCCTGAAGAACAGTGTGGGAGTTCACTTAATTTGCCATCCCTCATTTCATATAGTCTCTTTGTCAGGAGTCTCATTTGCACCCATATTGTATCTGCTTGTTAGAAGTCTTTTAACATCAAGCCTAAGGTCACCATTTATGCATATGGGCTGGGCTGCAGAAAGCAGACAGAAACAACTCCAAGAAGAGATGATCACCAACGGTGTGGTTTACTGACTTTTTTTTAATGGGTCTTCAATGCTTAGTTTTTCCTAAACAATTAAACAATGCTATCTGTCATGATCACTTTGTGTTCCGTGCCATCATAGGATGAACTCAGTGCAACACACTTTATGTAGGACATCTGCCCTTGGACACACGGGAGCGTACCTGATAGTCTCAGAGACAGAGACTTGCTTGTAACAGGGAGGCTCTATTGACTGAACTTTAGAGATAACAGTGAGGTAATAAATAAGCTCCAGAACAGTTCAGATATTACTCAAAAGTCATTCACTGGTCCCAGCTGAAAATCCCTTGCCCCATTAATTGCTATGCTGTTGGAGATGTGAGCAATGAAGGCAGATGGATAGGTGCCCCATGGAAATAAAAAGCAAAATCATTTCCCATCAGGACCCTTTGACAGTGCCATTCCCCTCTGTGGTCCAAGATCAGCAAAGACAGACCTTCAGGGCACACTGCAGCATGTCCCGTAACTGACAGAGGGGATCAGTAGTGTGCTACCCTGTTTGTTCTTCACCTGTTGTGCATTCCTTTCTGTTTAGCTCATTTTCCTTTTCCTCAGTCTGATGTAATTTTTGTAGATGAGGCATAAATGGAAAGATTCCAACAGACCTCTAGTAGCTTTTTCCATTGACATAATGCTTTATACTTTTAAAACCATTTCAGATAAATATGATAATTATTAGAGATAGTCAACAAATTGGGAACATAAGGCATTTTTGGAGGATGAGCAAAGACCACCCGGCATATCACATATTTCCCTTACACACATATCTTCCCAGCTCTATTCTAGCCAATTACTATACAAACAGCTCTACTATTATAATCCTATTTTATTGATTTTGTCTAGATTTGACACAGTCATAATTAAAAAGCGTGCTATATGTTTGACCAAAGAATCGCAGAGCATCCCAGAAATGATAGAAAACAGGGCTGCTAGGAACTTTAGCTGATCATTATTTCCATTGCTTCCATGACTACTTGTCGTGCCTGACAGATTCTAACCTGTTCTTAACAGTTTCACATCAGCCATTATGCTGCTTTGGTCTCACAGCTAAGCCAAAGTTGTCCTTCAATAACCACCCCATTACCAGTCCCGCTCCCTAACAACAGGTTTTCCTACTCCCCAAAGCTCACATCCCGTGCCCCTAATGAAATGGATGTTGGAATGACAGTTCAAATGCAGTAACAACAAGGGTAGAAATCTATTTTTCAAAAGTCTTGAGAATCCGCTTCTCCTTTCTTTTAATGTATGACTTTTTGTTTATATAGATGCTCATAATACAAAACTCTGCCAATGCTCTGGCACCTTTGGCAGACTTTGAAGTGTATAAAAGTGGCCACTTTGCATTTCCCTGAGCGTAACCCCAAAAACAGCCAGATCAGGAGAAAGGAAATGAGTTCACCCCTCTGCCATCTACAGAGTTTTATGTCCCTCCAATCCTCGTCCACCTCCTCACAGGAGAGGAATATGATTCTCTCTCAGAGACTAGTGGCTGAATATGACTCGGGGGAAATAATTTCCAAGACATTGAGCCCTAATAGAGAATTTCCTGCTGAGCTCCTGCTCCTACAACAGTGGGGCTCAGCAATAGCACATCGCTAAGGCAGCTCTGATGAGATGCAGCTGACAGCTCTGGCCAGTAGGGACAGTGATTTTAAAGCTGACTGTCGTGGTTGCATTGCCCTCACCACATCCCATGGTTGTTCATTAATGCAGTCTGGAGGCCACCAGAGTTGCGAGTGCTTCACATATCTGAAAATAGCACTGGCAAAGCAACACCTCGGACCCTCTTTTATGAGCGTCCTATCCTCAGTGAGAGGACAGTGTGA
Organism: Colius striatus; assembly: GCF_028858725.1. Lineage (NCBI taxonomy): Eukaryota > Metazoa > Chordata > Aves > Coliiformes > Coliidae > Colius > Colius striatus. Next base: position 15,138,474 of record NC_084760.1, on the reverse strand, counting down.
TGGGAGGGAGGCAGAGAAGGAAACTGGCTTTCGTTTCCTCCATCTCTGGAAAGAGGTAGGAATGAGGAGCAGAGGTAAAGGGAGTGAGCAAGTGACCCATTGCTCCTTTTTAAAAAAAATAAAACATTTAGCCTCCTTTCTTCAGGGTTATGACTTCTGGGTAGAAGGGAGAAAATCCTAAGAGTCAAGGTGCAGTACCAGAAGGAATGGGGGAAGAGTAGAAGGCCCTGTCCTGAAATCACTGGTGAGATTTGTTGGTTCCTCACTCAGTGATGAATATTTCTCAAAGCTTCTGTCCTGATGTGCCTGGCCCACCTCATGCATCGTGAGATGAACTAAAATTTAGATGCCTAAAATTTGGATCCTGTGAGGCTCAGAACACTTTTCCTGGACTTAATCCTTATGCATATCCAGTTTATATCTGATGAGAGGTGCCAGAGAACCAATGTCATTTGCAGTCTGTACCACCAACAAAAAACAGTCCATCCCTTTTCAAAGTCTTCTGAGTGACAGGTCTGCCTTTTGAGCAAGGCTGGCAACTGGAAGCTCCTGGCTCTTCTTGACTTTCTTTGCAGCTCAAGGTGAAACTCAAGACCATAGCAGAGCTCAGCCAAGTTCCCCAAGGCTGGGTCTGGGCAGACCCTGTGTCTGCCTCTGCCTTTGCTCTGTCCCAGAGCAGTACACCATAGGCCAGTGCTGTTCTTGGCTGGGGACTGTGCCCTCCAGAGCTGCAACCTTCTGGAAGCCTGGCCCAGGGAACAGCAGTGCAGTAGGCAACTCACATCTTCTTCAGGAGGGCATAATTTCCTGTGGAGGTCCATGTGCCACAGGAAAAGCTTGGATGGCCTTTAAAAAATTTCTAATTATATGCACTGAAGGCAAAAAAAGTGAAACAGAGTCTGTTTATAGACTTTCATACATGACATTTAAGAAAAAACCCCATAATTTCATAATTATGAAAAATTCATTAAAATAATAATTTTCATAAAATTTCACAAATGAAATTTTATTTTCTTGCTTTTTGCTTCTTATGTATCTCTCTAAATGGGTGTTCTATCTGTAGCATTTTACAGTTATGGAGGGTGGAGTAACTGCAAAAACTGGCATTACATTCCTGTGATTTCCCATCTTATTCCCATGGGGATTTAGGGAGGAACTACACCAGACACAGCATTTGGCTGGGCTTTGGTTGGTTGTTTTTTTTTTTCCTTCCAAGCCAAGAAAGCTCTGCTCCTGTTTGATCTTGATGAGACTGTTGAGGAATTTTTGAGGTGTTAAGGAATTTGTCACCAGTGAAAGAACCATGGAACTTTTGGGGAGGATTAGACCACCAATGTTCACTGTTACTCCTGTATGACTGGATGATGTCTAAAGGTCCCTTCCAACCCCTACCATTCTATGATTCTATGAGAAAGACAAATGGCATGTACAATAGCCTAACTTCACCTGTACACTGCCTCTCAGACAGCCAGACTTCAGGCCTACCGCCATGGCAAAGGAGCTCTGCTCTGAGTCTGCAAAAATGATCACGGTATTCTGATGCTGCAAGCAGAGGGACAAGGAAGCAAAGATAATCTGCCTTTGAATGCAATCAAATGTGATTCAACTCAGAAGACTGGTGGGGGGCAAATGCCAGGAGGACAACGGGAGTGGTAACAGGATGTCTGTGCCTGCAGACAGGCAGCATGCCACACTGTACAGAACCACTCAGCCACTGCCGCCTGCCCCTGTCCCACAAAGTGCTGGGAAGTTTGATGAAGGTTTTTCAGCCAAGACATTTGATCTTCCTGTATTTAAAAGGTATTTAAACTGTGTCTACTACTGCTAATTCTCATTAATATAGTCATAGAATCATAGAATGGTAGGAGTTGGAAGGGACCTTTAGAGATCATCTAGTCCAACTCCCCTGCAGAAGATGATTTACTTTGAATGACTGCGACCAATGTGTAACAGGAAAATGGCAATGGCCCAGTAATATCACATTTCTTTATGGTTTAAAATACATTCTGGACAGATTTGGTTTCTTTTTTTGGCTGAAGGAAGCAAGGTTTACAAATAATGTGTCTGAGCACCTGTTAGACCTCTTGTCGGTCTCTGTCCAAGCTTGGATCCAACTGCTTTTCACTGTCAAGGTGAAATTCCTTGGTGTAGCAGGGCTGGAATTTTGCTCCTCATTCATTTTTCCTCTAGTTCCAGGAATGAAATTACACTATGAAAAATGCATCAAAACAAGCCTGGAAAAAGTATCTGCTGTAGTACAGAAAGGAGGAGACAAAGAACACTTGCAAACCACAGCAATTTCTGTGCATATGTATTCAAATGAAATAAAAATTTATTGTCAATATATATATTATTTCTTCCAGATGTATTTTTCTTCAACAGTTGAACTCCTGTGTCATTTAGTGTAATATCTGTGTGCTTTTTTTTCTGAGATAGGTCTTGTTTGTTCTCTCTTCAGTAACTCTTATACATGATGCAATTTATTGTCCCAGATGCTCTTAAAACAACACAGGTTTATGGTCAAATCAATTGGCTGAATAATATTATTAGTTGAATAAATCTGAAGAATGAAATGATGAATATGAATGAATAAATCTGAGGCTGAGTGAAACTTCTCAACAATATTTCAGTTTCCCGCTGAATGAAGCTCTTTTGTTCAGGCTTTGTAAACAGCCTTACCCAGAGTATACATTTTACAGCCCCAGCCTTAAATACATGTTATTTCCTTCAAGCAGAGGTCCTGATGAAGTAAAAGCAATTGAATACTGGATGGTTGGCATTTGCAAAAGGAAGAAGAGTAAAGCAGTTGGTAAGAGCCATCCTGCAAGTTTGTTTCTGAATGAGCAAGTACAGCCCTCAATGCAGCTGTGCCCAGGGCTCACTGCCTGTGGCTCTGATGGCAGGATGGCAGGCAACTCTCAGTCCCACCAGCCTTCCTCCAATTTTATACCCAGGCATTCGGATCTTCTGGTTGATGGCCTATATTGTCAGAAATTGACTTGCTGAGCCATCACCACAGCTGGATATCATTGCTGGTGGTGTTTCACTGGTATAGAAAGGGACTTACTGCCTTCAGGGATGACCATTACTTGTCTGTTCTTCTGTCAGGCACATTGATCTCTTATGCCAGCAAATCAAGCCAACAGACAGCTCTCAATCTGTTATAGTGCCCAATTTAGAGATGATGGAGATGAGGAGGGCTTTCCTGTTGTCCCACACTGTACACCCTCCCATAGCTGCTTGCAGACTTCCCAATCTCTTACCTTACAGCACTGATGACTCCTTTTCCTTTTCCTTGCCTAGTGTCTCTAATGGTTTAATATAGCAAAATGCTCACTGGAAAACAAGAAACCTCAAATCACTCCTGTTCACAGATGCCAGGGAAGCTGAACTTCATCCTCTCATGGTGTGCACTGGGCTCCTCTCCAGAGGTGGCTGTAGGGGAGGTCCAGCCTTGCCGCAGCAGGGTGGCTGGAGGTCTCAGCCAGACTCCCCACCATGCCACAGAAGAGGGCTTTGAGAGGAAAAACCCTTTGGTAAGCAAAGCAATTAGTCACACTTGGGGATGAGAATGGCAGATGTAAAGTACAGAACAAAGAGAAAAGATGGCTTTGATTATAAGGGGATTCATAAAGTCATCACTTGGAGAGTTACCCAGCACCTGGGGAAGAGATGTGTTGCTGGGGGGAGGAGAGAAACCTTTAATTTTCATGTGTTTTTCTTGGGCCGCTAAGCAGAGATTACACAGGGTACGTTGTGCCCTGGTGCAGCTCTGCCACATACTGGCTGCTGAGAAATGAGCTTTGTAGTGCTGCTCTGCCCGTTAACCTCTCTCTGGGAGATAAATCCTCACCCTCTTCACAGGCACCCAGGTTGGAAGTTGTGACTTATGTCCAACCTGAAAGCATATTACCAAAGATTGCCCATGGATATAAGCAAAGGCAAATAATAATTGATATAGCTGTGACTCCTCAATGTGGCGCACTGCTCTGTTTTCCTGAACTGTCAGAGTAATGAGGAAGATCTACATGGCAGAGCAACAATGGATGACTCACAGGGACAGAGACAGAGGATATAGCTACTTGGAAAATGTCAAAATAAAGCTGAAAAAAAAAAGTCCTCAAAAAAAAAAGAAAACTGCAGGTTAGGTTTCAGCCAAAAATGTCAAACGTTGGGAGGAAATGCTTCAAAAAGGTGAATGAGGTAAGAGTTGTGGTTTCTTGTGAAAAAGCAAGAGAAAAATTTCCAGGAAAGTTTTTACCTAGTCAAAAATGTACTTTTCTATTAAAAACTAACAAGAGCAGGCCAGGTGCTCTCTGTCAGCCCATCAGGCCCCAGCGCTCCTGCGGGGACGCACTCGCTGGTTGTCAGCCTGATGCCGCGTGGAGTGGCTGCCACAGCCACAGCCGCAGCCTCACGGGGTGAGGACGTTCCACTCAGACATCTTCTGGTAACAATGCTGCCAATAACTCCTTCATTTCTATAACATTCCTCGGCTTTGGATTTCCAGAGTTTTTCAAAACGATTGCAACACATTCCACAGACGATGCCAGCCAGATATTTTTCCACTACCGCATCTAACCCCTGACTGACCTTCGATTCACCAGAGCTTTAAAAACTTTCAAGCAATGTCTGAATAGCTTATAAAGAGAGATTAATCCCCCCTGACTCCTCCATCCCCCCATGCCTCCCCCTTCATCTCATAGTCTTACTGATTTCCCAGAGACAAAGAAACAAGCACATTATCTAGCTGAGGTATGTGTATACAGCAAAAAACTTATTTCTGCAATATTTTACACAGCACAAGTAAATGTCTTTCTCCCTGATATCAACCTGTGATGACAACTGAAGTATATTCCATGAAACATGGCCTTTAAAAAATTTCTGCAGTTGTCCTGCTCTCAGCAATCATTCCTTTTGGGCTGCAGGTGATTCAAACAAAGGCCAAAAAGGCCACTGGACATAGCGATGACAGAAAAGGGTATTCTTCCCACCACGTATGGCAGATGCTGTGATACTGTACATTTCTCATGTTGACTTTCATTGCTGAAATGGCTTCTATTCAGTTTCTAAAAGTTGTGGTCTGGGTGGCCAGTTGTTTCAGTTTGTTCTGCTGCTTGTATTTTCATCAGCTTTTTTTGTGCCTTCTTCATATGGATTTTATTCTAAGAAAAATATGTAGGATTTAACTCTGGCATGGGCTGCAATAGGAGAAATTATTTAGACCCTAGATTAGAATGTTTCTTCCTTTCCTTGCTGCAAAATTATAATTTTAGGAGGCTTGTTCACATACTTCTCCTACTGAATTAGAACCAGGATTTTCAGAATATTGAGGCTTCCTTTCATGTACACATACAACTACACTAACAAGGGCAGTTCAGACTTGAAGCTTTTTGTGTACGACAAGTCAGTTTTTCTAAACAGCACATAGAGACATTTGGGCAATAATTTAAATACAAAACCTGCTAGGGCATCTGGTTTAGAGCATTTTCTTCATGATAGTTGCAATCACACACCCTTTTTTTCTGTTGTATCTAGTGACAGGACAAGGGATAATAGGAAGAAACTTGAACACAAAAAGTTCCATTTAAACATAAGGAAAAACTATTTTACTGTTGAGGTGAGGGAGCCCTGGCACAGGCTGCCCAGGGAGGGTGTGGAGGCTTCTTCCTTGGAGGTTTTCAAGACACGCCTGGACGCGTTCGTGTGTGACCTGATCTAGGTGAACCTGCTTCTGCAGGGAGATTGGACTAGATAATCTCTAAAGGTCCCTTCCAACCCCTACCATTCTATGATTCTATGACAATACCTTCATGCTTAGAAGAAACTCTGTCTTAAGAAAAGTTATATTTTTTTCTGAACAAATTTTTTTAGTATAATTAATTTACCCCAAGTACTTGCTGCTGAATTTAATGGGCTTGCATAGCTCCTGCAGGTTTTAATACTGGATTATTGTGAGACAGATAATCAGCTGGTGGAAGTAAAAATATGTGTATCAGATTTGTGTTTAGAAGACTGGACCAAACAGGAAAGAAAAAAAGAGGCTGCAGAGTCATAAAACTTCGAAGCCTCACCTTCCTTACAGAATGCAGGAGTGAATAATGAGAAACGTGACTCCTCATATTAAATACGCTCCTGTTTTGCTAGGTGGTGGACATCAAGACATGCTTCATGATAAAGGTTTAGGGAGAAACCAAGGGACCCTTTTTTGGTGGCCACTGACCTTATGCTGATAATGAGAGGGCCACATTTGATAAATACTGAAGCCTCATCTTCCCCCAGGCTGCTGTGACTGAGGTGTACAAATTAAACTTTTATTTCTAAGAGAGAAGGCTGGCATAACAGAGAGGTCCAAATAGGTAGTTAGTAAGTTGCATCTCTCGGTGTCAATTGGACTTTAGAACCAAGAAAATGATCAGTAATGAGACTCAAGAAAACCTACACACATAGCTCACTTAAAAGCAGCCTAAAGAAACAAGCAGCAAAAGTCTGGGAGAAAGCACTAGCTAAATACATGTTCTGACTTGCAAGCACTATTTGCAGTCACATTTGGCTTTCATTTACAAGTCTTTGCACATGGGGTCTGTCTCACAGGTGTAGTGTGTTCCAGACAGCAAAGATCAAACAAAATTGGATAAATCTGCCTATTGAGACCTAACACATATGTGTGCTGGAAGATATGATACAACACCCTTGATCCTCTGTAGTTATTCATAAGTTGGAACACACACATATTTAAAGAGGTTCACTGGAAAACTGTTGTTTAATTTGTTCTTGTCTAACACTTAACCTTCAAACCATCAGCGGGATTTTTCCTGTAACTGCAACAATTTATATGAGCTGTGACATCTCAGAGGTGGATCACTTTTGATTTTCAGATGGTTCAGGATCATTAGACTATCTGCTGGTGATAGTTACTTCTCCTAGGTCTTTGTGAGCACACAGTAATTAAGCAGTGAAAACATCAAGGGAGACAACACAACCCTGCTCTATCCCTCTGCAGTTTTACTGTTGCACAGGCTTTAGCTTAAAGGGTCACCAGAAAGCTTTAGATGTTCTCACGTAGTACTCTATGTCCCTCTGGAGCATTTTTGGTCCCATTTTCTCCCCTGGGAAATAACAGTGCTTTTGTCTTTAAAGTCTTTTCAATGTGCTGCCAAAGCATGCTTCTTTTTTAGCTAGCCAGCAAGGTTAGGCTTTGCATTTAAAAAGACTTTCTCAAGACAAGTACTCTGGGCTCTTCCTTTCAGCAAGAATGTATAACTTCCTTTTATATAATTTTCTTTTAGAGTTGGGTCTGGTGCTAGGAAGCACAAAATAGTTTATTAAACACTCCTGAATGACAACAACTGAAAAAAATCCTCTTTTTTTTTTTTTCTTTATGCTTTTTTTGACCACTTACATGGAAACAATCTGCTAGAAAATGTGTAGATAATAATCTTGCTATGTAAGCTATCTTTAGGATTTATTTTGATATCCCTTTCCCTGACAAGTGTCCTTAGAATGATGTTCTCACAGTCCTAGGAACTATCTGGTGTAGATTTTGCCTCATGTTACAAGACTACTTTAGCTTAGTTGAAAGAATGAGGGTGAGGTGAAATCCTTCTCTGAAGGTCCAAGAGGTCCTTCAAGCTGTGAATAGAATAACAACATTGTATTGTAGAGAAACCCAAGAAATGTTTCAGCCCAGGGATGTAGTCTCATCAGGTGGCAATTTCTTTAAAAATTACTCTGTTGTGGAAAGACTTTTCTGGAACAGGCATCAGAAAGCAGAGTAAAGACTGAGAAGTCCAAGATGAAGCAAACTGATATAAATTATAGGAATAGGTCTCCAAAATGCTAGTAAAAAGCCTGCAATGACAAATGTGATCCAAAAATGAAAACTGAGATATAGCATTGATTTTGTATTGAGGAAAAGTGACTGATTGGAAAGTGATAAAAACTTTCACTCAGTCTAGGGAGGCTTCCATGAAAAGGAACATTAATTATGTCTCCTGAAAGAGAAATGCCACGTCTATGATGTAAGCCAATTATCATATAGTTATTTCTCTCCATTCTTGAAAACATTCTTGAAAATTAAAATTAGGAAATGTTATGCACTGCCACACACTGTGAGTGAAGAGACTAGATCAGCAGCAGTTAAAATGCTGATTTACAAAGCCCCATGTTCCATAGGGAAGATGAAGAGGAATTCCACTGCCCTCAGATGCTCCATCTTAACTTGATGTAATAAATAGGGAGACCAAGAGGAGACAAGAAGTCTCTTAAGGGAGAAGCTGTTGGCTGTCAGCCCAGGAAAGGAAAGCCTGAGTCAGAGATATCCCATATGACACAGATGACAGTCCTGTTCTTGAATTGGGACACATAATCTTCACTTGACTGCATTATGTACTTTTGGGGAACTGTGAAACTTGTTTTGGTGCTCTAGAAGATCCTGCCACAGTGTCAGGACCACACCTGAATGCTATGTGAAATGTTGTGATGGGCAGTCTGGGGACAATAAATGAAATGGCCAAACCTCTAAAGAGTGGATGGATGTTGTTAAACTGTTGCAGCAAATGCTGACAGTCTCCATATGATCAACTCTAGAGTTTGAATAAGCAAAGTAATGCATAGATGTGCTAGAGGAAAAGCAGCTACCACAAGCAACAATTGCTCACATCAACTTCAGAAAGAAAAGCAGCAAGAAATTTGCATAAAACAAAGGACATAGCAAAAAGATGATAAATGGATGGAACACGGAGATGGTATCACTGGAGAGCTGAAGCAAATGTTGAAAGATAATAGTAAAACACTTATCAGCTCAATTAGCTGTTAAGTTCCATGCTTGCACTACTTGGCTTGTTCTTGGTAACAGAGAGGGTGCAGAAAACAGGAAAGATGGGAGACCATGATGGCAGCACTCTCCAGAGGTGCTGGACAGTCTAATACTACAAGTTGGTGCTGTCAGAGGTTAGGGAAATGCCGTGTACCTTGCAGCAGAAACTGTGATGTTGCAGACTGCAGACACAGAAAGGAAATAGAGTGGAACATTTTATGCATAAGCAGTAATATGCTTCTAAGATATGAGCTACAAATCCCCTTTGAATCATTTTACTGAGAAAAGGGGGCAGAAATATCTGGATAGATGTTTAAGAGTGAAACAAATTGCTTTGCCAGGACAATTTGCATTTAGACAGCTGGAAAGAAACATGTAAGGGGCTGACTACAGTAACTTCCCATTGAAGTCAGGCTGGGAGTGAAAGATTTCATGTCTGAACATCAAAGATGCCTAAGATATGGACACAAAATTGAGAGACTTTTCAAACATTGTTTTTGCCCTAAGCAATGCTTGGCAGATTAAGTATGGTTCCTCTTCAAGGTGTGAATTTAAGTTAGTGGTTGGACTTGATGATCTTAATGGTCTTTTCCAGCCACAATGATTCTATGATTCTATGCTCTGAAATAAGATGTGTAGTATCCATGTAACTGATTATTCATATTAACTGTATTTTTTAAGAATATCTTGTCATTTGATAGTAGTAGTCCAGGGCAATAAAGTGTTTAAGGATGAGTTTTCAACTGTCAGGGCAATGTTCAGCAAGGTTATCTTTTGTGAACCACAGTCCAGGAATCAATTGTTCCTTCTGAGATTTTTTTTCAGAATGGGAAATTATGACACAAGCTCTAAGAAAGTCACAGAAAGAAATGAATGAGATTGTTTTGCCCATATAAAAATAACAGGGGAATGCCAAAATTCATCATTATTGGCAGCCTCAGGGCACAATCCTGCAAGTCAGTGTCGCCAGGACAGTCTGGACAGTGTCTTCTTGCTCTCTGCTGAGTTCTAGCTGTTGCTTATTCACTTCTCACTTTCCAGCATACTAACGCCAACATTTTTCTTGTTTGGATGGCAAAGTGCAGCTAAGCTAATTAATTTAGAAGTGAGCAGGATACCAAGGAATTCCATAGAGTATGTCAGTTGTGTATTTTATACAGGGGATTTTTCTTAGCATGCTGTGTTTGGGACACGGAAGAAAAATGAAAACATTGTATTTCTCCCCATTTTTAGTGTGTGTGTTGAGTAATGCCCTTCCAACAGTGTCATCATTGTCAGGAGAGTTGTGGCAGCTCCTCACAAGCTCTCTGCCTGGTTAAGTAAGTCATAGCAGAGCAGCCTTAGGGTCAAGAAATATGCCTTGTACTGTCCAAGACTAAACAGTTAATCAAACATTGTCATCAGTAGTTTTGACCTTTATTTGCCCAGAGAGCTGAATAGCCCAGTTTTTACTTCTAAGCAACTCTCCTTTCTGCTTCCACTCATTGTAGCTGCTTTCCTCTCTCATCCCTGTGTGCAACTTTGCTCAGTCAGACTTCAGATTTGATTATGGGTGGACTGTAAGCAGCTAGTAAATAAGTATAGTAAAGACTTTCTATAGCAAGGACATTATCCCTCCAGAGATTCCTGTTAAGGTGATATGTTTCATAAAAGCTATTAGCACAACCAAGAAAGGATGAGTTGATTTGGTACAATGACGGCAGGATCTGAACCTTACAAACTTAAATTTCCTCTACCTTTTTTGTTAATTTATTTTTGTTAGCAGCTTTTTCTTGTCACTGCACACATTTTCAAAGTGGTATTATTTAGTGAATCTTACTATATAAAAAAATGAAAAATACTTCCCCCTTTTCTCTGTGGTAGTGAGATGCACAACTTGGCAAAACTGAATTTTGTTTTCTTGGCATTAGAGAAGTTACTTGAGATATATCTGTGATCTCATTAATTTTCGCACATACTTATTCATCACCAAACATACATCATAAGCCATTTGCATTAAGAATAGCAGTGTTAAAAGTTTGAGGCTCTCACAACATGACTGCGTGAAAATCCAAGGAGGTCAAAACATAATAAGCTGCTGATTCCCTCAGCATTAACGGAGAGGAAACTGAACTGCTCACATGCATGAAAGAGCTTTCCACAGATTTTCTATTAAATGTCCTGTCAATTTGCTCAAGTTTTCTTTACTTGTTGAAAGCAATGAAGTTAATATAACAGAAAAGAAGAATTAGTTAGAAGTGAGGGAATAATACTCTGGGAGTTTCCTTCAAATCTGGGATTTTCTCCTTGATTTTTTTTTCCAGTTTCCTAGCCAACTGCAAGGTAAAGTGATATCTGCCTCGGTGCTACATGTAGCTTTGTCATGTCTTGCAGTGACAGATGAATGATTATGTGACACGATAAAAAACTCTTCTGATGTTTTATCCTTTTTATCTCAAATCTGTATTGTAAGTATTGCTAGAGGAATGAAGTCACAGTGGAATCAGTTTAGAGAATGGTTGCTACAGAGGAGAGATCTTATTAACATTTACAAATATCTAAATGATGGGTGTTAGGAGGTTGGGACATCCCCTTTTTCTATTGTAGCTAGCAACAGGACAAGGGGTAATGGGAGGAAGATGGAACACAAAAGGTTCCACTTAAATACAAGAGAAAACTACTTCACTGTGAGGGTGAGGGAGCCCTGGCACAGGCTGCCCAGAGGGGCTGTACAGTCTCCTTCCTTGGAGATCTTTAAGACCTGCCTGGACATGTTCCTATGTGACCTGATCTAGGTGACCCTGCTTCTGCAGGGGGGTTGGACTAGATGATCTCTAAAGGTCCCTTCCAACCCTACCATTCTATGATTCTATGATCAAAAAGAGAATGCAAATGGGTGGGGATGTCTGAAAATACCCAGAGGGAAACCTTTGAATACACACTGCAGCTATGTTTAAAATACACTTCTAATTTGCAGTCACTTGGTGATGCTCTTGAGTTGTATTTCAGCCTTTGAACAGATAATTAGCAGAAGGGAATATATTCTGTTCTTCCATTTTCAGTCCTCTCTGTCAGCCGAAGCCTGAATTTAGGAGAAGGTCTCACTGTATACACCTGACCTCTCTCCTAGTTCCCTTCTGCATTAACACAACGAGCAAGCCTAGTTACATGTGAGTTCTTCTGTGCTAGAAATTATCAGCCCAGGAGGGATTCATCTGACTATTTCTAGCCATCTAAAAATATCTACTGAAAATTAGTTGTTCAGACTCTCTTAATTGTTGCTAGAGAGGTGGAGAGTACTTAATCTCATTTTATTGTAAGTCAGGTAGATAGCTCTATTTTGACCACAGAAGAAGCCCACATGAATGCTATATCCTAAATCACAACTTTTTTTGAGGTGTCCCTTCTAAAGTTTCCTTTCTCTTTTTTGTCTCTGTGAGCTAATCCAGTCTCATGTCACATTCACAGTGCAGCACAGCCGGTATCTACCCAAGATACAGTAGAAAGCATGTCTTGCAACAGAAACCAGCATGAGACATATGAGCAACTGTTCAGAGATTTCTGCAGTATCTCAAGTGTATCAGGTATATAGGGAGCTAGATGATATCTTGAAATGATGTTAAAAATAGCACATCAGCTCTGCCATGCTATTTCCAAGACTTCTCTGGAGGTAATTCCAAACTTCCATGGATGCACTGGGAAGTTAAGGGTTCTGAAACAGTAATTGCTGAAGGTCTGGACCTGGGACTATTCTGACACATCACTGCTCGTCTGAAGCACTTGAAAAGGGTTATGAGAATGATAAAATGATCTAGTTGAGTCCAATTTCTATACAAGGCTGGAGAACTCAGTCACATTTTATTTTTCAGTACATATATCTTTCTGTAGCACCTTTACCCTTGAATGGGTATGATCTTTAACATGTTGACTCTTTGTGTGAAAAAGTTATTCTAACCAAAACTACTTATACATGCATTTTATGTTTTGTGTTTTAACAAGAAATATGCCACAAATAACTAATATTTCTAAGAAAATTGCTGTAAAGTACACAACTAATGATTTTGTGTTTCTAGGAACTCAGAGGGAAGTGGGTGACTTTTAAACTTTTTCTTACCTTGGCTTCATGACTAATCAGACAGCTTAGAATTTGTGCTTGCTTAGACATTGAATTGCTTAGACATTGAATCGTCACGAGTTTTCTGTGAATTCTGTGCATGGTGATATGCCATTTGTCTGCATATGATTTGTCAGAGTTTGTTCTTGATCAGTAGAAATTTGAATGTGATGCAGCAGAACCCATCTGGACTAAATGCTGCATTTCTGTAGCCATGAGATTTCAAGTGAATGTTATTGAAGAGTTTTATTACCTGATGTGAACCATGGAAATATCAACAAGGAAAGTCAATTAATGTCAAACATTATTTTCACACTGTCACATCCTGAGGGTGATGATCTTTCAAGGTCCCTTCCAACCCTTAAGATTCTGTGATTCTGTGAATAGACTGCAGTAACAAAAAAGCTACCAAGGAACTGCTGACACTCCATCACCTGTATCTCAGGAATTTTGGCAAAAAGATGCTTTAAGGGCATCTTGCAAGACAAACACAGCTTCCCGTGGCTCAAGGCATCAATGGCTGAGCCACTCCTACCATTGAGCTGCCAGTGAGGCTGGTCTGAACTTGGACTTCTTTTTTGTTCCCACTCTACAGTGTACTGATTGATGTTGCTGGCAGATTTGCCACTGCTATATTGCCCAGTCCCAGTGTCTGGAGGCTCCCTTCTGCTCCTGTAGAACAGATTGTCCTGTTGCTGCAACTCCAGGGCCATGGCAGTTTTATATCTCACTCCAGGAACAAAAAGCTAAAGGAGGAATGCAACTAAAAATGTTCCTATGCTTTCAAAATCAAAAAGCACATGGGTCAGAGTCCTTAGCCTGTGTGCTCCATTTATGGAAAGAAATAATAAACTGCTGAATCAGTGAATTCCTCTCTAGCAGATTTCTCAAGCACTATAAAAGAGTGTGATATATTGAATGAGACATTTGTATTGATGACTTGAAGAAATGCTTATTCCTGTTTTGTCTCCATCTAGGTTTTTTTTCCCTTTCTATTTATTTTTCAAGAAAAGAAAACATTCTCTGTAGTTGTCATCCCGATGTTTGCAAAACATTCTGCAGCTTTTTCTGAATGACCACTGGGAAAAGTCTGAAGTTGTATATTTACTGGAAGTTGTATGAATTATGTGAGTTATTAGTCATACAAAAGAATCTAACAAAAAAAACATGGAAGAACATATGTTTCCTACTTGATGTAAAATACAGTCATCTTAGAGGGACAGAAAATGCTAAATTCCATACAATAGAATGAATAGTATAAATAATAAAATGAATAATAGTAAAATAAATAATAAATAGTAATAGTTTTAAAGTATATTGCCACAGTCTATGACAGTCATTGAAGATGTTTTACATTCCTCCCTCCACCTGTGTTTTGTTTTGCTTTGTTTTTCTTCACACAAAACCATACTTTGCAAGAAGAGGGATTTTGTATCAGGACTTCATTGGTACTGAGTATAAATGGTGTTTTGAAACTAACATGTTTGAATATTTAATATTAATTTCTGGTAGGATGAGTGCCTTTAAAATTTGGATATTTTTTCATGCAATAGTTGCTCATTTTATTCACGGGATTCTCCATTTTAGGTATAGCTTATGGTACGAATGGCATGGTGAAACCAATGATTTTGGTAAGTTCAGAATATATAGTATTATCTGTAGAATGTTGTTTCTAGTCTGTTGAATGGGCTTAGGTACAGTTACATCTGATTTACAGAGTTCTTTGGCAATCTGGGAATGAAGTTGTGTGGATTACATTCCTTCCTTGCTTAGCGAGTTCAGTCATATTTCTCATGAGCAAAACCAGAGGGTCATCAAGGCTACTGCTAAACTGTGGAGCTCAGGGTATTGTGTAGCTCCCACCGGCAGGTAGATGTCCCTTGTGGTCCAGCCCTATACTGGGGGCCAGGATTCTAAGGCACTGATGTGTGCTAAATATATTAGGACTGGAGCCCAGGCAGCCAAATTCTCCATTCAAATGAATCAACAGAATGGTGAGCTTTGAGCTGCTATTTAATAATAGCTAATGGGAGATCTGCTAAAGAGCTTGGAATATACTGTGTAGTCACTAAAAAGTGTAGTTGTGTGGTAAGCCAGGAGCTAATGGTGCCTCAGCCAGCAGCTATTGGCGCAGATGATCAGATACAGTCTGTCATTACCCGTTCCTCAGTTTCCATGTCTTTTCTTCATATGCTGTGGTATTCTAGACTCAGATGGTTCTAGTGGAACCACAAAGCTGCTGCATATTGAGGATATCCTGGGAAAGAGGCATGAATCATTGGCTCAGATGCACAGATGCCTGAAGGGTATTGGAGGGATCAAAAAATAGTGGGAAAGCAGTAGGGAAATAAATGCCTTGAAAAGGTAACTGTATTGAGAATAAAAGTGACACAGGATGTTTCTGTGCAGCAGAGGGAGATATGGTCTAATTTTCTCAGCCAACCTGGCAGCATATTCAAGTGTTGCACTGGCTAATTTTACCCCAAGGTCCCTTGCACTGTAACACCAGAACACAGGGACTCCTGCTGCAGTGATATAGACTCAGACATATTGGCATGAGACTGGCCCTGTCTTTTTTAATGATTAGTTGGATGACAACTTAAATTTGAAATGATTAGTAGATCATTTTAAACTTTCATTTCTTTTATGTAGAACCACAGACTAGCTGAGCTTTTGTGAAGCCAATTAGACTTAGTAAAATGCATAATGCTTTTCTTACTGAGGTGCATCTTATTTTTTTAAGCTCAATTTTTAATTTTTTGGAGATAATTAGAATTCCCATTCTACTCACTTCAATCATAACTCCAGCATTTTTATGCCTTCCCAGCTTCCCAGGAGTGCTTTGCACTCCAACATCACCTGCAGTTTCAGTGGCAGTGCTCTCTTTGTCATTGAGATCATAAGGGTAACAATTGTAGATCCAGCAGAGATTCTACTGCCTCTTAACGATTTCCATTTCCACAATTAATCTCTGATAAGTAGTCTCCAGGTACATTTGCATGAAAAATTTAAGCATGCAAAGGAATGGTCCTGGGATTGTGACTCCATCATCTTAGGGACATGGTTTAATGGTGGGCTTGGCACTGCTGGGCTAGTGATTGGACTTAGTGGTCTTAAAGGTCTTTTCTAACCAAAACAATTCTATGATCATTTAACACATTTGTACTAGTTATAAACTGTTAGTGTAGTTGTGGTTGTGAATTTGGTTCAGCTCTCAAGCCGGTCAAGATCCCGCTGAATGGCAGCACAGCCTTCTGGGGAATCAGCCAGTCCTCCCAGTTTGGTGTTATCAGGGAACTTGCTGAGGATACACTCCATCCCCTCATCCAGGTCGTTGATGAAGATTTTGAACAAGACTGGCCCCAGAACCCACCCCTGTGGAACTCCACTTGCCTCCAACTTGAGTCAGCTTCATTGATCACCGCCCTCTGGGCTCTGTCATTCAGCCAGCTCTCGATCCACCTCACTGTCCACTCATCCAAGCCACATTGCCTGAGCTTTCTGATGAGGATGTTATGGGAGACAGCATCAAAAGACTTGCTGAAGTCAAGGTAGATGACATCCACTGCTCTCCCCTCATCTAGCCAGCCGGTTATGCACTCACAGAAGGCTATCAGGTTGGTCAAAGGGGATTTCCCCTTGGTGAAGCCATGTTGACTCTCCCTAATAACCATCTTTTCCTTCATATATTTGTTAGCAACATATTGACTATGACCATCTCCTAACTATTTTCTAAATGCTTTCATAGAATCATAGAATCGTTTCATCTGGAAGAGACTTTTAAGATCATCGAGTCCAGCCTTTGTCCCAGCCCTATCAACCAATAGGAATATTTCAAATTATTTCAAATAACACAGACTTTCATCATAGTACTAACCTGAGGTTAGACTGACTGTCTTCTAATCCTCTAACTCCCATTTCCCTCATTTTCCAAAGGAAGACCTTTGATTTGCCCTTCACCATCTTTCTGGATCCTCAGCTGTCCTCCACAAACTCTTCAAAATGATGACTTTAAAATGATGTCTGAGTAAATTTAATCAAACCAGCATTTATCACTGCTCTTTCATCCACTCTTTCCCTGGACTGAATTTTCACTCACAGTAATACTATTATCTCCTTCAAACCTTTTTGAGTTTTCTTTTTCAAACAGTCAGGGAAACATTCTTTGAAAAGTCTTCAGATACTACCTTGAAATGAGACAGAATTTTGAATAAATTTGAGTATTCTGTTAAGTTGTAGGAAGGTAAGGCATTCACAGGTCTATAATCTGAGAATAAAGCCTACATTTTTTAGTTGATTATACATTTATATGAGACATTTGAGAAAATGTAGGAATGTGTCAAAAGCTTAAAGACTATTTCATTTGTCCTCATCATTATTTTGCCTTTAGCAGTTGTTGCACTGTTTAACTTAGGAAAGAATGACTTATGCATGCACACGTGGCAAAGCATATAGAAGATCACTTTATCATTTGTCAAAAGCTGTGCTGAACATTTTGAGACAGTGCAATGCAGACTTTCTCTTTTGGGGAATGATATGAGTGACTAACTTGGTAATGGAATTGGCAGAGAGAAGGCTGACTGAGTGTTTGGACCAAGAGCTTTGATGTAATAAAGCTGCACTTTCAAGGCCTTTCCTGCAGTATTTTGGACAGTTAGGAGATCCAATGATTACTGTTCCATTCTAACAGTCCCAGTGGGTATTGCATGCTGATCCTCACCAAGTTGCTTAAGTGCATTAACTTCTGAGTACTTATAATTTAACTAACACAAATTTTCTTTCTTTTTTTCCCATTCTGGATTAAATTTATTAATTAGTCTTGCTTGGATTTAGAAATTCCATGTATTTCATGTTTATTTCTGGTAGGAATATGAATGTACTTCTGAGTACATGAATGTGGAAAAGACACTTCAATCTCTTCTGTATCCATTTTGATTGAAAGCTTTTGTTTCCACATGGACTCTAGTTGGGAGCATTCTTAATAATGTGGTTGCTAGTAGAATTGTAATAGAATTTTATCTCTGCCTCAAGCACAGTCTGTCACTGAGACATGATGTATTCATCATCTGTTCTCATGTGTAGGACATATTTAATTATAGTCTGACATTTCCCAAGTTTTCTGACCTCATATTCTGGAACCCTATATTTTGGGTAGAATTAGAATACCATCATTGCAAAATAACTGTTACATTTTCTAGTAAAATCCAGCATTTTCTCTTAGACATTAAATATCTAAAATGTGTTGTTATAGTACTGCTGTTTCCACTCTACCAGTAGAGCATTTAGTAATTTATAGACATCCATTATTAACGTAGGGTAAAAAAGGTAAAATATTTTATCAAAAGGTTGGTCAGTGGTATATAAGACACTGATCAGTCTCTCAGGGTAGGATTCATTTGAGACTGAAACATCTAAATTTAGATTCATAACTATAGATACTTCAGAGTTCATGTTACAGAATCAATAGTAGTTGGAGATTAGCCACTAATATTTTAATTTGACTGCTTTTACTGAAGCTGTTTACCATTACTTGAGGTGCTTCAGGATGTATGGAGATACCCACAGAACAGCACCCCTGTGGAAAACTTTGGTCCTTTTGGAATGAAGATTAAGGGGAAGTAGGAGAATATCATTTCAGGCAACCGAATCAAACACATTTTTGGGCAGAATGAACAGCTCTGCAGGCTCCACTGACTGGGTTGACCAGAGTGCTGCTGTCTGTGGAAAGCTTATACAGCTGGCTCACACGTGGATGCCTACACGTAGACATCTGAATTTACATGTTTGGATCTGCAGCCAAGTTCCACTCTTGTGCAGGAACTGAGAGCTTGCAAACAACTTGGAATATTATGAAATATGAAATCCTTGTAGATGGAACAAAGAGAAACCATTCCATGTTTAGTAAAAATAATTTCTGTGAAGTTCATGTAGTACTGTTAAGGAAATAATTAAAAAAAAATTCTTTATCTTACATCTTCTGTGTCATTCTTATTTTTTCCAGTGCCTAGAAACATACTCTCTTACACACCAGAGCCACTTTTAAACTTTTGTAAAGTCATGGTTTGCTGCAGATAGCATTTAGGCTTCCACAGATCAGTCAGACCTGTGGTTAACATTAATGGGTGAAATTAAGAACAAAGTGCTGTCACTTAAGAGTTACTGTTGAGAAGGAATTCATCCTCCTAGTTGCATGGAAAGGCACAATTTGTATGATCAAAATAGCCCTCTTAAAGCTGTCCACATAAACTCATTGACAGTTCTGTGTTCTCTTCTTTCTCTCTCTGTCCATGAAACTCCAGAAAAAATCCTGAGAGCTAAGGACAGAATTATGGAATAACTGTAAGATATGGATGGTTCAGAGTTTCCCAGCCTAGTTGCATAAAAGCTTTGGAGGAGGCACATAAATGCTTTCAGGTTAATTAGGAAATCAATCTAGACTTTTTCAAGACTGATAAAGGAATTACCTGGAAGTAATGCTATTCTCTTGCTTGTCCTGCAAAAAATAAGGAAATGACCTCTGATGGAAAGACTGTAATCATACATTTATGCTAGTCACATACACTTCAAAAGATTGGGGCCTAATTCTCAAATCCACCCAAGGCAATTTATATGATTAAGCAGCAAAAAATTTCTTAACTACGTTATGAGTGACTATTTCTCCTTATGTGGGGAAACTTCAACCTAGCTGGTAGAACGTCTGTAGGATCATCCTCCAATCTCCAATGTCAGGTCCCTTGTTACTTGCAGTAATGGAAAGTAGTTGTCCTTATTTGTGCTGGAGCATCATCATAGAACGGTGACAGGCACTTTCCTCCTTGCTTTTCTGTTTGGGTAGAATTTATATGAAATGAGCTAAATACCAAAAAACACTAAATCTGAGGCAATCCCTTTGTTAGAGGTGGGACAATGATGAATGAAGCCTCTGAAGAAAGTTCAGTATAGGGGCTCTGTACACTGTGATATGCACTCATATTAGACATTTCTGTATTGTTGATTCAACATTGCTATAAATGATTACAAATCTCATCTAGCTGAAGGAGCTGGGATTCTTTAGCTTGGAGAAGAAGAGATTGAGTGGTGACCTCATTAATGTTTACAAATAAGGAAAGGGTAGGTGTCAGGAGGATGGAGCCAGGCTGTTCTCAGTGATACCCAATGGTAGGACAAGGGCTAATGGTATAAGATGGAACACAAGAGGTTCCAGAGAAACATAAGGAAGAATTTTTTCACTGTGAAGGTGAGGGAGCACTGGAACAGGCTGCCCAGATGGGTTGTGGAGTCTCCTTCTCTGGAGACATTCAAAACCCACCTGGATGAGTTCTGGTGTCATACGCCGGTGACACGCTCTATGTGTTCCTACTCTGGCAGGGAGGTTGGACTAGATGATCTTTTGAGGTCCCTTCCAACCCTTAGATTCTATGATTTTGTAATTTCATAAAACCATTATTATTTAAGCTTTAAAAGATTGTTAAAATGGAACTCAATTGAAAAACAGAGGGATGTAAACAGTTCTAGGTAGATTTAACAGTAATTACAGTACCAGTAAAGTGCAGTAAGCTTTATTATTGTGCTAAAACCTGTTAGGGCTAGGATACACAAGCTGTGTAACAAACCACATGGAAAAGTGATTACAATCTTACATTTCTTATTGTGGGCTCTGTTGAGTTCAAGGCATGAACTACCAAAATATGTCTGTTCTTTTCTTTCCTCAGCAGAACAAAAGTCTTGTAATTACTGCTTTCCTCTGCATTATCCATGGTGTTCTGTTCTATTCTGTGGACATGCCATCAGTCTCGTCATTTAGTTCTGCTCCAGTGCAACGTTTAGGTTCGTGGGGTGTCTCCATCAAGACAAGCAGGATGTTCCTCCATCTCCTGCTGCGTAGCATGCTGGCTGGCAAAGGTGACAGAGTGGATCTCAATGAGTTCATTCTGTATCACAGCTAAAAACACTTCCCTACATGATTTATTTACAGATGATAGCTATTAGAGGCTGGACTATGTAATGGAGTAGATTACTTGGTCTGTTGTAAACAACATCCAATTTCCAAAGGGAAGGCATTGAGGAATTACTGGTTATAACCCTGCAAATTGACACTATTTCAACATTTTGGATAACTCATACAGTTGACAGCTTCAAGGGGCAGCACAAGAAGCACCTTCTATTTTTCAGCATTTCCCCCAGCTTGCTGCAACTACAGAGAAAGGCTATAAATGGTTTTATTATGAGTCACTGAGCTGATGTCAAGTAAAGTTAGGTCAGAGCTCTCCTCCACCAAATATCTTAAGGGCTTACTTGGTATCCTGTAATACTGGCCCCTCACGTACTTTGTAACTGACAAACTGATCTGTCCCCCAGTAAAGGGTGGGAAAGTGGTAGGTTGTATAAAATGAGATACTTCACCACCCAATCTTCTCATCTGACAAACTGCTATTTCAAGGACTATCTGAAGTCTTTTTTAGAGAAGCTCACAGTAGTTCTCCTGAGTGAACTCCAGGGTGAGTCGAGTTCTAAATCGTGAATGACAGAGAAGGGAGCTGAAGACAGGGAAGCCTTGTGATGTTGGTGAGAGCTTGATCATGAGAAGCATATTACCTCCTAAGCTGTGTTAAAAGGGCCATTAATGGCTGAATTGGAAAGACCAACACTTGGATACCAAATGATAAGGCTCTGACAGCTTGTTGAAAGGCTAATGGGACATCTATCTCAGGGGAGGAGAGCTGCTGGTGTTTCTCACACTACCAATTAGGCATCTTGGATCTTTTGGGATTGAGACTGTGATACCAAACTCTCCCCTAAACACAGGAGTTGGTGGGGGCTTACTTGCTTCTGAGTATCACTTCAGCTCCCCTAAAGCCTGGTCCATGAGTCCCTTTTTTGGGAGCTTACAGATCTGTGGTACATCAAAAGGTATTTTAATGCCAGTCCTGTCTCTGTTGGTAAAGAAATTATTACTCATGGGAAGAAAAAAAAATAGTGTATGCTGACATAAACCCACTGTAATTTAGATTTCTAAATTATGTTATGTAGCCATGACATTGATTACACTGTAGTTATACTTTGTAGCTATTAGTTGTCTCTCAGTAGGATGTGTTTTGGTATGGTAAAGCCTACACAGAAAAACAGATCTGCATTTTCTACTTTGCAAGATTAACAGTAAACTTAAAAATTTGTCTGTAACTGGAGGACAGCATTTCACCCTGTTTTATACATGTAAATTCAGAGTAGGTTAAAATCCAGGATCTCCAGCATGCATAAATATAGAGACTAGAGACTTTATTTTTTGTCTTGTAAATGGAAATTTTGTTATATTAATTAAAGAAATCATTCAGCTTTCTCATAAATAAGAGCTTTAGCCACAGGAACAAAAAAAATATCAGTAAGAAGAAGGGAAAATGACATGTACACTTGTTCCACAGAGACAACAATCCTTCTACAGCTTTTCGACAGAGCTCTAGTTGATCATTTTTGTAACTTGCCTGTACCCATCCTGCCTTCAGTTAATTGGTGAGATGAAAACTGATTATTTTTTACAACCTATCACAATTTTTATAAAAATCCCACAACCCTCTACTGATCACTCTATTTAAGCATCACAAGTGTCATGGCTTCGAGGGCTACAACATTACAGTTGAAATAAAGTTCCAATAAGATCTTGAAAAAATAAATGTTTTACTTCACCACAAGGATAAGTAAAAACCTTGGAGAAATCACTATTGTAATTTATTGCAAAAGTGTAGCTAATTCTATCTCTGAATCATCAGGAAAACTCTAATACATTTTGACTGTAGAAAAGTCACTTCAGCTGTGTTCTGCTTATAACACGTCTTCTAGATTTGCTCTGTAGAAGAACAAGTGGTGTGAAACAAAAGAATTCATCAGCTGGCACATGAAAAGATACTGGACCACAGACAAGATCTCAGCTCAGCAGGTTTCTGATTCTTGAATGTATCAGATTATTTTGAAAGAGACTTTGAGCTGTTATTTAATCCACTGCTTATCTAACTACAGGATCAAGGGTTTCACTGTCATTCTTGACTCAGATGTTTCATCTGTTCTTACCTCTTCAGAGAAAGAAATTCCTTGACCTTGGAGGTGCACCAGTTCAGAAATGTTTTACTCTTAGATTGGTTTCAAAATTTTTCTTTCCTCTTCTGCAGTTTCATAACAACGACTTGTCCTGCTCACAGCAGAGACCATTTTGTTTCTTTTCTGCAGCAAACTGCTGTGTATGAAGACTGTTACCAAGTATTCTTCCTGGACTAAATATCTCAAAATTCTTTAGTTGTGTTTTCTGAAAATAATCTTGGTTTTGTTTTCTGTAGACTTTTGCAGATCTTCACTGGAATCTCTCAATTTCCTTAAATGAAATGCCCTAAATTGCACCGTATTGTGCCTAGAATAAAATGTATTTAGATATAGTTAACTTTAGCTAGCAATAAATGTGGTAAAAACATTTTTTTTTGAGTTTTCAGCAAGGGTTTTCCTGAAATATGGTTTAACAGGTTTCTCTCTGTCACTCTGTTTCATAATTACGTTCTTCCCTTCCAGACAATAAAAATCAGTTTACATCTTGGAGACTATAGTTGAGTAATCATAAAATAAAATGTATGACATCAGGTTTAAGATAAACAAGCTGAAGGCAATCTGACAATATGATAAAAGACTGGTTGAACTGTGAGAAATGGCCAAATAGATAAAAGAGGAAACCCAAGTAAGGTTAAACACAGAGGAAAAAGGCCTAGTAATAAAATTTTGTTAACTTTTTTACTAAAATAATCCTTAGTTATGACAGGTATTTTTTTAAAAGTTTTCAAAAAAATATAGTAGAAAAGTCCTTGTAAATCATTAACTGATCAAGTGACCACTGTAGAATTACAATTTCCCAGTTACTCCATCTAAATTATAACAGAATCCATTTTAAGTCACATAATTAACTTTTTGATGTTACTTATTCCTGAGAAAATGATTGAACTCCACAGAGTCCAGAGAAAAATATGCATAAGAAGAAGATTTATGTATGCTAGCCACTCTGTTGAGGAACACCCAAATATTTCTAAATAGTATTTGATCAGATAGACTATCCTTCAGCTGTTATGAATGATAGAGTTGAAGAAATTCAGATGAGTGAGAGTGCTTCATAGTCTGGAGAAGCAGCTTCATACAACCTCACACTCCTCCCATATCTGGTATTTGCTTTTGTGTATTTCTTAGCTGAAGATCATCTCTACTGACAAAGACTCTACTTCTCATCACTGTAAAGTTTCCCCAATGTGTCTTCCCCTTTTCTTATGTTAGAGTGAAGATTCCTGCTAACCACTGACTCGTTGAACTCTTGCAAGAGAGGACATTTTTGCAATAATGTGGAAACATGAGAATCAAGACAGGAAGGGAATTCTTCCTTCTCCTCTGATACTAATTACCTGCTGTCACAGCTAGTGTATTACAGATGGACAGCCTTGACAGCCATCATGGTCTTCACAGAAAATCTATTCCCCACATTGCAAACCACAAAACCCATTTCAGTGTTCTCCAGCATTCTCAACATTGGATAGTTATAGACAAAGGTGAGACAAGCTACAAAAGATTCTAAACCGTTCTACATGGGAGTGAAAGGTCTACCCACAGACATGTCCAATATTGCATCCAGTACACCCTCCCTAAACTCTTTGTTCTCAAAAGAAAAGGAGCTTACCTGTGTAGGCTGAAAAGGATCTGTGCAAGATTGTGACTACTTGCCTACATGAAGGCTTGGAATATCTGTAATCCAGAACATGATCGCTCTCATTACAAATGTTTCCTCTGCCATAGGATTATACTGAACATTATGATTTATTTTGTGAACCCTTCAGTTTGTTTGCTGTAATTCTTCGGCAGCAGTCCTGTGTCCAGTTCTGGGCTCCCCAGCTCAAGAGGGACTGGGTACTGCTAGAGACGGTCCAGTGCAGGGCCACCAAGATGATCAGGGGACTGGAACATCTTTCTTATGAGGAAAGGCTGCGGGAACTGGCGCTGTTTAGTCTGGAGAGGAGAACACTGAGGGGGGAATCTCACTGATATTTACAAGTATCTGAATGGTGGATGTCAGGAGGTTGGGACATCGTATCTAGTGACAGGACGAGGGGTAATGGGATGAAGCTGGAACACAAAAAGTTCCATTTAAACATAAGAAAAAAACTATTTCACTGTTGAGATGAGGGAGCCCTGGTACAGGCTGCCCAGGGAGGGTGTGGAGTCTCCTTCCTTTGGGGTCTTCAAGTTCTTCCTGGACACATTCCTGTGCGACCTGATCTAGGTGAACCTGCTTCTGCAGGGGAGTTGGGCCCCTTCCATTCCTTACCATTCTATGATTCTATGAACAACATCACCCAGAAATCACCAGAAGAATCACTTCATTATGGGGACAACATCCAGAAATAATAGGAGGAATTACTTCATTAAAGGGTTCTTCTGAGATCAGGAGTTATGGTAATAGCAGATCTGTAGTCTATTTGGATTCTGCCATTATTTAGAAAAATGACTGCTCTGGTGGTTATTTACTCAGCAAATGAACTTCATTCAAATTCACTTTATTGTGCCTCATGATTTATTTGATTAGTATTGTTTACAATGTTACTAAGCTGACCAAGGCCGCCTTATGCTTAGATTGAGGATACTATGAAGAAAGCTAGACTGGTTGGTGTGTCTGCCATGTGCAGGGAATGTTTCACTGTGGTAAGCCACTAGCAACTTGATACAAACTTAGACATAGAAAAAAAAAACACTACTCAAAACTGATGACCTCATAAATCCACAATTTTTAACCTACAGTTTTTATTTTCTCAAAATAAACCTCGTAATCACAGCTTTCATCTGTTTCTTTAGGACCTTTTGTAATTGCCAGATGCGTTAGTGTACTATTATGACTGAGCATGATCTCAGGTCCAGGGTGACTCCACTTCTTTCTAATATAACTCTATACCTGTCTGTGCCATTATCTTTTTGGCCTTTCTAGGCATAGGTCTGGATTATATAAGCCTTCTGGTAAATTGTATGCAGCAAGTGATGAAGGATTGAATTCTTCAGGCTTTACTCTTTTGTAAATTCATATCCACATGCAGTGACTTTTCTAGCCTGCTATGAACTGGGAGAAGAGTCAGTTTGTACCAGTCAGAAGGGGAGGTTTGCACTCTTAAATTCAGCTACAGTAATAAACAGCAACAAATTTTGCTTCAGTCAAATGGAAAAATAGCTGCCTTCCTCCCATAAAGTCATGGTCTGAAATTGCACATTCCAGAAGAAATACTTAGAGATGGCATTTTCAAGGTTCAAACAGAATTTTATACTGGTGTTAGTATAGTTGTTGTTGGCTTAATTAGCACCACA
This sequence comes from Colius striatus, assembly GCF_028858725.1. Taxonomy (NCBI): domain Eukaryota; kingdom Metazoa; phylum Chordata; class Aves; order Coliiformes; family Coliidae; genus Colius; species Colius striatus. The sequence continues at coordinate 15,112,198 of NC_084760.1, read as the reverse complement.
GATGCCTCTCTTAGGCTGGAGAATGTTTGTCAAATAACGTAGTTTGAGTCTGGGAGTGTCTGTGCTCATTTGACTTTTCACTCACTGATCTCTCATTCTGCTGTAATGATAAACACAGAGTAAATTGAAGTTGATTAGGGAACATGACCTGTAAGAGAAAGCATACAATCAAATCCAACAATTGTTGAAAAATGTCAGTGTTTTAATGTGGAACCTTTTAGATTAATTTGGTGGCTGTTTGGAGAGCTGAGCCAGTGTTGGAACCAGAGGACAGGCAGATACACATCCAGGATTAATCATGAATCAAAACACACAAAGAATAAAAAATGGATGGGATGTACATACATACTGTGGAGCCACATCATTGTGGGCTATATTAGTCTAGGCAACCTCATTAGCTGAATGCTGTCTCATTGCCACCTCTGTGGCTTCTGTTTTGTATGAACCATGTTTTTAAAATGCTCTGCAGTTTATTGCTATTTAATATTTTGTTTGGATCTGGTATTACCTGTTTGGAAATGAATACACTTGTCAGTATTGTATTTAATGTGCTTATTTATTTAATTATTTTAAAGATAGTCTGCTGTAGGAGAATCTGGCAAGCAAATCTTTAAAAACAGAACATGTATTCTAAAATCACTATTTGTTCATGTTATTGACCCAATATATTTTATATACAAACTTGGATGGCAGAAATTGCATTTTATATAAACCGTTTTCCCCTGTCTCATGGAACTCTTAGAGACTGTGATTCATAAACATTATAATCCTGAAAAGGGTGCTGTGAAGAAGAAATATGTTTATCTTCCTAGTGCAGGTTATTCACTGTGCTTCTTTTTTTAAGGACTAAATCATAGAATCCTAGAATTATTTAGGTTGGAAAAGACCTTTAAGATCAAGTCCAACTATCAACCTAGCACTGCCACATCCACTGCTAAACCATGTCCCTAAGCACCACATCTACATGTCTTTTGAATATCTCCAAGGATAATGACTCCACCACTTCCCTGGGCAACCTGTTCCAGTGCATGACAAATGCCTTCAGTGAATAAATTTTTCCCAATACCCAATCTAAACCACTCCCGGAGCAATTTGAGGCAGTTTCATCTCATCCTGTTGCTTGTTACCTGGGAAAAAGACTGACTCCTATCTTGCTACAACCTGCTTTCAGGTGACTATAGAGGGCAATAAGGTCTTCCCTGGGCGTCCATTTTTCCAGGCTAAACAACCTCAGTTCCTTCAGCAATTCTTCAGCAGACTTGTTCTCTAGACTCTTCACCATCTCTGTTGCCCATCTCTGGACACACTCCAGCATCTCATTGTCTTTCTTGCAGTGAGGGGCCCAAAACTCAACACAGTATTCAAAGTGCTATCTCATCAGTGTCTAGTACAAGGGGACAATCATGTCCCTGTTCCTGTTGGTCACACTATTTCTGACACAGGCCAGGATGCTATTTGCCTTCTTGGCCACCTGGGCACACTGTTGTCCCATATTCAGTTATCTGTTAACCCCCAGCTTATTTTCCTTTGGGCAGCTTTGCAGCCACTCCTTCCTAAGCCTTTACAGTTGCATGGGGTTGCTGTGGCCTAAGTGCAGGATCTGGCACTTGGCCTTGTTGAATCTCATACAGTTGGCCTCAGCCCATCGTTCCAGCCTGTCTAGGTCCCCCTGAAGAACCTTCCTGCCCTCGTGCAGACCAGCACTCCTCTCAACTTGCTGTCATCTGCAAACTTACTGAGGGTGCACTCCATTGTCCAGACCATTGATAAAGATATTAGATAGAACCGTTGCCTTCCTTCATTGGATCCCCCATCAGCTTCATGAGGGTTATCTTCCACACACTCCAGGAGTCTCTGGACTGTTTCCTCTCTGCTGCATTTTATTTCTAGCAGACATTTGGTAAGTTTAAGTTCCCCATGAGAACAAGACCTAACAATTGTGAGGCTTCTGCCATTTGCTTATAGATTATTTAATCTGTCTCCTCATACTTGTTTGGTAGTGTATAGTAGTCTCCTGCCGTGATGGGTAGAGGTCCTGTTGGCCTTTCCCCCTGATTTTTATCCATAAATGATTTACTCTTTAATCACCACCAAGCTCTAGACAGTCAAAACTCTCCCTAACACACGGGGTTACCCCACCACTTCTCATTCCTTGCCTATGCCTTCTGAAGAGGGTATAGCTATCCATTGCAGCACTCCAAGTGTGTGAGTCATCCCATCATGTTTCCATAATTGCAACTGTAACATAGTTCTCCAGTTGCACAGGGCCTTCCAGCTCCTGTTTGTTGCCCATGCTGTGGGCATTGGTGTAGGTGCACTTTAGTTGGACTGTTGATAACACCTCCTTCTTTAGGGGAGAAATCCTGATTCCTATGTTACTCTTCTCAGGTGCTCCTGTGGTTTATAACACATTAATAACCCTTGTGCTTTTTTCAGCCACATGGATCTCTATTTGCTACCTCTGCTGACGTGGCAGACTGAAGGATCTTACTGGCACATTGTACTTGAAACTTTGGCATGCTGCCCCAAGCTTATATCTAGTGAGTCTGGAACAAGGTAACACTGTGAGCCATACAGCTCAATAGGTTATGGTAAGAGAACTGTATGCAGTAACAAAACTGTCCTGTCTGAATTATTTTATTAATAAATTAAATCAGAGCAGAATCTAGAAAATATGTGACTAATTTTGTCATGTTAGGATTGATACTAACTAAAGTTTTCTGGTTTTCCTGTTATTCTATTCATTCCTTTTTCATGTTTCTGAATTGTAATGACTGTGTTTCTAACTACACTGTGTAAGTTACAGACTAAAATGAATAAATCTTTGTCATAAATCTTTCTGTTCTGTGTATATGACAGATATGAAGGAACTTGAACTTTGGAGAGGGTAAAATGAGCAGTACAAGCATGTAGAGATTATTTAAAAAAAATCTCTTTGTTTAACTTAAGATATATCCTGATGAATTGCTCAATGAATTAAGTTCATACACTAGTACTGAAGACTCATGGGAACAGATTCGCTAACATTTGTTGCTGTTATCGACATATTTTTTAGTTTGTCTTGTGTACAGAGCAGTCCCACAGAAAATTTAGCCTGTAATCGACTTATCCATGTTAATGAATGTGTGTGTATAACTATATATTACTTGTCTGTGGCTCTTTCTGGAAGAAAATAATTTTCCCCTGTGCTAATGCACAAGAACAATGTCTGCGTGGCTTTCTGCAGCAAAAGATTATTAGTGATATGTTTTACTTTCCTTGCTCTTTTCACTACAGAATGATACTATAATATATCAAAAATAATCCTGTATAATTTACATTATAGTTCATAATTTATTTTTGAATTGTTACCTAAACATTTCCTTATAAGGATACATAATTCTTGGATTAACATCTGTCCAATAATATTTTGATCTTGTATCATCAATATAAAAGTTTTACCAGAGACTAAATTCCAGTTATCATTCCTAGTAAGGAAAGGTGATATATGGTACATACACGTAAGACCTTCTGACAACACTGCTTGTGTACTGATCATAAACATCTTTATTTGCTCAATATTATATCTGATTTTCCCCATTTTTCTGCTAGTGTGTGCTGTTTTAAGCAGCTCAACTATCTGAAAAAGATAGATAGATGTTTGCAAGTAGAGGCACCTGCTAACCAAGGAATAGCATGTTACTATTTGTATGGACAGTCAGTACATCCTTTAATAAATACATGGCAATTAATATTTGGTATCTGGCACCTTGGTGTAGATAGAAACTGACCTGATGTTGTCTATGTTGGTTGTGACAGCAGAGAGGCTTTCTCTGCCAACAGCAACCCAGCTCTCTCAGGCTGAGCTTTTACAGGCAAGCACACTCCAGTTCTGCTATAGTTCGAGCAAACGTGAGCTGACTTTTGGTTGGCTCAGAGTACAGACAGGTCCAGAATGTGCTTACAAAAGGTGATGTTGATAAACCATTCATCTACTGTCCTTAAAAAATTGACACACATGATAATGCAGGGAAGCCTTCAGGCAGAAGGAACTGGGAAATAAAACCCAACTTTTTGCACCCAGTGTGTGCTTAGTATGTGATGGAAAAACTACTACACTCAAGATCAGTTTTATCTTCCATTCCCAATGTAAACAGTTCAACACACACTAAAACAGCTTACCTTAGACACTTGAAATCTTCAGAAGGAGAATTCAGGCATGCATTATAACATACTGCCATCCCAAGCTGTCACTCAGGTGGTTTGGATGCACCAAGTGCAAGACAGGATTATTGCAGTCCAGTCTATCCGCAAAAGTCTTTAACATGACTCTTCCTATGCACTTGATAGATGTTTCTGATGTTAGAGCCAGGATACAGATGAGTTTCTGACATCATGATGTTTGGCAGATAAAAAACCTTAGCTTCACAGACAGACATGACCTAAGGATGCTCAAGTAACAGCGATTCTAAAAAAAATCCTGTGAAATATTGGAAAAAAGAAACACAGAATGAATCCAAATAACCTTTGAGAAGCTACTATGAAGTGTAAAGCCATTTATCTATTGTCTTCTACATCAGTAAATTTGTATTATGTTGATGAAAGATGGATAGAAATGTGCTGAAGTTTCCAAGACACTTCAATGTCTGTGAGTACTTTGAAGTCAGAACACAAAGTAATAGCTATGGCAATTTCAATTATGAAATATATGGATTCTGTGTCATGATAATAAAAATAGCAAGCAGGTGATGACGTTCTAGAGAACAATCTGGTCTCCAGAAGTCTATGACTTCTTCACTGGATGGAGTTTCGTAATCTCTGACTAACAGTTCCTACCTGAATGTGTATGATTTCTTTTAGCTATTTGGCATGTTTTGTGCTAGGTTCTATGATTCTATGATTCAACGGTTGCGTGACATTGCACTGAAATGAATTCAAGAGGTTGAGTGGGTGTTATGTGAAAAATACCTCCTCCTGTTCACTCAGAATTTGTGATGTGCTTGACTTCCTTTGATAGCCCTTCATCTCCATATTGTGTGTGAGTTCAGAGAGGCCAAGTACTGACACACAAAAAAAAACACCCTAACATTTTTAGACTGAGATATTTCTCAAGAGCCTTTATGGAGTTTAAGTAGAAATTGCCTAAATTGGCCAAATGTGACAACACTCGAAGGTGTTTGAACGCAGGGCCCAGCTTTTACTGAGAAGTTCTAATGAAAACACAGTCTCCATGGCACATTTGTGACACAGGGGCTGAAGCTACTCTTTGATTGGTTCTTGTGAACTGCTCTGAGGAGCTGTGTTGCATGGTCATCCTCATTTGGAGGGCAGAAGTTATGTAGAACAGCCAGTGCAAACTTGTGCTGTGGGTTTGCTGATAATTTTCCTCAAAGCATTTGAAATAGCAAACACAGCTGGGGATCATTTCCTTTTCTGAACAAACATCACAACCTGATCTGGCTCTTCAGACACTTTAAAATTCTATTTTCTTCAAAAATTCATCCAAAGTAATATATTAGAGAAAAGATCTTAAAAGCACTATGACTAAAAGTGCTCTAGGGAAACAAGATGAACTGATTAGACATTTTTGTGCAGTTTCATAATTCAGCAACACTTATTCTCCTGTTTATGGTACATCAAAAATAAAGTATTCATTACCTGATAAACAGTCTGTCGGCTAGAGAAACAGTGACAGACTGAATGTTATTTTGTTGCTTTGGTTTAGAAGATGTGCTCTATTCTAACTCCTATAGGGTATCCATATGCATGCATAGGTTTGGAGAGAAAATTTGGTGAGGGCCTGTCTATTTATCTCAGAATTCTTCAAAAACCTTTTTTTTTCTATCCACATGGAGGAATAGATCACTGGATTTTATGACGATTGGCAGGCCTAATATAAATTATTATTCCTTGTTTTATATCGAGCCTGGAATCAATCTATGGAGAGATAGTAAGGATGATCTATGGAGAATGATGATTATCAGGGCCATAATGCTTTGAAAGATAACTGTTTTTAAAAAGCATTGCTAAAAACTATTTGAATCCTTAATGCTCCACTGTCTTTGAGAAAACGGAAACAAATTTTTACTGTAGTACTTCTGAGCTCAGCTTTTGTGGCTGAACTTTCACAGCTGTAAGTAGGAAAGATATGTAGTCCACACAGATCAGAGATCTTCTGCTCTTTCTTCAGTCTAAGATCATATAGGTGGATACCTTTACTTACAGAAGTGTGTTATTCTCAGGATGTACTAGGCAACACCAAGAAAACATTGATTTTCAGTTGTTTTGAACTCCAAACATTTCTGAGAATGTTTCTCTCAGTTTTGTTGCCCTCTTTAAGACTGTTAACAACTGGGAACATCTCTGAGCCACCATCTTGTAATCAGCTGCTGTGACTTTCATAGTTCACCACTAAAAGTTTATGAGCTAGTCAAATTAAGTTCATGACATCCTTTTCTCCTAGCCTTTCTGCCTCCAGACTGTCTGTCTGATTAACTGCCCTCTAGAACAAACAGTTTCAGTCTACACTCTCCTCCAGATGCTTGCTGCCTTCTTTTCTCAAACCCTCCATCCAATTTACTACATAAATTCACATTCTGTATAGGTTTATTATTTCCTTGCAATAAGATGTCTTCTAGAGCTTGGAAAAAGCAAACACTCTGCCATGGCATGCTCCTCATGAAGAAAAGCTCTTCTAGTACATGGTATACGCTGCTTCTAATATAACATTAAGAAATGTGAAATAAAAGAATGCATGGCTTTTTAAAGCAATTGTCTTGTTTAAGTTCTGTCTCCTGGATAGAAAGTTTACTCAGGAACGAGCATTGCTTTCAATTCCAATAACCTATCTGAATGTTGTCTACTCTATAAACCAATCTCTTCATGTTATATGTACAGTTTAAAAACAACAGTTTTTCATGAGCATAGGACCTGTGATAGCACATGTGTTTTATATGTCATAGAATCATATAATGGTAGGGGTTGGAAAGGACCTCTAGTCCAACCCCCCTGCAGAAGCAGGTCTACCAAGATCAGGTCACACAGGAACATGTCCAGGCAGGTTTTGAAAATCTCCAGAGAAGGAACCTCCACACCCTCCCTGGGCAGCCTGTGCCAGGGCTTTCTCATCTCAACAGTGAAACAGTTTTTCCTTATATTTAAATTGAACTTTTTGTGTTCCTGCTTCTTTCCATTACCCCTTGTCCTGTCACTAAATGCAATAGAAAAAATGATGTATAGAATTGTATATGTGGTGAACAAAATGGGACATTTGACTTCGCAGCCTGTGAAAGAGGACTTATTAAATGAGGCTGAACCTAATTGGTTTTTGCTGGAAAGAAACAGATGCTTATGTAGCACACAAGAGAGCTGCCGAATCTGTTACTCTGGCAGAGGTGAGGCTAAGTGTGTATTCCTAGTAGACTCATGGACACATGTATACAAGTGTGCAGCACATGTCACAGAGACACAGATAGACACACTCAGAACTTCCACAAACAAAATCATCAATGTCGTCATCCTATCCTCTTCTCTGGCAGATAAAGATGAAGTTAGTGGAAAATAGGTATATACATAAGTACTGTGTGGGCAGCCCAGCAGCTGGGCTTAGCTGTTGGGCTGTGTGCTCTCCTGTGTTGACCCTGGAGGAAGCTGGGGCTGGATGTTGAGTTCCCTCAATCTCTCATTGCTCCTCTATACTTCTCTCCCTGTTTGTAGAGATAAGCTTTTCATCACAGAAACAGACATGTGCAGTACAGAACTAAAATCATCTGCTTCGAAATAGTGGATAGTAATGGAGTGAACAGACATTTGAAGAAGTCAACAGAAATCCAGGAACAACAGCTGCTGTAGTATTTTTACAGTCAATCTAAAGCAAATGTTTAATGTTAACAGCATGCAGGCTACAAAGGTAATAATCTTCCTGCACAATGGAAGAAAAGTGCACAACAAGCTGTACCTGGTTTTGCCTTTGCAAACCTGATGTCTGCTCTAGTTTTCAGCAAGGAAACGATGTGAGTTCTGAATGTCCATCTTTTTATCTTGCATCACAACACTTCTGTCTAGAAGAAGCTTTGGGGTTCAAAATACTGAGCAGAAAATCCTCAGAAAGTGAAATAGATTGCAAACTCTCACATTAATATACAAAAAAATAAATAAATTGAAGTTTGGCAAAATTGCATCTGCAGATTTGACCTTTATGTCTCTCTGTTTCCTTCTCAGTGTTGAAGATTTGACTTCAAATAACAACAGTAATAATAAACATAGGGTGTGGTCTCTGATGAAATAGCCGTGCTCACCCAGAATAGTGGCTGCACAAATGCTTTTCCAGCAGAGTGAATTCTTTGATAATGCTTGGCAGTATTTTTCCACTGGTTCCCCTCATATGGCTTTGTGTTTCTTATGGAGGTGAGGGATTTTGAGTTTTTTGGAGACAGAAAAATAACAGGAATTCCATTAGATTTCACAGATTTTTTCACTTGCTTCAGAGAGATGAATGAGATATGAAAGTTTAATATATGCAGCTGATGTTTGCTGAGTCTGAAAAAGATGACTTTCCAGGACCTCTATGCTTTTGGGTTTGGGAACATGTTCATGGGCAGTGTAAGGTCACAAATGACACTGAGCAGCTGGGCCTGTTTTGAAAGTTCATAGTCTGGGAGAAATAAGATAAACAGCAGCTCAGCAGAGTCCTACTAAAAAATAAATAGAGCGTATTACCCCCAACTTTTGAACAATTAGGAAAAAATACCATCATGCTGAGCATGGACTTTATTAGTTACAGTTTTAAAAAAAAAAGTCCAGAAGGCCCTGATTTGTGGGAATTTATTTTTCATTTCATTGAGGAGACTAATACTGTTTGAAGAAGTTAGATTATGTATCCTATGGTCTTTATGAAAATAGCAGCTTGATTTTTGCTTAAATCAGCTTCCTTTATGTACAGCTCATACGTCAAGTTCAGTTCATGGAGCTGACAGTATTCCAGCTAATTGTGCTTAAAGATTCACTATGACTAAGTTTAAAGGTTTATTCTGCAGTTTTCCCTCCTTCTGTTTATAGCTTCATATAAAGATGGCATGTACAGAGTGCTGGTCTCAGAGTTGAATGTAAAATTGGTGGGCTTGAACTGGAATCGTGTAATTTACCATGTGCTTGGCCCCTCATCTTTTTCAGAAACAGATGATGATAACATCTATTGGTTTTCATTTTAATGCACTAGAATTAGCTGTAATATAACTTTTCCAAAGCACTGTAAGTGGAAAAATAGAAAGCTGTGCCAAAAAGACCACGAATAAGAGATATGAAGAAAATCCTGCAAATGCAGGGGTTCCATTATCAGCCTACATTAGACAGAATTAATCTGGAAAATTTACTAGGTTTTACAGAGTATTTATTTTTGTTTTGCTTTGTTGGAGTTCTGCTCCATGGAACTAGAAATCCACACACTGTATATCAGCCATTGGATGAGAAATTTTAATGTTTTACAGAAGAAAAAAGAATACCAATGCCAGACGTATTTATTTATTTATTTATTTATTAAATAAGAACTTGTTGATTTCTTTGTTGAATGTAGAAAGAAATACCTGGAGAAAAGTAGAGAACCTTTTTGGTGTGTATGCTCAGACTTTATCCATAAATATCTCCAAACCCTCAAGTCACTTTGGAACTGTGTTACTGTCTTCAAGGGAGCAATTAAAACTATTTCTTCCCCCCCTGCCCCCCCAATATTTCACATCCTGAGTGGTTTGACAAGGTGAGGATTGAAGAGATGAAACTACTAAAAAAGCATCAAGGGAGTTGGCTGCCCCTTTCCAAGCCAGGTGCCTCTTTGCTTTTCAAATTTAAGGTTTGGTCAGTAATGTTTGACTAAGGGAGTATAATTCAATGTACTTACTAGACTGTGCTTAAATGAAGTACCTCTTGAATTTTTTTTTGGAAGAGGTGTTTGCAGACATTCTTTTATTTTAATCTATAAGTCAAAGTGTGAACATTTACTTTTAATGTTACTGAGTGCTCCCATATGTTTCGTTCTGTTTCTAAATGCAGTTCCACCCTACAAGTAGAAAAGTTCTTAAGTAGTGGTGTTTTAAATATTACAATAGTGATAGAACAACCTAAACGAAACAGTTTAGAAACTGAAACTAAATATAGCCTTATCTTACAAAAGGCTCCAGGGTAGAGGTTTTCAATAAGCCAACATTTATAACAAGTTGCTTGAGGCATTTAAATGTTTTGTTTGCTTTCCCTCTTAAACTGCTCTAACTTAGGCTTAGGCCTAAGGAATTGTTGAGAAAGTAAGGATATTTTTGAAGCAGAAGAGCTATACAGAAACAGTAGGAACATATAAATGGACAGACTGAGTTCTCTGACTCATTATGGGATGGAAGAAATACGTTTGCAGGCAAAGAAAGTGAAAGAAAAAATACTTCAAGGTGTGACAGTGTTAGTTCCATTACTAGTTCATGACTGTGACCAGATCTGTGGTTTAAGAGGAGATAACGTCTTCTACTGAAAATTTTTAAAAATTTTTATTATCTGCAGGGTTTTTGAGAAGCACCAGCCAATCTCCTGTTGGCAATTCCTGTGACCCCCAGTGGTAGCTCACTCAGTTGGCAGCATGGGCCCTCCTGTCTCTCCTGTCCTACAAGCAAGGAGCTCATCTGTCCTGACTCTGTCTTGGTGAGAAGCTCCAGTCAACCTAATGACCAACAATCCTCAGGAGCTTGCTCTGAGCTGAGGTCTCAGATGTAGTAGAGTTGATGTTCCCGGAAGGCTGAAAGCTGTCCTACCACATGTCACCACCACTTCCTAGCAGACCCCCAACAAAATTTCTGGACTAATTCTGCTCTGAGACCAGCAGTTTTTATAGGCACATCAGCACCTGCTGGCAAGGTGTTTTGCTTTCCTTAATGAGGAGCCAGCTGGAAACAAAAAGCTCAAAGCTTCCTTTGATCTGAAATTGGAACTGTTGAGAGGTTGCTAGAACTTGCTAGCATGCAATGCCTGCTGCTGAAATAATCACCCAGCAGCAGTAACGGTCTGGTGGCTGCACTGAGGTCTCCAAAGCTCCTGATATTCTTCCACTCATCTTGGGAAAAGGTTCTACAAGATCTTGAAGCAAAGCTCAGAAACTACTATGCAAATAGCTGTGTATTGTCTGCCTCTGCTAACTAGGTTCTCCTGTGAGCCTCTGCAGTGCTTGTGGTCAGCATCCTTAATGTTTTGGCAAGAGTTAATTGCAACACTCAAGTAATGGCCTGCTTATAATTCCTTGCTGCTTCTAAATATCACTTTAATTTCCTTCAGAATTGTACTTTGACTTTTTCCAGCTTGTTACATTTTTTTTAGATCAGCTTAATGCCCTAGACCAAGTAAAGGGCTTTGTCCTTTAGCTGTAGTGAAGGATTTGGAAATAGACTAGACTTGGAAAATGCATTAAAAGAATGGGGAAGAAGACAGTTAGGTCTACTAGTGATTTTATTTTTAAAGCATTCATGAAGTATCCAAAGATCATGGAAGATCTATATACTTGTATATATACTTTTAAATATGTGCTTTTTAGATACATATTTTGAAAATAGGGCTATATTTTGCCAATTACAATAATTTTGCATATAATTTTAAATTCTGAATTCTGTCTGGTGCAATCTTCAGTAAGACTCAGCTCATATTAATCAATCTGAACTGGGCAAAACCATGTCGAAGAAGGTATTGTACCAACAAATGCAGCTCTTTCAGTGGTAAAGTGTGTTTTTCTAAGGTTCTTAAGATATGTGTCTTTGTAAACTGAAAAGGACTGCATCATAGAAAAGAATAAATAGACGTTTAAAGATTTATACAACCTGAAGGAAAAATTGCCAACACATTACTTAAAAACATGTTCTTGACTTAGTGATGATTTATCACAACAGGCGTCCAAAAGATGTCAATAAACACTAAGACACTTTGCATTGTCTGAACTTCAATGACAGAGTAGATGCTTTTCCAGATTTTGTCATTGCAAGGTGCTTCAAGCAGGAGTATACTCAGGTATAAAATACAGATGTATTCAGAGTTGTTCAAGTTGCCTCTGCACGGTCACGTTAACTTTCAAGGTGGGCAACAGTAAGTGCATGGGGATTCTCTCATACTCTTTGCAGTTTCTCTCTTCATCTTGAGGTTGTGATTTGACAATCAGCTTAAACCAGACTAAGCCAACACGGTTGCCAAAAGGTGACATTCAGTAAGGTGGTTCTGGTATGGATGCACTGCCCCTTTCAGTGGCACCTCGATTACTGCTGTTCTTAAAGCCATCCCTTGGGGGGTCTACAGTGTGTAGAAGAGGGGGAGTGTGTGACTTAGAAATGAATAGGGAGTCCAGCCTGTAAAATTTTGTCACAGAACGTTTTGCTGGTAATGCAGACACAACGTCTTCAGACCAGGAATGCTTTAAGCATTGTAATTCCCATCTCTCCTCTTACATTTCAGACCTGCTAGAGGTTATTAGATTGATTCCAGACCATCAGGAGACAAAACTGATTTACAGCTCTTGTACCACAATGTACGGAGTGGAAAAGAGTTGCACCAGGTTCAGTCAAAGTTGTCATATTTTTATTAATTCTTTTAAGTGTCCACTTGTTTTACTTTCAATATGTTGAGCAATTTATTTTGTCAATATATTACAAATATGATTAATTAGATATTTCTGATATGAAATAGCTTCTGGAAAAAGTATACTCTTTAGTTTCCAAGATACATTGTGTATTGGTGTTCTCTTGAAGTAGGCCTCAGAAGGGAAACCATCACTTAAGTCATTTGTTCAATCTGACTATAAATCAGTCAAGACTACACTGCAGAAAATATTCCTTCATTGGCAGGCACTGGGATGAGATGACCTCATCATTTTTTCCATCTCCATTATGGAGGTGTCTCAGATTTATTACAATTTTAATATAAATTCAAGACTATGGATATGTTTTTATGACTTATTGTCATGACAATGATTAAAAAAAGGCCAACATAAGAACAAGATAGGTTTATAGTATCAGGATATTAAAACATGTCAATCCAAATTTATGGTGAAATTCAAGTAGGAAACATCTGAAAATGAGATATTTTCTCATCTATGTTCTTTTCTAATACTTTAAAGTAATTGATTCTATTACAGAGAAACAAGATTTTTCCTATCAATTCAATACATTACTTTAAAAGAAAACTGCAATTTCAGGATCATTTAAAAACTATGTTATTGCTAATCTTTCTGGATCAGATTGCATATAGCCATGGCCTATATTATGACAAAGGATTAGAGTAAGAGCCAGATCTAAAACAGACTACAGGCCTGAATAAGAAGATATAGGTAGTGTTCTGTTGCCTTGTTCAAGGAGATAATTTGACTACTTCTTACCTAATAGTTTCCTCATCCTGAGGTTTTAAAATGTCAGTAAGGATGCACATTTCACACCGAAAACTTCCATCATCTAACCTAATGGCTAGATGCCTGCCCTCCATCTAACCATCCCTGGAATCCAGAAACAAAGCAGGGACAAATTTAATATTCTGATTGATTTTTCTGATATTCCTGGTCACAGTAAATGTGAAAAGACTTTTAGAAATGATGATGCTAGGATAAGAGATTACTGAAAGTTTATTAAAATGCTTAGAGAAAAGCTCAGGAACTATAACTAAGGATGTCAAGGGAATCCCTCAGATAGGGCAAGGAGGTCCAAATGATACTTTTGAGTAGTGAAGCAAAAGGCTGGGTAGGACCACAGAGTTAAGGATTATAGTGAACAACTGAGCAAAAAAAGAGTCCAGAAGCCATCTGCTCAAAATGTGATTTGCAATACTATGTATATTCTATAGGTCCTGATGAACATGAGAATGGGAAACTGCACCAGGGGAACATAGTTGCCATATAAAGTCCAGCTGGAGATTTTTGGCACTAATCTGTGGAAGACGACACAAGCTGTGGGCACAAACCCATGTGTGCTGCGTCCTCATCTCAACTTCCCTCCTACTGTACGTACAGGCGGTGCTCTGAGCGTGAGACAGGACTGACTGGCCTTCCTGGAATCCAGAACTTTTCAGTGGGTCATAGATCAGACCACTGAAACTATCCAGGCTCCTGTATACAGGATGTTGAAGCAGTTCCTAAGGTCATAACTTCTTCCCCTTTTGACTTAATCACATTTCCTATCAGTTTTGTCACGCATCAGGGAAATAACAGGTTTAGCTGTAATTTTACTGCACTGTTTCTTAATGGGGAAATCTTGGTCACATTCTCATTTGCATTCATCAGCAGATGTCACAGTTACACGGTGAATGCCATGGTGCTTATTTATATTTATATTCTGCAGTTGCAGTCTCTAGGAAGAGTTTTTTCACGCCTGGTCTCTGGATGACAGTTTGAACTGAGGCTCATTTAATGAAGACCATCAGATGGCACTTTCAAGCCTCCTTTAATGATACCTACTTAGATGATCAAGACAAAAATATTCTCCAACTAACTCACAGAAGCTGCCTCAGAGTATTAACCTCTCCTCACTCTAACTCCCATAGGAATACTTTGTATTTCTCTTTTTTTTTTCCCATGCAAACTTGATATTTCACCTTTGTTTGGTCTGATTTGTCATCTTCAATAGTCCAGCTGGCCTTTGCAAATCAAATGACATTGCAAACATGCTCACAGAATCAGTATCAATGTCAAAAGCAGCCTGAAGCAGGAGAGTTCAAGCGTCTTGTGTCCCAAAACACTCTCTAAGGGCAAACTGTGTGAGGATGGGAGCAGGCAGATTCTCTGGTGTATGCAACGTCCTCTTTTTACTTTGTTGAGACATCAGAATGATACAGAAATAAGCCCCAGAAATCTGAGTCAACATTACTGAACTTCCAAACCAGTGACAAATCTCATTGAACAAACCCCCACACTTAAAATGCTGTAGTATGTGTGTTTCTTTGCTTGTGCTTGGTCTGTGATGATCCTCTCCATCCAAATATGTATAGTACATGCAGGCAGGAAGGCTCAAGATGAGTATGCAGTGTGCAATGTGGCTTGCAGTCATAGTATCTAGGGAAACAGCAGGGAATGGCTGATTCCATCAAGTTGGGTGGTGATTTTCCAAGCACTCTTCAGAGAAGGACCATTTGAGAGCTGTGCTTACCTTTACAGAGATCATGAGTTTTTGTTTGGTACAAGTCACAAAATCGATGATAATACTAGGTCATCATTGAGATAAGTTACCAACAGTTGCAATGTCAACATGATTGGCAAAAAGGAATTTGGGATTGTGAGGAGACTATAGGAATAATCTGGGAGGAAAGGTAGAATCAGATGGATGAAATCATTGTTCCCAAGCAAAGATGGAAAATGGTGGACTTGCTCGATCTAGTGTTGCAGATGGCTTAGAGCAGGTCAGAGACAAATAGGAACATGAAAGGAAAAACACCATGACAGGGACAAGATAGTAGCAGACATGGAAAGGAAAGTTGAAGGAAGAGGATGATAGAAGAACTCGAAGAGGTATACAAGGGTGAAAGGAACACATAATGAAACAAGATCTCTATAAAGGCAAAGATGAGGGAAAAAGAGCCTCTCACCCATACAATGACATTTTCAGGTTAAAGTATGATTATTTATAGTAGCTGTCATATGTCACTACTTTCAGATAAATGTCTTTAATGGAATGCCAAATTCATATGAAATCAATGACAAAACTCTAGGTCAAATTCAGTGAATCAATGGCAAAACACTAGGTCAAATCAGTTCAAACATGCTACAGTATAAAACACCACTAAAGGAAAAAATTCTCATTTTGCCTTCATAGAAATAGCCAAAATAAGTAGATTAACTATAGTAAATGCATTTTTCCCATCTTTACCCCTGTACTTTCCATCATAATTCAAATGCCCACGTCTCTTGAAGACTTTGGAAGGGGCTGCCCATCCATGAATGCCTCATTATCTCCTTACCGTAGTCATAGGTGTTGGCCAAACATTTTTCTTGGACTACCAGTGTGCAACAGAGCTTTTTAAATGCAGTTGTTTCTTCCATTATGTTATTTCCTAACTGCTGGCTACTCTTCTATGATTCAAACTTTTTGCTAGCTCAGCTTCTCCAGAAGACTAAGTATAAGGCAGATAAATAGATGTGATCACTGGTACAGAAGATGGAAGAGACACATTTGCAGAACTGCAGTTGTAAAGGAAGAAAACACATAGATTTGTGGCATAGGAGCTCAGGAAAGTCCAGAATGTCTAATTTGTTTAAACTGACACAGTCTGTAGATTTTTGTAATGTCTTGTAAAACAGCATCAGAACTCAGTGTTATACATGAAAATGAACACAGTACTTGATCCTTCAATGCTTAATTTGATAAATGCCTTGGAGACTTCTGTGTAAGAGCACATCTATGATATAATATTTGTGGTTCCATGAGATTAACAAATCTAATTAGTGGACAAATGAAAGAGTGATTGTTAGACATAGGAATACTGACTGCTCAGGTGGTTTCTGTCAGGTTTCTCCTTTGTTTGCAAGAGGAATGGTATTACTTGATTTATTTTTTCCCATAACCACCTCCTTGGTGTTTCACAGTGAAAGAGTATCTTCTCTGCTAAAAGTTCAGTCATGGTTTACAGATTGGTCCAATGGAAGAAAAATTGTTTTTGCATGTATGTATATGTATTACAGTTGTGGTAGGATCTCCACTTTTAAGGTTGAAATATAGGCTTGTGCTCATATACTAAAGATTTAATCAGTGTTTTGATGCCTTGCAGTTGCTGACAGGTTTCTTTATCTTGAATATAATTTCTTGCTAAAACTGAGAGAAGCTGCTGTTTCTGGTATGTCCGAACCTGGAAAGTGTGGAAGGTGGTAAGGTGCAAAGCTGGAGGCACGCATCCAGAAGGATCAGCTCCAGCTGCCCTCTCATATCCTGCCTCTTTTCTATGGGGCTGGGGTAGACTGCTTTGATCTGATTGATGTGTTTCGTGTCTCTCTGCCTGTACTTGCGTAAAGATAATGATGGAGAGTCTATGGAATCTCTCTTGGATTTAAAGCTTCCACGTCTTTCCTTCCCACCCTAGATCCCCAGGGTGAAAGCAGCACTGGCTATTTCATTAGAGGAAAACTGTGTTTCCTCTCTGTGCTGCAGTTGGAATACACCTATGCCAACCGCAACACTAACAAAATTGCTAGTGTTTTCCACTGTAATTATTATGCCTTGCAGGATAGGTGTGTTTTCTCACAGCTTGTTCCCAAGAAAAGAATTTTTCAGTAATGTTATTGCTTATTTAAGGACTGGGCATTTTTTTTTCTTTTTTCTTTTTTAATAATGGAATATTCCTTGCAAGATTTTCTACTTCAAAACAAGACTTTCTTCTCTAACATGACTCCAAATCCCACCTTCACTGTGCCCACTGGTAAAATAAAGTCTTTTTGGAAGACATTCTTTAAGGATGTTAACTCTTTTGTCATAGGCTTTCATTCAGTCGTATGTTCCTATGACTGAGATCTTTCACGAGATCTGTCAAGTATACGAAGAAGATGGTTTAATGAAGTGGTAACAGCAAATTTCAACACTCCCAAATGACTGTTCATCCAAAAGCAGAACCCTGTAGTTTGAAGAATGTCTGTTTATAGTGTTTTGAACATGGCTATTAAGCTACGTCATTTAAAGATTATTGACCTAGACTGTAACAGGAGAAAAGACTTTTCTGATTGGATAGTTTTGTTTAGCCTCCTGAAGAAGAGAGACCCACATGAGATAAGTGGAAGGTAATTTGTGAATAACCAATTAGGTCTTGTGTTCTGATGTGCTGGATATTCCTCATGCAGTCCATCAATTTTTAACTGAGATTAGATGATACTTGTGAACCTAGGAGATGGTGTGGACCAACCTGAGGTGAATATGTTAAAAAGGAGCCCAAGTGCAGTAAATGAATTAAATTTATATCTGATACCATAGACCAGTTAAATTATAAAAGGCCTTAAATATTGGATTTTTATATGAAGTAGCCTACATATTGATATAATATGTGCATAATAAATAATTACTGCAGGAGTCTTGTAACTCCAGCATTCCAAGCATGGCCTGGTTTTCTCACAGCTCGTGGGCCCATCACTTTCCACACTTTCCATGTAGAACACATGGAGACTCTGTGATATGTAATGAATTTGAACCTTGGCCATGGATGGGCAGCTATTCAATTTGGTCATGTATTCTGTGTATCCTATAGCAGAGAACTGATATAAAGCAGAGGAAGACCTGGAGTTCCTTACGACAGCAGTTCTTACGGCCAACTTGGCTAAATACTGCAATGAGTGCATTGAAATAAAACACTTGGAGAGCACTCTGGGGAAAGGGAGTTTTAACTTTGGTAGATAAATGAAAATATTTTGGGATTCTGTTTAAGTTTTATAAGTGGATTTTCAACGCTTAATTCATATTAAGGCTTGTTAATGCAACTAGCACTGCAACTGTATACATCTGCATCTCATTAATTTTGATCCTGTGGATCTGAAGACATGAAAGAACAAATATAGGTGCTGAGATTTCTTCCTAACCTGCAAATATAAAATCCTCTAGGTCAGAAAGAGGATGGATGTAGGAAATGTTAATCTGCTATTCAGAGAGGACAGATATGGCTCCCTGATGTGGAGAGTTTTTTGTGGGGGGGTTTTTTGTGAGTTTTTTTGTGTGTTTTGGTTTTTGTTTGAGGTTTTTTTTGGGGGGGGAAGGGAAGGAGAGGGATGTGTGTTACTGGTTCTGGTGGGGGTTTTTCCGGTTTATTTTAAATGCAAAATAAAAGTTATTCTGAGCTGTTACCCCCAGGTACCTGTGGCAGACACTGACCTGGCTTGCAGTGGGGTACAAACAGGCCATCAATATCTTCAGTTAAATTTTAAATGCAGCTGACTATATTCAATTGTTCTATAATCAGAGAAAAAAAAATGATCAAGGTAATTCAGTTGAGGACCATGTCAATTCTGCGTAGAACAGAAGGTTTACTTCACATTTGTTACCATTGACTCCCGCTCAAGCATATTGTTTGCTGTTTTTGCAACAGCATGACGACATTATGTTTAGACCCTGCATGTTTAGACTGCTGTTAAGCTACTTATCCCCCACCCAGTTGCTCATTGCTGCAAAAATGTTGAAACTTGCCCTTGTTTTTATTAAATTGCATCTTATTTTTGCAGACCACTTCTTCAATGTGTTGAGAGAGTTTTAAATTCTTACCCTGTCATTTAGTGCTCTCTTAGCTGTTGATCTACGTATTCACACTTTTCTCTATTGTTAAGATGAAGGTACTGACTAGGTCTGGAATTACAACATAATCCCACTGAATACATGCTCACATTTTCATATTGATTTAAATCTTCTGTCTGAATATTGTTTTCAAGTAAGTTTGGAGCTACATTATAATGGTTTCATCATTCCACTCTTCCATTTCTAGGACTATTTCCCTATTTCACATCAGGAAAGAAATGTCAAAATTCTTATTAAAGCTGAGATATATGTTATGTTTGCTTTTTCCTATCCTCAGCACCACTGGGAGAACTTTTCATTGATTTGAAACACAAAAAAGTCATGTTATTCATACAAGTATGTATGTATTAAGATAATGTGCTAAAATGACAGTGAGTAATGCTACTTAAAGTGGTCTCTGGATGACTTTTTTTTTTTAATTGAGTTAACATAGTGGTCTTCATCAAATTATATTTAAATATGGCTGTGAATTTTATCTCTGGAAAGTACTTTCCTGGGACTACTATTTTTGGTTATGCATTTTCATGAGTCCTTTTTACTAAAGAGAAGTACTTTCCCTGAACAGAGGAGATGGTTAGATCACATTGACTCCTTTCATTTACCTTTTTGTGACACTCCCAAATCCATCTGAGTTAGGGAACTATGTAGAAAATAATTTCCTCTTGTCTAGAGAACAATGGAAATCACTAAAAATTTAGACCACCAGGTTAGCTCCTGCTAACCTGACTTGTTTTCAAATCAGAGGAAGGTAGAGATGCATTGTACTTATCATAGAATCATAGAATGGTAGGGGTTGGAAGGGACCTTTAGAGATCATCTAGTCCAAACCCCCTGCAGAAGCAGGGTCACCTAGATCAGGTCGCATAGGAACATGTCCAGGTGGGTCTTGAAGACCTCCAAGGAAGGAGACTCCACAACCCCTCTGGGCAGCCTGTGCCAGGGCTCCCTCACCCTCACAGTGAAATAGGGTTTTTCTTATGTTTAAGTGGAACTTTTTGTGTTCCAGCTTCATCCCATTACCCCTTGTCCTGTTGCTAGCTACTATAGAAAAAAGGGATGTCCCAACCTCCTGACACCCACCCTTTAGATATTTATAAATGTTAATAAGATCTCCCCTCAGTCTCCTCCAGACTAAAGAGCCCCAGTTCCCACAGCCTTTCCTCATATGAAAGATGTCCCAGTCCCCTGATCATCTTGGTGGCCCTGTGCTGGACTCTCTCTAGCACTTCCCTGTCCCTCTTGAGCTGAGGAGCCCAGAACTGGACACAGGACTCCAGATGAGGCCTCACCATGGCAGAGTAGAGAGGAAGAAGAACCTCCCTTGAGCTGCTGGCCACACTCTTCTTGATGCATCCCAGGCTGCCATTGGCCTTGGCCACAAGGGCACATTGCTGGCTCATATTTAGCTTATTATCAATCAGGACTCCCAGGTTACTCTCTGCAGAGCTGCTCTTCAGCAGTTTGACCCCCAGCTTGTACTGGTGCATGGGGTTGTTCCTTCCCAGATTCAGGACTCTGCAGAGACATGCAGAGACAATAGAAAAACGTTTCCTTAGGAGCAGGCTTCCTGTACTCTAATACAATTTTCCTTTCCATCGATTTGAAGTGCAATACATGATAATCTAGGAAAATAAAGGAATAAATGCTCCACAATAATGGTTGCCAGAATATTTCTGCAAATAGAAGAGTTGAACACTTAATGTTGACACTGTATTTCACATTTATGAATTTAACAAAATTTGTTGCAAAAGCTTGGTTGACACACAATCTTATTTTTGTTTGAAAAGTGTTTTAAGATATATGAACATTTCTGAAGAAAATTAAGCTGCTCTGAAGTGAAATGGGATTACATATTTATTTTCAGTTTTTTTAAACAGATAACGATCAAATGAACTCTGGTAATAAACCATACAGCATTCTGAAAACAATTCTTGTAACATCTGCAAGATCTAATTAAATGATTGTGAATGTTTGTGGTATGTCTTCTAGAAGCAGCTCAGAATATTCCCACATATATGAAAAACAAAATCTTGGCTGAGTTTATCATGCAAAACTTTTCTTGTTTCTTTCCCAAGAACATTGTAGTAGTAGGGCAAGTGGTAGCTTTGTTCCAGTCCTGTAGAAAAGGTGTTTTTCCCTTAGTCACGGAAGACAGCAAAGGGATGTCATTGCAGTAAAATGAAAAGATAATTGTTTGCAAGTCTGCTATGAGGCATTATACATGTTCTGATTTCTTAATGCATTAGGGATTCTGACATTCCATCTATAGGAAAGAGTATCTTAAAATTAATCCCCCTACTATTAATTTTTGTAGTTTAAGTGTGCACAGATTTATTTATATGTAAGGATAAATATTAGAGAAATGTATATGCAAAATGCCTGATGTGAGACAAAGGAACATTTTTCTTGACTAGATCATAAAGTAAGGTTGGTTGTACTCATTTTCAAATGAAAGTTCTTTCCTCTGTGATAGTTTGTCTAAATTCTTTCTTCATCACATCATATATAGATACTTATTTGTTAGGAAAGTTGCCTGCAAAGTCTGATGTAGACTACTTATAATTTCTTTGTTTCTTGAAAAAAGAACAGCACTTCTATTAAAGTGATCCTGCTCTATACATTAACTATTCACAGCATTCAAGAACTATTGGTTAAATTTATACTAGGAAACTATCACTCACCAAAGCCAGTCCACCACCACAAGGCTATTTGTTGCAGTTTTGTCAACTCCCTTCTCTTCATTTATCTTACCCTACAAAGCCGGGGTCTGCACGCAGGTGTTTGCTGAGAATGAGCCCTGGCCCAAGCCAGTTTTCTGGTCATGCTCAGTACTCATCTGGGAGAGCTGCTATCTGTCTGCCCAAAACCATGCTAGGAACATAAAGATCAAGTTCTTGTGTCTGGAAACGTTCCTTGGCACCACTCAGTTTACTTGTATAAATGTAGCCATAATGCTTAACTTGAACAAACTGCTAAATGGGGCTGTTAGGGCAGTAAAAGTTTATGTTTCCTAAACTATTTTTTTTTAACAACAAAACAATTATAAATCACAGTGGCAATTCATATAAAAATTATGATGCAGATAGTTTATTTATTTACAAAAGTAATGTGTATAGATTGTTAGAAGTGCTGTCTATATGCAATGACAGCAATGCGATGTATGTGGTTGGTACACAAAATGTAAATCATTGCCATACAAAATGAATTGCAATGCCATACTGCCTGCCCGCATGCACACCCTTCCCCAGACCCTGACCAGACTGTTGGCTGCAGTAAGGGACAAGGCACAGGAGTGGATTGGCTGGCATGGCTGCACTTGTTAGTTTATCTTCTTTATCTTCCAAGTACATGGCCCAGGACCCCATGTCAATTCTCCCAGTCAGACCCTGCCTCAGTGATGCTGCTTGTAGGTCCAATCTCTAGCTCTCCTTGTCCTGGCCTCAGCTCACCCCTGTCCCCAGAGAAGTGTCCAATGTCCAGGGCTGGAGCTGTTCCAATGTCCTTGGCTTCCCTGCTCTTCCCTGTCTGTGAGACAGTGTCATATCAATTCCTCTCTCTTCTTACACTTCTTGACAACCATACTGTTCCAGCTAGAATCAGAAAGACATCTCTGTTCATGGGAAAACACCAATGCAATGCAGTCTGAAACTTTTTCCTGAGTATTTTATATATCACCATTTGGCATTTTTAGGTAGTGCTGCTTTACCAGCATTGTTTTAAGAATTAGGGAAAACAAGCTACAAAGAGGAAAATTATCCCAGCCAAAATGAGCAAACCCCTTGTGTACTTGCTTTCTTGACTTGATGTAAATTACTCAGATGCTATGATCACATTAATGTCTTTGCAAAGGTTTCAACCTCTCATAAAATTAATCTAAAGGATTTTAAAGAATATGAATATATTATTCCAGTTCCTGAATTATTCTTAATTTTATAATCTTCAAATTGGTCATCTTTCATAAATAAAACTAACATTTAGATAACACTTTCATAACCTTGCCTAGACATAGTCATAACCTTGCTTAGACATTGTCAATCATTAGTAAGTTTGAAGTGGTTTAGGAGACATCAGACCATGGTTTAGTCCCTGCACTGAGGGATTTTGAATTAATGGAAAGCAAACTTGCAAAAAATCTCCAAAGATTTTCTAAAGCAGTCTATCAGTCTTTAATATTTTTTTAGCAACCTGCTGGCTGGAGTTTTTGCTTCATGTTCAACATCAGATCTTCCTCTTTGGAAATTATATGGATGTATTCTGCATAGCTGTTGAGTCTGAGTAAGAACAGCTGATTTGCCATGGAAAACAGCTGGTTACAATCCTATAGCATTTTTTATGCACTGGTAAAAAGTTATCCTGTTTTACTTTTGCATTTTTAGAGTAATCAAAGCTCACTTCTTCATCAACCATACCTCAACCTAGGAATTATTTTTTGTTTTTCCTTTCTTTTTTCTTTTGTAATAGAAAAACTTCATTGTTATTGCTGCCTCATATTTCCTTTGTGAACCACTAAGGCCTCCAGATTTTGCTCTATCACTCTTTACCACTTTTTTCTTTTTAGAAAATTTTTCGTTCCCACTTTTGTTGAGTCAGCCTTCACAGATCATTTCTCTATCTCAGCATTAGTTTGAATTGTAATGTGCTCTCAAGTCTTCTGAGTCTTGTATTATCCACATGTTATCAGTACAATTTCTACACAAAACTCAAGTTACTAATTAAAATACTGACTGGAATGGGTGCAAACAACTCTTTGACAAGCCTTAAAGAAAAGAATCTTCTATTTAATTACTGTTTCTGAGATAATTTTCCCATATTTTTATAACCATTTCTAGGTTATTTTAGCTAGGTCATGTTTCCCCATCTGCCTTATGAAACTATCATGCAGTAAGGTGCCAGAGACTTTATGAATGCTGAGCTCTACTACCTTTCCCTATTCACTTAGTCACCTATCCTGCTAAAGGAGATTACACTGATTTAGCAAAGTATCTTCAGATGTAATCGATTTCTTTTTCTTTTTTTCTTATTTTTGAGAGATTCACAAATTGTTTAAAAAATTCCTATTCTATCTTAAGTTAGCCTGCAGTTACTTTTCCAGTTCGCAAACATCTTCACTGCTCTCAGTGAATTTATAGCACAACAAAAATATTGACAGCAATGTAGGGTAAATTGAAAAGAGAGAGCACTAAGAAGAAATTACCTTTTAAATCCCTAATGAACCACAGTGAAACATTAGTATCTCTACAATCTGTAGATACGAGACGGGAAGTCACGGGAAAATAACATAAGTGCATCCAGAAGAAGACGTGTGAAACCACTTTAATGAAATGTAGATAGTGACAAGAAGGGTAACACTGTAAGTACAAAGAAGCTGGCCTTTCTAGTCTAGGAAATCTGTATAGCATGCCTTATTTAGGCTGTCTCACAAGGTGAGATATTTTCATTGGAAAAAAGAAAATAGGACAAAGCATTGCAATACAGAACTCTTTCTACATTTATGTGTACATTTTAATTGCTTACTTAGGGCATTTTATGCTACCATTGGTTAAAAACTCTCAAATAAGGAAACCTTGTTACAAACACCCTGCACGGTGATGTCTTGGTGCAGGTTTTATGAATGTTTCTCAAGGACCTTCCTTTTCAGCCTGCCAAAGAACTCAGTGATAAATTGGAGATTGTAGTTAAGTGAAAATCATGGAGCTGTTTTGTTTGCATTTGCGATCTCTGGCTTCATAGTGTTTTCACACAGTTTCAGTTCTAACTAGACAGGATTATCACATTTGACTTCACTGTACTGTTTTCCAGCTGAAAACAAGTCAGTGGTGCAATATTATTTGTCAAATTTATCTAATTTTTAGCAAGTTTGATATTTTTGAACATTTTCTCTGAAAGTAATAATTCCTTGGGGTTTTTTGTGGGCTCAATTCAGCTGTACCTTGACTGATTCAGTACCATAGTCCTCACTGATACTCCCTGTTGACTAGAATAGGAGTCTGAAAAGAAATTTAAGCCAAGCACCATGTGCTCTTGAGACTTAGCCTGTGCTGCTCAACTTTGTCTGAGAATCTGGCCCTGAGCCACTATGTAGCCTTAGAGTCATATAATAATTCTATTTTAGACCCCTAGGAAATACATAACATTTAAAAACTGTGTTATCCATTTCAAAGCATACTACTCTCCTGGAACTGTCTGTATTGTATCTCCTATCTGAAGATTTCTAATCTTACATCATAAGTGAAATTATGATCACAAAACCAAAAAACTTCACCTATCTGTGCACATCTCATAAGGCTGTAAGCTTGTTTGTGATTGCAGAAGCCCTTGTGGGGATGAATACAGTATTTTATCTCTAACTGGAAAATAAAAATAACGAGAAAGAAATAAAGGGAAATTAAAGTAAAACTGACTGTATAAGTGAGCCTTATGTAGAGGTGTATAGTTACTCGAAAGCTAGCTTTGTGAGTTTTCTAACTGCAAAGACCAAGGACACAAGTTTATGATACTAATTAATAAAAAGACAGACATTTGGAATACACCTGTAATAGTCGTAACTAATTTTTGTTCATTATATGAAATCCAAAGTTTCTGTGTTAGAGAGAAAAAACTTTGATTAGCGAATCAGAAAAACGTAAGGTTGCTGAAGGTGGGAAAAATTAACCATATACTTTAATTATCTATTTATTACATGCTTCAAGTTCTTTTTTTTCTTGGTGATTCAGTGGTAGCCTGCCTGCTGTTATTAGCATTTACAAAAAATTATAAATACCTTGCAACTCAGGTAGGCCAAGAATTTTTATATGAGAAAGCACTGTCCTTGCCCTATGCACACAATGAACCCTTTTCCTGTCTCTCCTTTGCTGCCTTTATTGTGGTGAATGGTTAAGACTGCTGTCTGATCACACCAAATTGTGATGACTAATGATCTTTTGCTATCAAAGACCCCCTCCCTATGCTTCAGAGAAACATTATACAAGCTGAGAATTGCTCTGGATGAGTGATGCATGTTTGATGACTGTTGTGTTCCTCACAACGCTGAAAATGCTTTAGCTGAATGTTAGCGACTTATACCTCATTGTATGAGCTCCTGGGATTATACAGAAACTTTCACATCCAGTGCCTGCAGTTCTGGAGGTTTCTCTTCCAGTAACATGTAACTTCCAGGTGGCTCTTCATGTCACTTTCCAGCAGATTTTTGACATCACTGTGAGATTTGGCAAAATGTGTTCATAGTATGAATCTGTACGAGACTTTCAGTGAAGACTGAGATGTCACCTGGTCAGGAGAAAGAAATAGATAAGAAAGTTATCATAAGAAATGGAGATTGTAATCACAATGTTATAAAAATATTCTCCAAATTACAAAAAAATCACAGGAATTAATGTCTTCTGAAAGTTAATTTGTTGGGATGAATGACAGGGCTTTTTAGAAATGGTTTTGGTGTCACAGAAGGCCAAAATTCTTGGAGGATTTTGAAAGTGTCTTAAACACAGGTGAAGATTGTTTTAACGGATTTGTCATGATTTACATAGAAGCCACAGACAAAGATTTTGGGAGGAAACTTGATGCCACCTTGCAAGCTTATATGCAAGTTTATTTACAACTTCAAATACAGTCAAAAAGTCATCAGTAGTTGCTATATAGCTTTGTTTTAAAACTGAAACATCTGATGTAACTCAGAACTGATTTTTTAAAAATGTATGTCAGAATTGTTGAAGAAAGAAATTATACCTAATTCCTCAAAGTTTCTTCAATTGTTACAGTTGAATCTAAAATGCTAGATGAAAGACTTATTTGGAGCAATAACCTCTTGTAAATATTATGTGAGAAGATCGTGCAGCAGTAAATACAGGAAAACAACTAAGATTCATTCAACTAAGTTGTCTAATCTGTGAGCAGAAATACAGTTGCTTGCAGCTGCTTGAAAGGATATACCTGTAATACATTAATTACCTTACAGACTGTTAATAAAATTTGATGAAAGAAGTATCTAGTAGTGGATATTAATTTTTATTAAAGAACAATTAAAATATTATAGCACATTAGCAAGTCTGGTTTGCTTTCATCTACTTCTTTGATTTGCTTCCAGAGGTAAAGTTTTCCAAATGCATCTGGAGTTTTCTCAGTCCCAAGTTTTAGCTATGGATTATGTAAATATTTGCTTTGACGTCTTTTGGAAAACAGTGTTAAAGTACTCATAAAAAACTAAAAAACGTATCTTTATACCTTTCCTATAAATCACATCATTAAAGCTGGAAAATTATTATAATTTTTCCTTGATATGTGCCCTTGAAATATTAAATACTCTGACTTTAATTGTTTCCTATGTAAGTGATGTGTGTTTTGTTTTCACACCAGAAACACGCAGCTAATTGGAAAACTGATCTTCCAAAATTAGTACCTGGGGAACTCCAAAATCTGTAAGTATTCTCTAATGAAACAATGCCCTTGTAAAATCTCCTTCTGAGCATGTCTGTGGTAATTGCTTTAAGTGGCCATGTGGTTAATTTATGCCAAGAGGTTGCCCTAAAAATTCAATGATTTACCTGTATCTTATCTGAGTGGGTATGAATGTGCCATTTGGGAGCTTATTTATGCTGCTACCTTTTGAAAAACAGTATGGATCCCAACTTGGTTTTAGAAAGAGAGGGTTTAGATCACCATGGTTAAAGGTTTCTTCTCATCTTCAGGGGACTGGTGATAAGTGGAGCTCTTTGGCTTCTTCTTTGTAGGTTTCCATGACCTTAAGAGTCAAACCCCTAAGTAACCTTGTCAGTTTGGATTTGATCACCTCCTGAGATCTTCTGAGTCATACAGGAAGGGACATTCTAATGTGGGCCCTGGGAGGTTGTGACAGCATAGTCCTGGGAACAAAGAAGATGAAAGATACAGTCTTTTTTATACAATCATACTGCTAGATCAGGCTGTTCCTGTATTAGCATGGTGGCTTTTATAGATCTGATTCTTGGATGGCTTAAGTCTTCAACATAATGAACTGAAGTTATTTATGACAAAAATTTAATTAAGCAACGAGTTTAATTTTTTAATTAAAAAACAAACAAAAAAACCCCAATGTTTTTTCCCTTGAGTAGAAGAATCCCAGAATGGAGAGCTCATTAATTCAGTATGCATTAACTCCATGGCTAATCATTACGAGCGTTTTTATGATGGCAAGCATTTTCATGGCAAGGATGATACCACTGGAGCTTACTTTGAGTGAATTATTCAGATGAAGTGGACCAACATTTATCTTTCTGTTCTGTTGTTATATTTACCTCAAAATATGTATATGGATAAACATATATCTTCCACAATTGTCTTGATATCTCACTATCACAGATTTCATCTTTCCACCAGAAGTGATTACAACAGAAATCACACTAAAGAGGATGAATGTGGTGGACTTGGAAGTGTTAGGTTAGCAGTTGGACTTGATGATCTTAAAGACCTTTTCTAACCAAAACTATTCTACAAATGAAAGAACATATGTAGATTACATGGCCATAGTCCCATATGACAACCAAATAGGAAATGTTACCTTCATATCTGCAAATCCACTCAAATAAAGGAGCTAACACAGTATGAGTGAGAACCAGCTCATAGACTGGCTATTCAACACCCCGTTTCTGATGATGAGTCATATCAGTTGCTTTGAAAGAATAAATGCAAAACTGAAAATAGATTTAGAGGTGTAGGTGTTTATAGCAGAAAGGTTTCACCCTAATCTCTAGTAGTTATATAATTGTTTAGCCTTCTAAATTATTTTTTGGATATTGTTAACTATGATAACTCTTAGTCTATATAAGTAACCTCTCCCTCTTTCCTGTTTGAGAATAGGAATGTATTATTATTATTAATGAGGAAATCCTGAGGCCAAATAAAAGACCTTGACCTCTCTAGTCTTATTGAAAATAATAGTGTAATTCCTTACAATTTACAGACATTTCCCAGCACACACTAATTTCAAGATGTCTTTAATACAAACCTATACCATTTAAGGGAGTACAACTATTCACAACTTTACTTTTTTCAGTTTATGCAAGTCTCTCCTATATAAATAATCAGACTCAGGTGAGACCAGAGCACGTGTACATACATGTATACATGCACTTCCACACCTTTACCTGAAGATAAATCTGCTAATCTTCCTGTGGGAACTGAAAAACATCTGCTAAATATTTTCTAGTCAAAGAGAAATGAATGGGTGGTGGGTGTTTTAACCTTTGCTTTTTAAGTTGTAAGTGGTTTATTTTGCATATTGTTGGAACATGAACTCATACTCTTCTGTGTGACTTTTATATTGCTTTAATATCTAAGAAATACTTTACCAATTAGTCACTGTCCTCAAATTTCTTCCTTCGTTGCTTGGAGTTGTTGAGTCAAAGAGAGAATAATCTAACTGTAGGGGAAAGTATTAAAAAAAAAATCACGAGATAGACTCTGGGAAATTTGAGATATTGTTCAGGCTTGAGAAACTTGCATTGAATACCTTCAGCCTAATGATTTTACCATTTGCATCTTCCATTGCTAAGGTGGTTGTGACATTTCTAGCTCCAGGCAACAGCTTCTGGGAAAGGTGAGACTGACACAGTTAACACTTGTGCTGGGTGCCTGTTAATTCCTGACCTGGTTACCAGTATATATCTGCACTGAAAGACAGAGCCTGGCATGCATGATGCCTTATTTTGCTCCCCTAAGGGTTTACTGTTCTTCCACCATGATTAGCAGTTCTGACAAGTGTGGGCTGAGATAGTAGATAACTTGCAAGTGGCACTGAACTGGAAACTCCCTGAGATAGAAAACTACTGTCAGAACTAGGCAAAATATGTCAGAATTTCACCTTTCCAGATTAGCAAAAAAATTAAGAAACAGCCTGCAAGGACAAGGCACAGCCTACATGAGGCAAAAGTCTTGTAAAGCTCTCTGCAGTGAGAAGTAATTAAACTTTCCAATTTATGAAAGTATATTGACCAACTCTGTGATTTTGCTGTAGAGAAGAGAATTTTTTGTCAGAGGCCGAGCAGCATTCAGGTCAGAAATGTCTACTAAGAGGAGGATGCACTTAAGAAGGTCTCTTGATGAGCAGTGATCTTATCCTTAATGGTGCTCATCTTAAAATGAAAAAGGAGTCTAATAGAGAAGCAAGATCCGTCACCTGTCTCTGTCTAGGGAAAGTGTCCTTCCCTTGACAGAGAAGCATTGAAGTAAGTGGGAAGGGGCTAGCAAAAGGATTTCAATAGGGTCTTGGGGCAACTGAGGCAGGATGCATGTTATGTGTGGAAACAAAGAAATTTATTTAAAAAGAAGTAAAAGAATTAGTGTACTGTATCAAACTCTAAACTAGGAGACATAGTGTGTTTAAGGCTGCCAGAAAAGATTCAGAAATGGCAGAAGTGTGAAATCTTTAACAAAGGCCTGCTACCTTCTGACTGTTAAACATGTGTTTCAAAAAAGGAATTAAATGGCCTTTAGGTTATTTTATTAATTTTTTCTTCTCTATTAAATGGTTCCTCTCAATAGGGCCTCTGTTCTTTGTTTCTGTGAAATTCACCTTTTTCTGTCTGTCCAGTGGTTACATATTCTCTTCCAGTTTAATGACTTGTGTGTAGTATCATGTATACATTTTTAAGTAGATATGAATTTTTCTGTCAAAGAAAGTCAAGGTATGGATAGTGTATGTTCTTAAAAAGGAATTATTTATTACATTCACGAGTTGCATAGTCTAGAAAAATGGGAACTGCTGATTTTAAAAAAATCCCAAAAACCCACAAGGTGAAAGTAAATACAGTAATGCTTACAAAAAAAAAAAGTGTCCTATGAAACTAATATTTGAGACACTAGAAAGAAATTAAAGGCTCAATCCTTGAGTCTGTGGGATAATTTATAGCACATGGTATGGTGTTATGCTGAACTGGGCTGCAGAGCTCATCAGTCAGCACCTTGAAGTACTTGCCTAGGAAACTAAGCAATAGGCATAATTCAAAAAGTGAATTAGTTTAGTTTAATTTTCCATATACAAAAAAAGTTCTACTTTAGAGGTCTGTAAACTTTTGGACTGATAACATCAATGTTTTTTATGCTTTATGTCAGCTCTTTACCTACAGTCAATTGTAAGAAGAGAAATTTATGGGAAAAGTGCTATTCTGAGCAGTTTCTCTCAAAATACTGTAGATTACAGCACAGTAGTGCCAGATCTTTTTACTTCATGGACTCAGAGCATCTTTCTCACTCTGGAAAAGATATGGTAGTCAGTTCCCCTCTACTTGATGCCAGTAGAGGGGGACCTAGTGCTGTGCTGCATATTGAGTTTTCCTGACCTGTTCCCAAATGCTTTGTATACTAATGTTTGTTGCTTTGTGATCTCAGGATTCATAACCCAAAGACTCCCATCCACCTTATTACTCCTTCAAGCATCCACTCAAATAATGGCTTCAGAACCCATCAGTCTCAAAGGCATTGACGTTTTCCATAGTTCACATTTACAATGGCTGGACAAAGGTTCCTTACCAATGTTGACAGAATTTCATTTTGACAAAGTAAATGTTCCAAGCCCTGTCATATGTGAGGCATTCATGGTGTTCAGATCTCACAGACTGCTTGGATCATCAGGTATTGGCAGGCCTGATTTTGTGTCTGACTCTACTACCATTCCCCTACCACCGATAAAGCTAAAAGTTTTGGTTGAACTAACCTCCATCAAAACACAACATGCCTCCTGTCAACTTCATTTTTACAATGATTATGTCACCTGCTATATACCTAGGGGATGAACAAAACAGAAACATATGAGGCAAGTTACTGCTTTTACTGCTGACCTGGCACTGACAATGGAGACAACACTTTAAATGTGAAACCTGAAGAACTTCAAGACCATAATTTTACTGTTCCCTTCACTCTACCTTCAACCAGTGATAAACAAATGAAGTCTGTAAAATATGTCACCGAAACTTCAACCACTTCTGATATGAATCGTAATGAAGTATTTCTTTTGGCCTTCTTTGCTTTAAAGGCCTGATCTAAAAATCAATTAAGTGCTTTGTTAACTTGAAGAGTGTTCCAGTTTCTAAGCATGACTGATTCTGGCAGCTCTCATGTAGAGTAACCACTGCAATAATAAACTCTGATAATTGTTATGATGCTGTGAATCAAATATTCTGCAGAGGAACTGGAGGTCTGCCCTTTCAAAAGTTTAAAATCTTGCAAAGTCCACAGTTTTTATCTTTTTTTTCAAGAAAATTACTTTACTTGTATGACAGTCAAAGGTTTAATATATGGGCTGCAAATGAGACATTTTCCACACTAATTGGCCTACAGCAGAAATAAAGTATTTTTGCTGTTGTCGCAGTTCCCCATTGTTAGCCATATTTCAACATAACTCAAAGCTTGAACAGTGTTCAAAGCCTTTTTTTTTTATTGGTGCTGAGAAAAAGTACAACTGTTGTAAAGCATCTCATGTAAAACACATAGTTATTTCTCTGTTCGGTGATCCCAGTTTTACTGTTTTATATTTAGGTGGACAGTACATACACTCAAAATCCTTTTGAAAAGAAAAGAGCTAATGTGTGTGGAGTACACTGTAAAATTTCACTGGATGGATGGATATTTTATATTATAGCTGTGATTTCAATTACTATTAAAACTATTGCTATGTTTTATAAACACAGGAATGGGCAGGGTTATTGACACACAAATTCAATTTCTTTATTTTTATTTTAAGTGATTCTTTTAGAAATTGTCATATATAAGTACCAAAAACACCTAAACCAGTCTATATTCATCTCTAATGCTTTTGTTTCTGAAATTAAATAATGCATGTAATCTACCTCCTGTCATTCTTTTTCAGTTGTTTGAACAGCTAAACTTCGCAGCAAAGTTTCAAGTTTCTGCCCTTAAAAAAAATGCCAGTAATAACATCACATATTAAAAGAGATGAATTTTTAATGTAGATTCGAGAAATGTTAAAACCAGATATCAAATGCAAATCTGTTTTTTTTTCTCTTTTCTTTCTACTACACAGATGTCAGCGTGCTCTGAAAGTTTTTCCAAAGTAGCATGTCTGTATAAATCAAAGCTATACAGAAACAGGTGTTTTATCTATATTTATGACTGGGACAAAGTGTTTAGTGTATTCTCTGTGCAATTTCACAAGATAGCCCTGTTAAGCTGAAGTAATCGGACATAGCAGCTCAGCAGGGTATCCACAAGGCTACCTTACAGTCTGGAATGTGGTCTTTGACAGGTCTTAATGTATTTTGTAGCTTTTACCCAAAGCACTTTTGTGGTCCATTGCAAAATAATGCATGGCTGAAAGACTCACAAGGCAATTAAAGTGATTCGAGTTTTGGAAAACTGGGCACACTGGAGATAGAATCAGGTATTCATCTATTATAAACCACTTTGACTGCAATAATGTCAGTACTGACTTATACTCTACAAGGGCCTGATAATCTCTATTTGTAAGAA
This sequence comes from Colius striatus, assembly GCF_028858725.1. Lineage (NCBI taxonomy): Eukaryota > Metazoa > Chordata > Aves > Coliiformes > Coliidae > Colius > Colius striatus. The sequence goes on along the minus strand of NC_084760.1, from coordinate 15,078,515 downwards.
GAGAGTACCCTAAAGATGTGATCCAAAACCCAATGAAGTCATTGGGAGGTTTTACATTAAGTTCAGCGACTTTCAAATCAGCCTGTAAGTATTTAATGGTAATCTACTTTACAAAATAAAATACAGGTAACCTTGGAAGCAAGTACAAACACACATATATTTAGAAAAAGACATATCCAAAACATTAAACTTCAAACAAACTTCAAACGAGAAACAGATTCAGAATCTTTAACAACTTTAGGCAATGAATTCCACAGATTATCACCGCTCTTACAGGCTCTCCTATGCTCTCCCACTATACCTATCTTTCATTTTTATCTCACTATGAAACACGAAAACATATGCACCAATGTAGCATAGTATAATTACAATGCAGAGAGAAAGCTTTATAGCAAAGACTTGGACTTGGACAATTAATGAGATAAATTTTGGCTGGTGTGTTCAGCTGAATGTCTTGTCATCTATCCATTTCCACTTTTTTCTGGTGTTTTACGACTGGCCACTGAAGGCACAAAGTGGCACGTTTCAAAGGACTATGTGTTTGTGAGCTATTTGATTTCATATACAGCCATACATATCAGTGCCTGTATTCGAGTAACAGGGCAAATGGTTCTTGGAGGACAGGATGACAGATGCAATGCATTTTAGCAAAAGCCCTGTTGTCTCATGACAGAACAGACTGCTTCTGGAACTATAGCATAAAATAAACCATAGATATAGTCAGTCACCCCATGAATAAAAATCCAGGCCATTAGCATGCAGTTCTGATAAACACACGAGCATCCTTGTCATCAGATTTCAGACATCTATTTCTGCCATATTTGGGGCCTCTTAATTATTTTCTTTTCTCTGATGAGAGTTATTTACAGTAACATTTCTAAGAAATCAAACCATCTTGGCTATTATCAAAAGATAACTTTTTGTAATAGAAACAGTCATGACTATTTTTTAAAGGTATTTTTATTAATATTGCAAAACACTTATAAAGGATACACAGATTAATTCACATCTTGACACAGACACGGCCATTTTGTGGTCAGGAGAAAGTGGCTTCTTCCATTTATGAAAAATAGAGTCACAATGCAGGAAAAAACATTATTTTACTCACATTGCCAATCACATACAAAGAGTGAAACAGTACTGCTAGCACTCAGTTCATAAAACCATAAAAATTATGACTTCATGATAAAAAAAATAGTTAATAAAAAATGGCTGTTTTCTAGTCTTTGTCCAGCATAGGAGGAGAACCAATATCTGTAAAACTATTCTAGTGAATGCTTTAATGAAAAAATTGAGACTAGGATTTTAAAGTGATGCTCTGGTTTTGAATTACTGGAGATTCAGAGCCAATGTCAGACACCATGAAAGAAAATTCAGCTTTGTTGAGGTCATGGATTCTAAGGAAGGCAGGAATAATCCATCACTGCTTCACATTATTATTCCTACTATTGCTAAATTATGTCTTCTGTTTTAGACAAAAAGCAATGTATTGTGGGTATATTTATTTGATTCATTTACACTTTTATTTTTTTCAAACTGACATTACTTTGAAGTAAAGATATCCAGAGTTAGCATAGGAAAATGCTATGGTGTAAGCTTCTATAAAAATCCTTTTACTGTATCAAGTAATGTGTTCAGCTACACTTAAGTCAATATGGTCTTTTGGCAAGAATTACTTGTTTTTCTGTAAACAAATCCACATTTTCAAAGCACCTTTACCCTCTTGCTGGAAAGCACTACTGCTGCTGGCCCTTTCTGTCCTTTACATTCTTGTTTGATGATATTCAGCAGAAGGATTATGCTGCTGACTCAGAAAATGATGTGGGAAGTAGATCCTGAGATAAGGTATACGGCAAACGACAGGATAAGACACTATTGACTTTGCTGTGCCAGGTCAGAGTAGTCTATCACTTCACTGAAGATACTGCTAGCTCTTGTCTTTCCAATGGTATCTTAAAGGTTGTTCATAAGCTTTTTTCCCACTATTTCCTATGCTATTCCTGGATTTCACTCTTCATTGCCAACCACTATCTCTATTTTACTGAAAACAGGAAAAAATTCCACCCCAGTAAACTTACTAAGATGTGGATCTGAAATCCAGCATGTTCCACGTGAATCTTTCCCTGGACATTTCTTTGGAGAAGATTCTAGACACAATCAGCAAAATGAGTCACAATCAGAAAGGCTATTCTTCTAATCTTTGGGCCTTTCTACTGTAACATGAAATGATGCCTTTTTTATGAGCTCCTATGTCTATGGTCTCTGATGATGAATCCTTCTATCATTAACTTGTATGAAAGAAATGCATAAAATTCAGATGTAGCAAGTAACTAATGTTTTGCAGTGTTTAAGTGACATGCATTTCTGCATGTGTTCAGAGAAAGAAGACTGAACAATACCAAGCAGCAATGGACCTTTGTTGTCTTGTTTGGAAAATGAAAATCATCAGCTCAGCTAATTTTACCATGCTATTTTTGCCAGATTCCAGATGGCTCTTATTTATTGGAATGATTATATATAACTTTAGATGAAGTAAGTTGTATTCCTAATTGGCTTCTGCTATTGAGCTGTTTTCCTTGATTTAACACTCAGCAGTGTCATAGCAAATTGTTGAAACAAAGTGGGTTTTTTTTCTTCTTTACCAGCATATGAGTGGCATTGATTTCAGCTGTTAATAATCTTTTTGATGTGGTTCTTACTGTATACCAAAGGAATTGTCATAAAAACATGATTTAAAGTCATGTTTAAATAGGATACTTACTACAAGAAAGTCTGTCATGATCAAGTAAATACATAGATTATATTATCCGGGGAAATATTCCAAAATATTTGACTTTTCAACTTGAAATTATTGAACATGCTTTCAAAAGTTTCAGTGCTCTGTGAAAAGAAAATCTGTGTATGGAAGTTTTGGTCTCAAAAACATTCTTCCAGAAGTCGTAAAAATGAAGCTGAATTAGAAATAAATGATTCAAACCCATCTGGGGGCCTGAGTTAAACTGTCTGTTTCTTGGCATTAACTGTCTATTCTTGCTGGAGTATGTCATAGTTTCTGTTAGAAAGTGTAAAAAACCTGACCAGATGATGTCAGCACAGACAAGGTGGCTCCTGGCAGCAGATATTAAGTAATGGCTGTGCTTAAATGCTGTGAAACATATTTCGCTAGCTGGCGGCAGGCTGTACTGTGTGACCTCTTCTTCTAGGTGCATTAGCCCCAGCCAGAAGAGTCCCTGGCACAGGGATGTGAGCACGAGCTTGGAAACATATACTTATTTCAGGCTGAGGCACAGAGGCAGCTCCTTGCCCACTACTGGCTCTCCTCCTCTTCCCTCTCCTCTGACTAGAAACACCCCCCTGAAGGTTTCTTCCTGAATCAATGAATATTTTCCTCTGGAGGGAGTAAAAGATATTAAAATAGGGGTTCCCAAAAATTTCTTTCTGGAGGTATATGTGACAGCTGAGAAGACCATAGTAAGAGCCAACTGCTGTCCTCCTCCCTGCACTCCAGACCCCACGGGGCTATATATGAAGGCAGGTGCCTGATCTTTGCATTCTCCCAGCTGCTGTGAGTATGCTGGACTATTGCCCAGTCCTGGCAATGCTCATAGAGCAGACCTTGCTGAAGCTCCTGAGGTTCATGTAAAGCTGTAAACTGAATTAGAGCCTGGAGCATGTGCTTAAGTCTCTAGTATCCACAAGGTGGGTCAGGTTCAGCCTCTGACTGATCAGAGACTCACTTGAGTCCTGTCATGAGGGTTACAGCTCTGTCTTGGGAATCTCTGTTCTAAAATGGAACTGCCTTGTACCCTCAGCTGATACTGCAGTGCTGTCACTCCCTTATTTGTTTAAAAATTCATCTCAGTACTTATGCAACAACAAAAAAAATGTGTTGTAAAACAAGGAAGTGAAAACCAATCTGCAAACCAACAAACCCAAGAGTGCTTTGCCAACCAGGCAGTTGGATCTATCTTCTTAAACTCCTCATTGTACATGCTTGCTATAGAACTGGCTCAGCTTCCCCTACTGCTGAGGTGGGGATGATAGTCTATTCTTGTAAAAAGGAAAATCAAGTGCCCCATGTCTCAGCTTTTTGCATTCTCCCAGTTCCACTTGTCTCACTTGGAATGAGTCAGCTTCGACACTTTTATTTGACCTCTCACTTTGCAATTACTCAAACACAGTGTCTTTCATATGTCTGAAAAAGAAATGGTAAAAAAAATGTTTTTTTTCTTTGCCCTCATTTGATATCATGCAATATCCCTGACAACCTATATTCAGTTTTGAAGAGTTCCTATTCCAATGGGTATTGTTATTTGACTATTCTGTCAAATCAAATTGGTTGCATTATAGAGTTGAAAGAATCCCTATGACACAGGAAATGGTTTTCACCTTTTCCTCTTAAATGAAATTTTATTGCAGAAGGCTACAACTGAAATGAGCTCAAAGGCTGCTAATGACTCCTACTTCCTAATACTCACCCAAACACCTCCTGGTGCTCTTCCGTCTTGTTCATTCACTTCAATACCTTCTCTCTTCCCTTTCTTTGATTAGCTTGGACTATGACACACTATGCTGCCCAGGAAGGTGTAGTGGTTTTGTCTGGGTCAGCTTTTGGTAGCACAGGGGACTACAGGGATGGCTTCTTTAAACAAAGATCTGCCAGAAGCTTCCCTGTAGCTGATAAGGTCAATGCCAATCAATTCTAAGATAGACTCAGCTGACCAAGGCCCATCCAACTAGAGACTGAGATAATGCCTCTGTGATTAGCCTATTTGAGAAAGAGAAGTTTCTGTGCAGTTGCTAAACTGTAGCAGCAGCAGAGGGAGTGAAAGTATGAAAAGAACATCTCCACCAACACCAAGGTTAGTAGAGAAAGAGGGAGAGAAAGATTCTCCTGTGAACTGTGGTGAAGACCACGGGAAGGCAGCTGTGCCCCTGCAGTCCGTGGAGACCACCGGGGAGCAGAGACCTACTTGCAGCCCGTGGAGGACCCCATGCTGGACCAGGTGACTCTGTAGGAAGTCCACATTGGAGCAAGTTCCTGTTGGGACCTGGGAACCCATGAGGAGAGAAGAGCCGGACCAGGTTTGCTGTAAAGACTTGTAATCCTGTGGGGGGACCCACATTGGAGAGGTCTGTTCCTGAAGGACTGTTCTCCCTGTGGCTGCCCCATATTGGAACAGTATGTGAAGAGCTGCCCCTGTGGGAAGGATCCACACTGGAACAGTTTGTGAAGAATTGTAGCTCATGGGAAGGATCCATATCTGAGAAGTTCATGAGGGACTGTTTTCTGTGGGAGGGAGCCCACACTGTAGCAGTGGGAAGTGTGAGGAGGCCTCCCACTGAAAACAAGCAGTGGCAAAGTCCATCCATAAGGAACTGACCATAACCCTCATCCCCCATCCCCTACGCTCCTGGGAGGGTTGTGGAGAAGAGTCACAGGAAGAAGGAGGAATGGGAAAGGTGTTTTAAGATTTGTTTTTATTTCTCATTTTCCCTACTCTGTTCTGATTGTTAATTAATAAGTCAAACTGATTCTCCCTGAGTTGAGTCAGTTTTGTCCATGATGATAATTTCTAAGTGATCTCTCCATCCTTAACTCACAAACTGCTTACTATATTTCTCTCTCCCTTGTTCAGTTTAGGAGGGAGAGTAATAGAATGACTTGGTGGCCATCTGGCACCCAGCCAAGGCTAAACCACCACAGCGAGATAGAGGAGAGAAGAAGGAGAAGGAAGTGGCCATCCAGGAGCTAGAAATTATCTGTCAGGGCCAGCATGTGACAGAACTTTCTTCTAGGCCAGCCAGCAGTCAGGAGATGTCAATACTGACTGGCACCAGCTAGGAAGTGCATGATCAAAAGGCACATATTGCTTCATTTATGGTGGGCAGTAGAAGACTGTGTTGTGGGCCAGACCTGGCCTACAAGCTGGCTGCAGTGCAGGCCTGCCTTACAACCTAATACAGAGGATATCATTTTCCTTCTAGAATGACAAAAAAAAATTCCCTTAATTTACTGGAATATGAGATGCAATTGCTAAGTTAGTTACTTGGATCAATGTGGCTCCCTTGTTTGAATTTTCCAGAGAATGATGTGCATGCCATCAGCAAGGTATGCCTTTCCAATCCCCCTGCTTCTTCTTGCCTTATTCACGTCGATGGTGCTTTTTAGACATGTATGATTTGCTGCTTCTGCTTCCTGGCCTGGAATAACACCCTCTTTCCCATAGGCTTCTTCCTCCACTACAACAATCTTACTTAAACCAGGTGCTGGTTTAACGGTAGAATTTTCCAGTTAAAACACGTTTTCTTCCTGTATGTTTCCTCCAAAGATCAGTTCCAAATAGCACTCCAATGCCACTCCACTCAACCCCATTGCTTATTTAGTGTTGTCAGTTATACAGTAGTTAGCTATTTTCCATTAATACTCTTCAGTGACCTTGACAGGACACCATATTCTACAATTCCCCTCTAGAGGGGAGGATTTTTTCCAGCTGTTTAAGTAATATAAAAATGGGTTCTTGAAAAACTTGTAATATAAATATAGTATAATAATAGTAATATAAAAAATGAGTTATTGAAAACTAAGCTGGATCTCAGGCTACAGCCTTGAGTCTTAACTGACAGACAGATACTATTTCATAGATTAAGAGTTTTCAAAGACTCTGGTCATTTTGAATTTGCTGGTAGGCTGTTTGTGGCCCTGTTTTTCCACTAGTCTTTTGCACAGTACTGTGAAATCTCATTTAAAATGCCCAATCCTTCTTCCTTTCATTTGAAACAAAATCCTCCGTATTTTGTTGAAGTAAACACTGATTCTCCGCTCTTCATTGACTTGCATAGATTAGTACTTTGACAATTTCTCTTACTATCATAAGGAATGCTACCTGTGATCCTGCTTCTTGTTTGCTGATCCACACACATTTTTAGACAGCAGGCTAGTGCACCTTTGCTGTCTGATCTGGTCTGTTTGCTGAACATTACAGATTGTGATTCACTGTTGTAATTCAATAGCTCTTTGACCTGCATTGGCAATGAAGTAGTTTTGTTCTAGGCTAGCCTGTACTGTCACGTCCCACACTCACAGATTTCTTTTGTGGCTGGATGCCTGAGATGATTTTCTAAATCTCTGCAAGATTTTCCAAGTTCTCAAATCTATACACGTTTTTTGGTATAAAAAAAGAAAGGACAGAAAAAAAATCTAGCTTCTCTCTATTCTATTCTCTTGCCTAGTAGGAAACACTTAATGATAATTCTTTGTAAAGTGACTTCCTAATCTGAGCGTTTTCCCTCGATAGTCTTCTCAAGAGAAGGCAAAGAAATACTACCTGGAAAAAGCCACAGTCTTTTGGAACTGCCCATGGACTTGCTACACACAGAGAACGGGAAGCACAGACATTACACTATGGGATTTCTGACACATCAAGCTGAGTATTTTGGTAGATTAGGAGAGGAAGAGGTAGAGGATCCAGCCTTTGACTTCTCCACCATAATCATAGAATCATAGAATGGTAGGGGTTGGAAGGGACCTTTAGAGATCATCTAGTCCAACCCCCCTGCAGAAGGAGGGTCACCTAGATCAGGTCGCATAGGAACATGTCCAGGTGGGTCTTGAAGACCTCCAAGGAAGGAGACTCCACAACCCCTCTGGGCAGCCTGTGCCAGGGCTCCATCACCCTCACAGTGAAATAGTTTTTGCTTATGTTTAAGTGGAACTTTTTGTGTTCCAACTTCATCCCATTACCCCTTGTCCTGTTACTATCTACTATAGAAAAAAAGGATGTCCCAACCTCCTGACACCCATCCTTTAGATATTTATAAATGTTAATAAGATCACTCCTCAATCTCCTCTTCTCTAGACTAAACAGCCCCAGTTCCCACAGCCTTTCCTCATATGAAAGATGTTCCATTTGCCTTATCATCTTGGTGGCCCTGCACTGGACTCTCTCCAGCACTTCCCTGTCCCTCTTGAGCTGAGGAGCCCAGAACTGAACACAGGACTCCAGATGAGGCCTCACCAGGGCATAATCAACCTTAGAGTACAAAAAGAACTTCATGAACTGCTTGGGGAATTGATAAAAATAATAGCAATGGATGGATTTGGATAGAAAGACATGATCCTATTTTCTGGCAACAGAAGTGTGGAGGCTGGAGTCAATATCATTTCACTCTATCTGTGTTCAGGAAAAGAACACGAATCTGATTTTTTTTATTGTTAAACTGGCAGCACACAGACTCATAGTTTCTGAGTTCTGGAAAGCCAGACATTCTTCTTAACTAAAGACTATTAAAGCAAGACAGCTTGAAATCTCCTTTAGACCCACGAGTGTAAATCTGGAATAAGTTCACTGATTTTGATGAGGATACTTTGGATTTACACCAGTGACTGAGAAGAGAAGTTGGCTCTGTATCTTATTCTTCTTGTGGTAGTGAAAAATATGATTCTAATACAGACATTAAAGTGATCACAAGAGTATTCTCATACTGGTTCTACAGTTTACTTTTAGATGTAGAATTTAAGACTGTGGAACAACATCCAGTTCAGACATGAATGCCTTTGAGTAACCTGATGTCAAGGTTTGATGTGAAGCCATTTTTGGTAATGGGAAGGGAACTGTAAAGATGGTTCCTGTACAAGGTTGCTCTAAACTCTTTGTTGAAGACCCTGCATCAGGGGCAGTGACTATGGCCGGAGGAGATTGTGTCCCGTGTGAGGAACTCCATATTCACAGAAGCTGTAACTGTGAGGAAGAACTCACAATAAAGAAGTTTATTAAAATTATGCACAGAAGAGGCCGTGTCCTGTAGGAGGGACCCTGTATTGGCAGAAGCCGCAGCTGCTGTGAAGAACCCATGCCAGAGAAGTTTGTTAAGGACTGTGTCCCATGGGAGGGACCCCATATCAGAGCAGGGGAAGAATGTGATGAGTCAACCTCCTCTGAGGAGAGAGAAGTGGCAGAGCCCATCTGTGAGAGACTAACCACATCCCTGCTCCCCCGATATGTTGAGCAGGGACGAGGTAGTAGCGGGCCCACATTCCCCCTCGTCTTCCTTCTGCTGCTGATGTATTTGAAAAACGGCTTATTACTGTCCTTAACATCCCTGGCTAAATTTCATTCTAGAAGGGCTCTACCCTTCCTAGTTGCACCCCTGCATGCCCTGGCAATGTTCCTATACTCTTCCCAAGAAGTCAGCCCGTGTTTCCACCTCTCATAGATGGCTGCTTTCTGCCTGAGTTGTCCCAGCAGATCCTTGCTCATCCATGGAGGCCTCCTACCTCCTTTTCCTCATTTCTTGTGTGTTGGGACACACTGATCCTGGGCTTGGAGGAAGTAATGCTTGAAGATTGACCAGCTCTCGTGGGCACTTCTACCTTCTAGAATCTTATTCCATGAGATCTGTCCAAGCAGGTCTTTGAAGAGGCCAAAGTCAGCTCACCTGAAATCCAGGGTCACAGTCCTGCTTTGTGTCCTGCCTCTTCCACACAGGATCTTGAACTCTACTGTCTCATGGTCATTACAGCTGAGATTGCCTCCAACCTTCACATCCCTAACCAGACTCTCCTTATTCGTCAGTACCAGGTCCAGCAGCACACCCCTCCTTGTTGGTTCTCCAATCACCTGCAACAGGAAGTTGCCGTCAACAATCTGTGGGAACCTCCAGGGCTGCGTGTGCTTGGCTGTGTGGCTTTGCCAGCAAATATCAGGGAGGTTGAAGTCCCCCATAAGGACCAGGGATTGTGATCGCGAGACAGCTCTGAGCTGTTTGTAGAAGGCCTCACACACTTCCTCCTCCTCCTCAGATGGAAATGTTACAAACACAGTAAAGATGCATAAGCCTCACATACTTTTTTGTGAAGATCTCTTGCGAGAACGTGTATGGAAGGTCTTACTGACATAAAGCTAGAACCAGTTCTAACCTTCAAAGGGTAATTTTATTTTTGTTTGCTTCAGATAATCCATATCCCGCTATGACTTTCCAGTTGTTTACTTGCTATAGCGCAAATAGTTTCTGAGCCACTCTTATTGGCATGATAAATGAACAGATACTGTGCTTTAAAATGATATACAGATGGGAAAGTTTCTAACAGGCATCAAAGCTATTGGATTTGTATTGCTTTTCCTATTGTTTGGTAATCACTGAGAGGGGGTGGATCCCTCTCCCTCTGAGATCTGAAATGAAAGTCACAGAGTATTAAAAACAAATGGGAAGACGGAAAAGAAAGTTGCAGTAGGATTTTCAAAGGAGTTTTCAGTCTCATGGACATTCATTGTCACTTGAGTGCCTAACCACCTCAGGCTGCATTGGAAGTCCCATCATGAGAGCTGGAAAAAGCAAAGCCACAACTAACCCATACCTCTAAACTTAAAAAAAAAAAAAAGAAGCTACAGCCACAGAATAAATAGAGCATGATTTCAGGCTGCCTTGTGCTTCTGCCACTGGCTTTAATTGGGCAATCATGTTCATGTGTTTTGATTTTTTCCCGGAGACAGAAAATTATCAATAAAAGTGTCATTTAGAGCACATCTTTGTCTACTTTGATAATTCCTATCCTTAGCTGTCAGTGTACTTAAAATCTAATGTCTTAATCACACAATCCCTTAAACTCAATGAGGTGATGATCTTCAATGTTTAAAGGATGATATGAAAAAATCCAAACACTTTTGGTGCTGAACGGTTATGAAACACTGTCTCTGGCTTTTCTCCCGTTTCTGAATACTTAACAGTCGAAACCACGTGAGGTTCCAGTCCAGTAAAGCACTTACTGTTTTCCCAATAGTTGAAGGGTATGACTGGCTTTATGAAATCACTTAAACCACTTAAGCCACTTTTGAGATTTAAAAAACTAGATAATTCTTCCAGATACATTCTACCCTAGTTTACTCCAGGACAATAAGATCTTATTTTTATTTACTCTCTGACGCTTCTTTCAGCCTTTATTTTCTTTGTTCTGTCAATGTATGAGAATCTGGGATAAACCAATAGACTGACTTCACTACCGTGGGCTTCTTTTGATGCAGAGAACCATGCTTCAGTGCTGTAAAAGAAGTGTCTAAGCACATCTCATTAGACTCAATGAACAGGACTTTTTTGGATGTCATTAGTGATGATATATTTAGTGGTGTCTACTTTCTAATGAAGACTAAGTTCCGTCACACAGATGGCACATTTGTTTTATATGACATTTCTTGAGAGTTATTTACATGACAGTCCATTACTATTCTGGATTCTGTTTATATTTGTTGTGTCTTTTGCACATGGGGTTGGTAGACATTACTTAATGCCTACAGAGACATCAGCACTGCACAGTTACAGTAAAATACATATGAGTTCCTGGGAGATCAAAGTGTTACATGGGTCAAAACATAAACACAAATTAGCTCAACATGCCTGTCTGATTTTGTCTTTCATTTGCTCTGTTCATTGAAAAGATTCACAGAGTAGATCCAAGTATTACCCGGACATTACTACGTTGTTTGTATGTTCCCAATGTTTGTTGGGACATTAAGAGCTTTTACTCCGTATTCTAAAAGCATGAAATAGGATATAGTAAGGATAGGATAACCCCCTTATTTCCTTGTCAGAGATTCCACTCTTCCTTTCCAAGTAAGGAAAACTAAGTTTAAGTATGGTGAACCTGCTTCCTGAGAAGACTCTTTAGTAAGCCAGTTTTAATTTTAAAAGATTTCTAGCAGTCTTAGTAGAAGGCATTTTGGAAATGGGAGCAAATAAAGTAAGAGTGAAAAGACTGAACACCACAAAAAATTAAGTATACTTATTTAATTTTACTGTTGATTTCCCAAGGTTTTTAATGGTCTAGAGAGATCAAAAAAACCCCTGAATCTACAGGATTGTATAAATGGTCAGACAATTAATAAACTTCAAAGTGTAAATTTATTGCTATAGAAAAAGTTATGCTACTTCTGAGTGGGTATAATATTTATGACATCTCAAGTACTGACACAGCAGGAGGGCTTTCAATATCTTATTGCTAAAAAACATTCTTAACTTGAAAGTAATTTTTTTTATCTTTTCACACTGCACTGCTGATATCAGTCAGGGTGTAGAAATTTACAACTTGACATGAAATGCTTTCAGTGTCCTGGGAGCATGGAAAAAGCTATGTGATTGAATCGTTGCCCTCTTCCAGCTAAGTCTTTCAGGCACAATTGTGGTGTTCCATCAGCAAAGTCTAGGCTAACAGTCATGACTAGGCTGGTAGGAGTCTTCTCTTCTTCTTTTTTTCTTCTTTACTCACCCGTATGCAGCCTCATTGATTCACCTTTCTCTTCTTATGTTCCCAAATAATCGAGACAAAACAAAGAAAAGAAAGAAATCTTGTAACATTTAACTAAGGAGGCTTGTTTGTCTTTTAACCTCATTTATTTGTATTTTTCCTTGGCAAATCCTTCATGGTGGGAACTGTGTACTTCCCAAGTTTGTACCACATGCAGCCCTGGAAGGGGCCTTTGGGAATGATTGCCTTAAATCCTAAAATAACAAGTGCTGAGTTTAATGCAGAATGGTGTATTTACAGAGCATATGCACTCTTTAGTCTAAGTTGCCAAACTTTCCAAATTGAGGTTAACAGAGAGAAAGGGAAAAATCTTTCCACTTCTTCCTCATATGACTAAATAAATATTTCTAAATGATTTTCATTAAAACTTTTAGGCAAATTTCACTGCTCTTAAGATACACTACAGCAGAACTGAACTATATTACAGCTTCAGGTCTTCATCTGCATTTCTATATACATCTGAAAAGCCTCTGACTGCTTGATGGTCTGAACTGGTTTCTGACATCTAACTTTTTCTTGAAGATATACATAGGGCAGATTAGTATAGAAGTGCCATAACAATGTTAGTATTTTGAATTGAATATACCAATATTCATCATGGATAGGGTGGCTGGAAAGCTGCCAAAGGAAAAAAATTGTGGGTGTTGATCAACAGTTGACTGAACATGAGCCAGCAGTGTGCCCAGGTGGCCATGAAGGCCAATGACATCCTGGCTTGTATCAGAAATAGTGTGACCTGGTGGTCACACTAGGAAAGTGATTGTTCCCCTGTACTCAGCACTAGTGAAGCAACAAAGCTGGGGAAGAGCCTGGAGCAGCTGAGTCTGATGAGGAGCAACTGAGGGAGGAGTGAGCTGGGGCTGTTTAGCCTGGAGAAAAGGAGACTGAGGAGAGACGTGATCATTCTCTACCGCTATTTGAAAGGAGGTTATTGTGAGATGGGAGTTGATCTCTTCTTCTAAGTAACAAGTGATAGTACAAGAGAAAATTCTATGATTTAATGAAAAAAGTTATTATATAACATAGATCAATAGCTGTTGCACAACTTACATCAATTTTCGTAATCTTTTCTGCAACTTGCACTGTTTTTGCACTCTAAAACACTGTTAACTAGTAGGTAAAGCTACTGAATTTGTCATCCAGGATTTACTACACTGAATAATGTGGTGGTCTGAGCTACAGCCCCTTCCCTGTTAGGGAGTGACCTGTCTCTCTACCACAACTTGCTGACAGTTGCAGGGTGGATTGTAAGGATTGCAGCTCAGTAGAAACTCTTATAAGGAGTGTGAGACTCACTGCTAAATGTCAAAGTTCACAACTCAGTCACTGCCTGTGGTGCTTGTGGGACATTCTCATCTCTGTTCTCCATCTCTGCCTTCTTCCATGTCTGTTCCAGCTTGATCTCTTGCTTATTCTGCTCCCAGTTTCATTTATTGTTCTGTTGATTTGACTGCATTCAGCTGGATTTGCAACTGTCTTGTAAAAACCCTGAGGTAGCTTTGTTGGTGTGAATAACTCTCTCAAGTCCTTTAATTACTGCTAATATTTGTTTGTTTTCCTAACAGCTCCAAGCAGATTTTCTGTGAGAAGCATACCAATAATGCTGCATGCCCTGAGGAGTTTGTGTTCATTCTCTCCTGCTGTGTAAATTTTTTACTCATTTTTGGTAAACAGATCTTTTCTGGGACAAGTGTGCGACGTGGTAAGCTGATGCTCATCTAGGTTTTAGGAAAATGCGTGACCAGTTGAAGTCCATTGCATAACCCTGATAGTATCAGGTCCCCTTCACACACTGTCTCCTCTGCTTGAGCAGCCAAAGTTAAGATGCTTCAGAGTACAGGCCAGATTATGGCAGTGCAGTTTAATTTCCTATCCAGCATTTAACTCCCGACATTTTCCTTGTGGATTGCTCCAAACTGACAGTCTGACCATGTGATCTGATGTACAGCCAGAGCATGGTCAATATTTGGAAAGGGGTACCTATGCTGCCTGATTTCAACTGAAATAACGGAATGTCCATAAATACAACATGGGTTTTGAAGAAGTTGAACAGCTAGTATTCTCTTAGATTGTTTAACAATGCCCTTAGTCTATTCATCAAACAAATTAAAGTGCTTCTACAAAAACAAATCAGAAAACAAGAGTGCAAGGCTGTCTCAAGCACCTTGCAGATGGTCTAAAACCTGAGCTTTGCCTCACACAATTTGGTTTCTCAACAGAAGCAGTCTTTCGTGACAAAGGACATGAATATGAACTGGTTGCAGGATAGCATGTATATATTTCCACAAAGATGCCTCTCTAGCTATTTAGTGAGGCTGAGGTCCTCAATTTCCCTCAGCATTTCTGTTTGACCTTTTGTACTCCAGTGACTTGGGCAGTTGAGGCAACAGCAGCCTTGTGCTAGAAAGAAAAACAGGAGGAAAAACAAAAAAAATTCCAAGGGAGGAAGGATTTATCCCTTTTGCTGCCTGATTTCCTCTTGTTTTTTTAAGAATTTTCAAAAGTACACTTTCATTTCTATTCTACTTTGGAGTCTGAGATTGATTCATGTGCTTTTGTAGAAGAGTTTTCAAAAATGCTGATTTTAGCTTTCATTTAGCAGAACTGAGCTTTGTGAGTGCAATGCTTTCAGTGTTTGTTTCCCATTCAGTTATACGGGAAGTTATCCAGGAAGCTGCAACCAAGCCAGATGAAAATATAATAGAATATTAATAAATTCTGAAGAACAGTGAAATGAGTCTAGGTCAGTTATAGAATAAAATTCTCTTTAATTCAATAGTTAATTCCATTGAAAAAAAAAATCTACCTCTATACATAAAACTAAAAGGAACAAAATGTTCCTGGTTGTGTATATTAGACATGTGGTGATCTTAGGGTGTGAAAAATAATATCTCAGAGAATTGAAAATAACCAAGACAATGTCAATAAAGTACTATGTAATCTGTCAATGAACGAGTATATCTGGAATGAATTCATATCTCATATGTTGTTCTAATTTCATACTTATGATCATGTTTCTGTGCTTCACCAGGCCCTGGACAGCAGGAGGTTAGTCCTGTCATATGTAACAAACCACACTACCTTAACATGAATATAAGTGGATTTGCAGAATCAAAACATGAGCACTGAGGTTCTACTGTGCACAATATACATTTCAAGAGGCATTTACTTTGAATTAATTCTTGGACTGTTAGACCATATTTGTTAGAACATAGAATCAGAGTTATAGAATGTTTTGTCTTCGAAGGGATCTCTGAGAACAAGACATTATGGACAATTTTTTTCTTTTCAATCCTTTTTTTCAGTCCACCTTGTATCCTGGTACCACTTCACAATGTGAGCCCAAGTATGGAAATGAGAGATGACCCAAAAACTCATGCAGCAATAGAGTGCAGTGAATTCCTGAGATCACTAGAAAAGATCAGACTCCTACAGATACCCCAAGATAAAGAATATATTTAGCCTAGATTAGAGCAATATTAATTCTATATACTAATTTACTTCTTATTTTTCTAGTTAATAAAATGCATAATGTTTAAAAATTTTATGCACTTGCAAATGCAAAACCACTTAGCACCCTTGCACCTTCGTGTTCTGCCTTACCCTTATCTTTATAGATAGAAGATAGCAGAAAGATTGTAGCAGTAAAAAAAATGAAGTGACTTCCAAACAAACTTGTGGGCTGTGTGGACTGCTGGCTGACTTTGGATACCTCTTGACCTGGTCTCATGAACTAGAAAGTTACTAGTTTATTTTCTTGTCATAGATATCATGGGTTTTCTATACCCCAGCCACTTGTCTTTAGTAGTAGTAGTTTCTAAAGTAGTTAAGTAGTTTCTAAACAATCTATGCTAATCAGCCTGCTTATGGGACAGGAAATTCATTAGTGAGTTATTTAAGTAACTGAATGAGATCCTGGCCCAACTCTCAGTGACCTCAATACAAGGATTTTACCCCTTATGTCTTGCAGAAGACAGTAATTTACGTACCACTTTCCTAAATAAAACCAGATTATGCTGTTAAATTACCTCATGACTTTAATATTAATGTAGGATTTATTTATTTATAAAAAAGAATACAAACATGAATGCTGTAACAGCTGAGAAACACAGTGAAAAATAAAAGTGGGATGAATGTCTTTCAGTAAATAGATTTACTTTAATTCGTGACTCAGGCCTAATTCTTGCCATGATTTTGTTGTAATAAATTATAAAGAAAATAAGATTACAGAGATAAACCAAGATCTCTTAACAATGAGTACCTAGTGCACACATGCAACCAGTTAAATTGTCTGCCTACTCTGCCAGCTAAAAAACACCTCAGCTTAATCTTTCGCTATTATTTCCAAAACCATCTTTGAAGTTTGATCTGGAACAGCTCATCCCCTAAACAATGTCTTAGACCTCTTTGCCCAAAAGAAATAATTCAATTAAAAGAAAACCAAACAATTAGTTGTTCTCTTGATTAATACTCACTTTTGCCTGAAATCTTCATTCAGGAGATCTCTTCTGTCATAAATCCTTTGTTGATATGCATCTGAGTTTCTTGAAGTAAGATATTTCTCAATTACAGCAACTCAGAAGTATTGAAAATTAAAAGTTTTTGGTTCAGCAATTATAATTTCATTGAAAGCAAGTTGTTCCTCAGGAACAAACAGTTTAAGTTAATTTTTTGATCTACAAAAAAAATAATGCAAATTTTTTTATGACATGAAATTTTGGTACTTTTAAAATTACTTTGTTGCTTAAAATTACTGTACAGCCATAATAAATCCACAATTATTTTTAAGTTTACAATATTCAGTGGTATGTAAAAGGTTAGTGCCAGTAAGAGGTGCTTACTAGTTTTAACTCAATGCTTACATTGGAGAAGATATCTCAAATGAAGAATAAGGAACAGTTAAAATGGAACTTCACATCCAGTAGCCTGTTACATTGGCCTTTTTATTGTCAATCAAGAGAAATTGACACTATTAAAGTGTGAAAATTTTATATGTTCACTTTAGGATAAAGTGATTTAAATTTAAAAGGGCTTACCACTATGTACTTTGTAAAGTAGGATCACTATGTCAACCATAGATGTCTGCAACAGGTGAGATAAATTTCACCTCAAAAGGAAGAAGAATTAAGGTACCTGTATTATTGTGTTTCACCCTGTGAGCTTTCTCTATAATTCCTGTTCTTCTGGGCTTCATTTTAGCATGCAGTTTCAAGGCTTTCTGACTCAAGAAAACAAGGTTATTGAGAGTAAAACTGACTCTCCTGTTAGAGTTTTCCAAGCTGCATATAGTGATTTAGCCACTTGTGTATTACAATGTCAACAGCAGGGAAAGGAATGACTAATTCCAGTAATTTTTTGTTTCTATTTAGGTCCAAAAAAAAGGGAAAAATCTTTCCTTTTATAAAAAAAGTAAATGAAACCAGTAATATTTTACAATTTTATCTCATATTTATTTTGTGGTATCAACTGGATCTCAATATTCTAGTATATCTCTAGTGACCAAGAGCTGTGAACTATCTTTATGCACAGATGATAGTATAGTATAGTATAGATTAATTTCAGTTGGAAGGGACCAATAACAATCATCTAGTCCAACTATTTGACTACTTCAGAGCTCACCAAAAGTTAAGGGCACTGTCTAAAAGCTGCTAAAACATGACAGGCTTGGGACGTTGACCACCACTTTAGGAAGGCAGTTCCAGTGTTTGACCACCTTCTCTATAAAGAAAAGCTTCCAAATATTCACTCTAAACTTCCCCTGATGCAGTTTTGAACCATTGCCATGTATCCCATCATTGGATACCAGGGAGAAGAGATCAGCACCTCTCTCTCCATGTCCCCTCCTCAGGAAGCTGTAGAGAGCAATAAGGTTGTCCTTCAGCCTCCATAAAAATTCAGAGCTTTGGAAAAATACCAGAAAAATGAAAGGAAAAAGAAGTGAAACTATTTGCTTTGTCTTCCCCTTGAGGTAGCAGATAATAATCAGATGATACCAAAAAGTGCAAAAAAAGTTCAAATATGGTGTATATGTGTGTCTGTGGGTTCTTGCTCATACCTTTTGTTTCTAAATGCTTACTGATTCTCTTCCATTCTAGTGAAACCAGTTCTCTCCTAACCTTCTGCTTGAACTTTTAAAATTGCTACTAAACAGTTTCCATTAACACCAGTGGAAACAGAGTTGTAATACTTTTGGTTTTTTGGGTGGAATACTAGAGATTTCACAAGTTCGTAAGAAAGAACAGCAATTCCACTTCTTTTTTTAATTTTAATAAAAAGTTTAACTGTCACTTTAAGTGTATGACTGATATGTCCTAGCAAACAGTGTATTTTCATTTTTGTTTAAATTTTACCTTGAATGTAAACTAAAGCTACATCTGTAACCAGTTGCAGTTTTCTGATGAGATGCCATGAGAACAAGGTTGCTTTAGGTATAATTAATAAACGAATAGAAACTTGAATGTGTAAGTAGAGTTACATGCTTAAGTTCCTTGATTATATATTGAAAATGCAATGTCAGCTTCCATGTCATTCATCATTAGAAGTTTTATCATAAATCTTTAAAAGTTAACTTCTTAGGTGTGGCAGTAGTAGATGTCTCCTAAATGCACACATCTAACTAGCAGTATAGATTAAATCAGAAGATATAGAGATAATTTTATAAATATTTGTAAATATTTTCAAAAAAGATATCTTCATGCAAAGTAGATATGCACAGATACATATTGCCTACAATTTGGTGGCTTATAGAATGATAGAATCATATAGGTTGGAAAAGACCCTGTAAGACCATTGAGTATGGTCATGAATCTAACACTGCCAAGTCCACGACTAAACCATGTCTCTTAGCACCACATCTAAATGTCTGTTATATACTTCCAGGGCTCCATCCCTTCTCTGGGCAGCCTGTTCCAATAATTGATAATGCTTCTAGTGGAAAAAAGTTCCTAACATGTAATCTAAATTTCCCTTGGAGCAATTTAAAACTGCTTCCTCTCGTCCTGTGGCCTGTTACTTGGGAGAAGACACAAGCCTCCACCTCACTACAACCTCCTTTCAGGTAGCATGTCTCCCCTCCGCCTCTTCTCCAGCCTAAACACCCCCGGCTCCCTCAGCTGCTCCTCATCAGACTTCTGCTCCAGACCCTTCACCAGCTCCATTGCCCTTCTTTGGACATGCTCCAACACTTTAGTATGTTCCTTGTAGTGAGGGGCGCAAAACTGAATACAGTAGGTGTGGCCTAATCAGAAGCAAGTACAGGGGCATAATGACTTTCCTATTCCTGTTGATCACACTATTTTGATACAAGCCAGGAGACCATTGGCCTTGGCCACCTAGGCACACTGCTGGCTTGTATTCAGCCTGCTGTCGATTAACACTCCCAGGTCCTTTTCCTCTGGACATCTTTCCAGCCACTCTGCCCTAAGCCTGTAGCATCACCTGGGGCTGTTGTGGCCCCAGTGCAGGACTCGGCACTTGGCCTTGTTGAATCTCATGCCATTGGTCTCAGTCCATTCCTCCAGCCTGTCCAGGTCTCTCTGAAGAGCCTTCCTGTCCTCAAGTAGAACAACACTCCTGTCCAACTTTGTGTCATCTATGAATTTACTGAGGCTGTACTCAATCCTCTTATT
This sequence comes from Colius striatus, assembly GCF_028858725.1. Lineage (NCBI taxonomy): Eukaryota > Metazoa > Chordata > Aves > Coliiformes > Coliidae > Colius > Colius striatus. Next base: position 15,058,589 of record NC_084760.1, on the reverse strand, counting down.
CAGATCATTGATAAAGATCTCCAACACTGATCTCTGGGGAACACCGCTGATGATTGACCTCCAATTGGATTTAACTACACTCACAATAACTCTTTGAGCCCAGCCATTCAGCTGATTTTTTTCTCCAGCAAAAAAATCATGTATCCAAGCACAGTCAGTTTCTCTAGGAGGATAGTGTGGGAAACGTTGTCAAAGGCTTTGCTGAAATCCAGGTGAACAGCCTCCACAGCCTTTCCCTCATACACTAAGCAGGTCATCTTATCATAAAATATCAAATTAGTCAAGCAGGACATACCTTTCATGAATCCATGCTGACTGGACCTGATCACCTGGTTGTCCTGTACATCCCACATGACTGCACTCAAGATGATTTTCTGCATAAGCTTCCCCACTTGATGAAATCCTATGCCTACTGCAGCTCCAGTAAAAAAAAAAATTCATTGGTTCATGCTTTTGGTTATCAATTCAGACTTACATGGTTATTTGGACAGGAATATAGGCCAATCAACTGCTGTTCATCCATAGTGGTTAGAAATGGCAATATGAGGAGAAACTGTATGACTGACAAGCTTTATTTCAAAATTTTTTCTTATTTAGCGAAATAATCATGTGCAAAAATAATACTATTGTTTGAAAAAAGTAGCAAATGTAGTATAGTTTTCAGTTTCTAAAAATGTAGTTTGTTGCGTGCAAGTGGTTAAAATGTAAACCAAATTTTGAATTTGTAGTATTTAATGTCATTGAATCATTCTTTTTTTTTGGGTGATTTATTGCCCCAGCACTGGTATGTGTCTATGGTATTGTCAACCATGCATTATGATATGTCAGGTTTTGAATTTCGTGAACTTGCTAATCTTTTGATAATCTTTATATCCAACTTAACATCATCACTGTAAACTGAGAGCAGCATCTTGGCCTTCCAGCACATATTTCAGATTCATATTATTAAATATACTAGTAGGCATCAACAATTCTTCCTAGGTGAAATAACCACAGAAAAACACTATGGTAAAATCAAAGTCCCTGACAAAATCAAACTGGTTAAAAGGTGGTGGTATATAACTGAATTGTCTCTCATTCAACACTGTGTGGCAAGTCTAAGACAGATATGTAGTTCCTACAGTGTTACAGTCCATGAGTTAATGACAGTGACTCAGAATAATACATCCTCACATCTGTTCCTTCCTTTTCTGTTAGCCGAAAACATTGAAAGAAATTGCTTGAAACCACTTAAAGGCTTGTATTACTTTTTCTTTTATTTTTTTTATTTCTTTTTCTTTTAAGAGAAACCTTTTTCACATTAATGGTCTACTTAAACATCACATGGTCTGCCATAACTCAAGCTACAGTCTAATTTTCCTCTGATTTGTTTTACACCACTGTGATTTCTTTTGTTGTTCATGAAAGCACAGCTTGCAAGTAAGTGATCTTCATGGAGGAAATTAATTGTTTGTCATGGTAAATAATAGGAAAATCATGGAGAAAACCCACAATAGCTGGCTTTTTGAAAAAGAGGGAAAACAACAATCCCTCAAACCTGAACAGAAAATTTTAATTAAGGTATTTGTCTCAAGGACAAGAATAGTCCAAACAAATAACCCTGAAAACACAAGGAAAATATTTAGAGTCATGTGATGGAAGTAAACTAATAATTTAAAATCATTTTCACAATTTGCATTCTTTTCTGAACTACATCCGACATCTTATTGTTCTAATAACTTCCAGTTTACAGCTTTTTTGCTACACTTCACTGAACTACAAAGACTCTCTGCGTTCCTGTGCGCCAGCTCAGGAACTATTCAGCCTTATAGATGGCTGAATTGACTCCCTTAACCCCTTTATTTCAGGCTACATATAGCTTTGTTTCACCATTGTCTAGTACACACTAAGGACAGAAATATACACTAAGGACTTTTGATTCGATCTGTTTTTCAGAATGTATATGGATTTTAACTTGTCTTGAAACATCTGTTCATAGTATCAGATTCTGGAATGTAGTTTTTTTGTCATCATTAAAAATTCTGATTCAAGCATGTTGAGAACAGGATTGTTCAGTTACTTTTATATGTGGGCTATAAGGTCTGAAACTAAGATATGTGAGGCTAAGTGAATATTTTCCTGTTTTTTAAAGATTGCAGGCAACTTGTTAGTGTACACATAGATGTTATATCTCTGGCAATGATTAAGATAAAAGAGTTTTAAATTCTTTTCCCTGACTCTGCAGGAAGGCAGGCTCTGGTGGCTGTGGCTGAATTCAGGATTATTTGCCTATTCTTTTAAACTCAGATAAAATAGCAGTGGCAATACCTAAGATAGAATCTGAATAACAGGGATCCTGAATATAGGTCTTGCATACTATACTATTACTTTATTTCTACAAATACTTAACAAAAGAGGTTGTTTGGGAGTACCCATAACTCACAAGAATATGCCTCCACCGGAGTACTGTGTCCAGTTCTGGGCTCCCCAGCTCAAGAGGGACAGAGAACTTCTGGAGAGAGTACAGCACAGGACCACCAAGATGATCAGAGAACATCTTCCTTATGAGGAAAGGCTGAGGGAACTGGGGCTATTTAGTCTAGAGAAGGCAAGACTAAGGGGAGATTTTATTAATATTTATAAATATCTAAATTATGAGTGTCAGGAGGTTGGAGCATCTCTTTTTTCTGTGGTATCTAGCAACAGGACAAGGGGAGGATGAAGCTGGAACACAAAAAGTTCCATTTAAGCATAAACAAAACCTATTTTACTGTGAGGTGAGGGAGCCCTGGAACAGGCTGCCCAGAGAGGGTGTGGTGTCCCCTTCTATGGAGGTTTTCAAAACCTGCCTGGACACATTCATGTACGACTTGATCTAACTGTGGAAATAACTTAAAATTTCTATTGCATTTTTTGATAATTGTGTTTGTCGCATGGTAAGTTCTCTTGTGGAAATTGTTATTCTTTTTAACCATATTAAATTAAGGCAAATAAAACCAAAGAAAATACTGCTTCCAGTAAAATTAAACTGCCAGACACACATGCTGGAGGGAACAGATAGTAAAAATAAACAGTTAAAGTAAGAGGAGTGCACAGGTACACATAGAGATGGACTGGTAAATATGTTTCATGATAAAATTAGAAATACAGTTATCTATAGTGTTTCTATAGTGAGTAAAACACCTCTATTTCCAGTATGTGATTCAAACCATTGATGAACACGAAAAAGCTCAACTGAAGTGACACATCAATACAATAGCTCTATATATGTGAAAATCCCAGCAACACTGAAAGATGGGAAGGTTGTGGTTTTAATGGTTTTGATTGTTTAGTGAGCAAAGAAAGATATGACCACACTAGAGGTAAAAAGAGGTTAAAGCAGTCACACCCCACTAGAATAAGAAATGATTGAAAAACACAGTCTGCATAGAGCTTTCACTCATTAAAATATAATTATTCAGGGGATGTTGCTACCTATTCATAGGGATTCTTTATGCAATGAGAATTTTCTGCCTATTTTATCATTGACTGCAGTTTGTGTTCAAACTCTCCTATCACTCTGGAAAACAAAACAAATATAGTTTCTTGGGTAAGTGAAAAAACAAGTGACAATTTCTTTTAGTGGAAAAAAAAAGTAGTTAAAAAATAGCCTTTGCAGCCAATTTGAGGACATTACAGAAGTCATAATTGTTGAACTTTGAGGTTGCTAAGATTGCATAATATTTCAGTTCTTCCAGTTAATCTTTACTGTTTGCCAACAGTGTAGGACACCTTTGTCTCCAATTGAAATGTTAGGGACATTCTCAGAGAGAAGGCATGGTTAGAAGCAGGTCCAGAAATTCCAGGATATAACAATGGAAGCATCAGATCATCTCAAATGGCAATTAAAAATATTTTCTTAACTTACTTTCCCAGCTGGCTTAGATTCTTTGTTTTAGCTCTGTGGAAATCAGATTCATTTTGACCCTGAATACATTCATGAGTTCCTGGTGTGTGTGTTATTACATATGGTTATTTTTTAGAGAAAAACAGTGGCAAGGAGAACTATCACAGAAATGTTAACTGTGGTAAACCATGAGAAATCCTGGTTTGGGTGAAACTTTAACCTTTTGCTTTCATTGCAAGATGTTAGCATTTCAATTCTACTGACTTCTGTTATTTCTCATTTCTTTAGAAACTCCCTCTGTGGTCTGCAATAAACTCTGTGGCTTCCCCAAAAGCAGCTATGTGGATTATATGTGCTGTTTTTCCTAGTATTCATCAGGCTTGTTAACAACATTGGACATATCAAAGGAACAGTCAAAATAAAGCAAATGTAGCAGTTTTGGAGATGCCCCTCTCTCTCTACCAGCAGAATAATTTGTGAATTATGTTTTTTAACTAACTTCATTAAAACTTTTCCTTTGGGGAAAAAAAAAAACCAATAACCCACCACATATCCTTGGTTTTTTCTACCTTTTTTAGTATTTTTTCTCCTCTTGTATTTTGATACGATATAAAAATGGTACAAAATATCGCAGGCTAAGAGATTACAGTACAATCTTGAAGGACAGAAGAAATGTGCTTGAGATACTTTTGCTATGTACAGTGCATTGTAAATGGGCTAAAGTTTATCTCTCAGGACTTGCTTGTGGTTCAAACAGACCTAGAGTTTTTGTGGGGACAAAAGAATGTCACAAGCTTTGCTTGCTCAGCTCCAGGCTCTTTCACTTTGCCTTTTCTAATGTAAACACATAATAGCTTTCCTAATCCTAAAACTGAAACCTTACCAGAACACTGCTCCTTCTGGAGAGGATGAGAAAACAAAAATCATGTAAGAGATGCACAGTTCTGTTGCTTACTGCAAGCAGGCGGCCAGGGAATTCGTGAGGAACCACACCGATCACGCACAGCTAATAGCAAGTCCAGAGTCAAAGTTGTGGCTTTCTTTTGAGCAGAGGTGGTTAAAAGGCATAGTGCCTAAATTTAGTGATGGAAAATATTTTCTGAGTTTGCTGAAAAATTCCTCTTGTTCGATACCACAAGGAACAATTGATAGAATCAGTGAAATATTTTAAGGCTTTAATTTGTCAGAGTGTTTACGCAGACATATAAATCCATTCCTATTTAATGAAGCATGTGAGTATTTTAGCTCTTTGTGCCGACTACTTTTCTGTTCATTTGGCCATGCAAGAGGTAGGCCTAGATGTCAGCACAAAAAATAATCAAGTTTCAGAATTTTCTGTTGTGAAAGCAGAATATCTGATGAATTAATGCAAATACAAAATGAGACAAACTAAGAATGCTTCACTACTTCCTCTGAAGAAAGCAATTAGTCCTGAAAGTAGAATTGAATAGATATGCAGTTTATATAGCTTGGACTCTTAACAAAGAAGAGGTTGTGGCTGTATGTGATTGATACAGACGTGTAATTTCTAGATGCACTTCATGTAGACTATTTTTAAAAAATAAGTTAGGTAGAACTTCCAAAACTCTGTCTCCTGATTATAGTCTGAAGGAAAAGCACAAACAACTTCCTAAAAACTTAGTCAGAATCTGTCCGACTAAATAACTAGTTTGTTGAACAGAATCCTGTAAATTTCTTTAAAGTTTTCCTTATTCTTCTGTACGTGATCCAGTGAAATCAATTCCTTCAGCATATCACAGTGGAACTACTGTACTACTTCAGTTTGAGAGATGTATAATAAAAACAGCTAAAGAATATGCTGGTTAGAATAGTTATTGAGGGAAGCCATCACAAGGTTTATAACACCTTCTTGGTCTACTGCTGTCTAAGATCAACTGTGTTAAGATCAGCAATTCAGAAGGGTTTTATAATGAATTTGAAGCTCTGTAGTCCACTGGAGTTGCATGCACTTCTGTTATCAACTTTTGAATAAGATCTTGCATCTCACTAATTCAGATTCCTCCACTCAAATGTGGGTTTTTTCATGTAACTTTCTAGTAAAAAATGTCAGTATGGAACTCCAGTCATGGCTAACAAGGATGAAGAATCAGTTATTTGATGAAGAAATTCTATTTTACTGTTTTACATGGGTCAAAATAACACAGCTTAGCTGTAAAATCCACTTTCTCACAGGTTAATGTGAAAATCACATTACCAGTGAAAATAAGCCACCTGAGGAAGCTTTGAAAATTGCTGTCTAGCAGCCTTTACATTGTCATAAGTTAAATACATTATGCAAACTCTATCAATTACATTATGCAAACATAATTATAAGAGTTCAATAATTTGCACTAATCAGGGCCACACACATTTAAATGATATAAGTAATAGGTACTAAGAAAAATAATAAGTAATAAGCAAAAGGAAAGAAAAAGAAGGAATAAGGAAATAAAACACAGTAATCACAAAGAACTTCTGGGAACTTTCCTAGAACTGCTACAAGCTTGTTTAAGGTTTATTATTGAGAGAGTTTCAGTTACACAAAGAAAAAGCAAACAGAAGAGAAAATAAGTTATTATGTTTTTTTCTATGCAAAAAAGATGCTGTGATACCTCAAGAACAGTTTACATTGATCAATGAGAAGATATACCTAACTACAGATGCCAGATGAAATTGTTAATAAAGGTAAATGCTAACATGTAGACACTGTTTTCATTTACATTATGTTCTTCAGAGCCTTTGCACAGAATGCTTTCACTATATCCTATAAAAGCTATTTGTCACTCTATAACAAATTAAGATCCCAGTGGTCAGTCTATTTTTGCTTTCTTCATTGTTCTTTATTTATAACTTGATGCATTAACTAGACAAGAATTTTCCAAACATGAAGAAAGATAAGAGCTATTGCTTCATACTCTTGAGCATCTACAAAGATATTTGGAAATGGTCTCACTATACTAAATCCCAGATGACAACATTAGCTCATTTCTATTGTGAATTCCATTTTTGGGTTCCTAAGCATAAATGATGCTAAGTAGTACCATATCATCATTGTGAACTAGTCCATTGACAGCAAAAAGTATTGTAAGGCTGCCTTACTGAGGCTACATCCATACTTTTCCTCTTGGATATCTTCCATTTACTGAATAACAAGTCCTATATTTATCTGTTCTGACAGCCCTCAGCACAGTGGCTCCTGGACTTGGCCTCTGGACTGGTAGGCAAGCTCTGTTATAAGTAGATTTGTTAGTGCAATTCCTCTCGTGCTTTAGCAAAACATCACCCCTGTGAGATGTTCAGAAGTCTCTAAAAGGACATACAAATACTCTCTAAAACAGGAGAAACCTGTTCAGGTAAAGGACTGCACAGATTTTTTTGTGAATTGGGTATTTTCTTGTGTCCTTTTTGAGTCACACAATGACAGAGAAGATATGGACAGACATAATTCAAAAAATATAACTTAGGAAGCAAAAATCAATCCTTTTGTCACAGAAAGTTGTTGTCCATAATGAGCTTTCATCACCTCTGGATGACTGATTTTATTTAATTTAAATTCATGAGAGCACTCTTGGGCTTTCCGGATACTCCTAGGCTTTCCAGACCTCATGTGCCACTTCAATTCTCAGCTACAAAGAAGACAAGGAAGAAGAAAAAAAAGCAGGTAAAGTAAGCATTATGAAGAAGAGATCAAATGGAGTAACAATAGTAATTGGAGTGTGTGAGGGTGCTCTGTAAGAGAGAGAAAGAGAAAACTATGAGACAGAGACCTGCCGAAAGAATCAAGTGAAAAATAACAATGTAAAATGGAAAGAACAGCAGAGAAAATGCAGTTGGAAGAACAATGCTCCATTGAATAGAGGTACAAAACATATAAAGGACCAAGTGGCCAGAAAACATGGATATATGTAATTTCTCTGAAGTAGCTTTGTATCTCTGAAGCAGCTTTGTACGTCCATGGCAACACCCACTATCAGACTTTGTCATAAGGTGATAAGTCTCACTATCTGAACATATTTTTGGAGTAAATTGTTTTGACATTGTAAGTACCAATAAATTTAGAATTTTTTCAGGGGCAAAAATGGTAAAGCTGATGGTAGAAATGAGACTGTTCTGAGGATCCTAAAATAAAGATTCTGAAAGGTCATGGCTTTTGTTTTTAAAAATGAGTCTTTTAAGTTTTACACTAAAAGAATAAAAAACTTGTATTTTGGCAGAGAAAAAAGAAAAAAAGAGTAAAGTCTATATTTTTCCCCCTCCATATTACTCCAGAGTTTGAAATAGACTGTTAATTTGACATTTAAAAAAAGATGCCAAGCATAGTGACGGTACCTAATTCTATCTGAATATTATTTCATACCATATATATGTGTTCTTTAAAAATATCTGATATATTATGTTGATTAGATGGATTTAAACACTCTTAGAAACAATCTTCTGGGAAAACAATATCCTAATTTATAAATATCAGTCATCTGGGAGTTCTCTTAGATTTTAGATAGGGAGTCCATTTCTTCCAATTTTGTGTTTGTTGGTTTTTTCCTACTAGTCTTAATTATTGTCCTATTGTGCTGGGCAGATAGTGCAGTGTGTGTATGTGTGTAGAATAAGGAGAAGGATGAAGAGAATGAGGTCAAAAAAAATAGTCAACTTGATGCTCTTCCCACTGAAAAAAAAAAAAGCTTCCTTACTTACCTAGACCCTAGATTATTCTGTGAAAAATTACTTAACAGTTCTATTGACGTCAATGGAAATTCCAAATGTAGAATGAAGACAGAATATAGCTTATTGCTATTTTGGATCATAACGAAATATAAAACAGCCATCTATAAAACATTTCTAACTGCACTCATTGCTGAACACATCATTCTTGCTAAGTTTTCCTGAACATAAAGGTAGTTACCCAAACTGGTAAAGAGAATTCAATGCAAAATGATATAGATTTGTATTTCTAAGGTTTTAGAAGCATTGGCTGTATACCTCTTTCTTGTAAGTTCCAGGCAAGGATTGTCAGATGAAAGATGCATGATATCCCTGCTAATGATGTCTCTAGTTTATTTTTTTAAAGTCCATATATAAATCATTTTATTTGTAAGGTGATTTTAAAAAAAGAATAGAGAGGTCAAGCTGCCTCATTAAGAATAACCCAAGAAGATAAAACAAATGGTCACAGCAGATATTAAACAGTCATAAAAAAGATTTTACCATTCATTAATCAATTTAAGTGGTTTTATCTGATTGCTATGCCAGATAATATGTCTATGCCTGGAACACTTATAACAAACTGGAATGGGAGAGGTGAATCATTTATGTATGTCTATTTCTAGTCAAACTTAATCCAAAATCCAGAAAGGAGACAGATTTTGTCCCAGATTGTGACCCTGACCGCAGATGCACATAAGCTGGTTTCTTGGAAGTTCTTTTCAATTTACTTTTTGATATGTAGCAAAGGAATGCTGGATGAAAAGAATAGAAAACACTGAACTGCAATTTTTTACTAATTTCTTTTGTTGTAATTGTATTTTACTCTTTAGTGGCTCTCTGTCTGTATCAGAAATTATATAACTTTCCAATAATTTTCCTGTGAAGACGTGGCTAATGTAGCCATATCAAGACGTCCAGATGGGTTATCCATTCAGTCAAATGAAGTGGCTTTAGGATGAGGGAATTCATAGCTAATGATGATCTAGCTTGGAATATAAAACAAGAAAGGACTTTGTCATTGCTTTGCAACTGAAAGTAGCTATTTAGTCTAGATTCCATTGCCTTTTCTACAGTCTGTGTCTGCCTCATCTTCCACACAAGAAAACTGAATGTGCTTGCAAAATACCAGAAAAAAACAAGATTTAGGCATTCTGCTAAGCCAATAATAGCTTTCAGGTGGCACTAACAGTCCTGCAAGAGGAGAAACTTTTGTGGACCTGCCAGGAACATGGTGAAGAATGGATTCTGTTTAAAAGAAAAAGTAAAAATATAAATAAAAATATCCTATTGTCTGCCTTAACAAGGTGGGAGACAATCTGATGTTGAGTACATCATAAACAAGATCTGGCACTGGGAGATTTCTAACCATCACTAAATGATGTAAGTCCTGATTGAGCAAAACACAGTGAATTTATTGATACTTTTTTGCTAAATTTCTACTTGTTCAGATGACAGTGGACTTCAGTATGGATAGACTTGCTGTTGCTGGCACTGTCAATGAGCTCTTGTTCTTCATGCTTATACTGTAGTAGAATTAAAGTAGCTCATCACCCTATCTATTCAACATCTAGGCAATGACAGTCTCGACTCCTGACTGAAGAAGGTATATGTGACTCAATATTTTCAAAGTATTTACAATGAAGCAGTTTACGCACAAGTGAGGGTCCCAAATAAATGTTTCTTTTGTGAGATTAGTGTATCCCATGATCCCAGAAACCTGGGATTTGTGGGGAGTTTTTAAAATACATTACATTTTGATGATTATCTCTAACTGGACGGTTCCTGGAGCAACCTGCTGTGTTTGACCCTGCCTTGAGCAGAGGTTAGACTAGAAGAGCTCCAGAGGTCCATTCAAACCCCAACACTTCTCTGATCTTGTGATTCTGTCATTATGATTAATTGCAATAGAGTATAGTTACATATGTCAAATAATTATTATAAAGAAAACATATGCAAAGATTTAGTGTTCATGATGTATAAATCTGTGTGCCTGAAGGTATAAGTCTGTTGTGCATGGAGCCCTGAAGGGATATCAGTCTCCATCATATACTGTGATGCCACGATGGCACTGGCATCCCTAAAAATGTAAATAGGGATATTGTCATAAAAGGACTGATTACCAAAAGGGCTAATGTGGCTGATTAGACATATTTGGAGGAGAGGACTTCAAGGTTACCTGTGATATTTGGCATTGTGGGAGGAACCTTCCTTTGCAATTTGTATGCCAAAGGAAACTGAGCATTCTGCAGCTGAGCCTGTGTCCTCTGTGTGAGGCAGTAGGACAGCCTTTCCTTTCACACTGGGCCTGAATCCGTCCTTCCTTCTCAATATGCGATAGTGATGGAAATAATGAGATGATATATAAATGACAGAAGAATTTTTATCCACATCCAAATAAAAATTAACTTAATCTAACTTCCTCCTGGCCGTGTCTCATTAAAAGTAAGCTGCATTGAACACTCAGAAGCATTTAGCAATGTCAGAATTTAATCACTGTTTAGTGGGAATGAAATCACATATGTAAATTACACAATTTTCAGGGAAAGTCAGCCTTTGGATGATGTACTAATAAAAGCTGAGTGATCTTTGGCATTTACTGTGGAAAGAGAAATGCATTACAGCATGGAAAATAAAGCCTGTGTTAAGCATGTGCAAAGGTACAGCATTAAGTATACAGATAGATTGGAAGAGATAATTATACTGAACTTGTGTTTCTAGCCACAAGAGCAAACTTTCTCCAAAACATTGCAATGGCTGCAATAACCCTAAGCCTCAACATTCCTTTGCTGTTTAGTAAATCACTGTGAAGTCTATTGCATAATAAGTGCTTTATCCTCTTCTAGTGATTTGTCCTCACAGGACAAACTGGTTTTTCATTACAGCTGAGTTTGAGTAGTAGCTGCAACCTGAAACGTAAGAAACATCAATCCCTTGAAAAATTAGCAAAGCTCTCACATCTACATATAAGGGGAAAAAAAGAGTAAAGACTATGTTTCTAAACCAGGGCACCAAAAATTAATAGGCATGCAAGAGTTTTAATCTGACATATTTTGAAAATTTATGTCAGAGTTTTGGATCCCAGATCCCCAACTTCAAAATGTTCACACCTCACTCCTATGCAAATGAATCTGATACCTTCAAAGTATCCACTGGTGAAGAATTTGTATGCTCAAGAGCACTTGAGGAGTCCAGTAGCTGGATACAGCTAAGTCACTTTGCCAGTTGCTTTCTTAAAATGTTTGTCAGCTAGTGAAGTACCTTTCTGTTTCACTTTACTGTGAGAAAGTAATTGTGCCACTAGATTTGTGTAGGTGAGGGGAGTCTCAAAAAAAACAGTCAGAAGTCCTCAAGCACTGACCTGAGGACCTAAATTTAAATAAAAGGTGAAACAGATGCTCTCTGGAAGAACTTGAGACAATAATGGGCATATGTACTGCATCTTCATACTAAGAAGACCATGTGATTCTAAAAGCGAGAAGTCCTCTAATCTCAGAAACTTCTAATGAGACTTCAAATCTGAGCAAATATTCTGATAATCTTTAAAATAATCTGAGAAGTTCTCTAGAAGATTTTAGTATTTTTTATCTTTAATTAGAGAATCTCAAGCTCTTGAATTAATACTGATTAACCTACTTTTCCAGGATTCTTTTATCTTTTAAAATTTCTCACACTTCTCTATAGTTCCTAGTCACTGGTAATTAACTATATATCTATATGTATGTATATATATGTATAACTATTCACTATGTATCAAGCTCATTCATTTATGGTAAATGCTCACACGATGACAATGGTGGTGTTGTAATCACTCAGATCTCTTGAGAACAAGACTCCCAAGAGACGTTTCAGTGGTACTGTCATTCATGTTGTGATTTGTTTTGTTCTACTTCTATTGATACTTAAAAGGTCACAATATGATAATATCTTCTTGGACGATATTAAAGCAATAGTAAAATGCAGTGCAAGTCCATGTGATTTGTCAGAAATGATTTTGATTTGTCTCTATATTATTCTATAATTAATTCAGGGTGGTATTTTACTGCTGTAGCTTTCATACAAGAAGACGCAAGTGCAGATGTACTGTAGCAGATGTAACAGGAAAACACTGCTTTCAGCTCAGGGATTAAATGAGTTAATAGTTTCACTTTAAAGAATTCTCTTTACTCTCAGGTTGAGTGAACTCCCTATCTAGGGCAGTTAAAGAATGTTTCAGCATCTCTTGTAATTTTCATTATGTTTCATTATGAAACTACGTTTTGGAAGAGTTATCCATAATCAGTGCACTGTATACACTATGTTGTATACACTATACACATATTGCCTTTGCTTTGAATTATGTATTGTATTTCCATGTAGAAAAATGCAAACAACATCACTGAACTGTATCCATCCATGTCTGCAGGACACACTAACACAACAATCTGTGCCAATGCCCAAAGGTACTGCAAGGCTTTCCTGAACTGTTGTGCCACTTCAGTTCTCAGCTACAAAGAAGACAGATTTTTGTCTTGGTCAAGCAACACTATGCAGCACTATATTTATTGGAGAAGAATGAAGAACCAAATCTACTCTAAACAGAAAGTGAATGATTGGGTTAAAAATTCCTAGGTATTTCCTATATGGGGCTTTTTTTTTACATCACTTTTCTCACTTTGAATTTATTTGAAAAAAATAGCTGTTACAAGTGTGGCAACTAACAAATTAAATTTGAAACATGTGAATAGGAATCATACAATATATAATTATAATAAGCACTATAAAATCTTATTTGATAATAGCTCACTGCAATAGAGATATTTTGCATTATTATTGGTTTCTGAGTATAAAACTCACCTCTCAGATTTTCTTAGTTTTTCCTTATGATAAGTTGCTAGATTAGACAGCTTTGGTTTTGAGAATCATGTACACAGAGATTACATCAAAAGGATGATATATAAATTTGAAAATTCAGATGTCATGACATTTTTAACAGACATTTCGGAGCATGGCATATCTGTTTTCTATGATTTGTGAGCTGTCCTGCCAGAGATGCCACAGGAGCATCTTCACCTCCTATGACATTCTGGTCAGTTATTTTCCTTGGTTTTAATCAAACTTACTGAAACCAAGGAAACCTTGTACAAGTGAAAGGATATCACTACTTTGGGTTATAGACTGGGAAGTATAAATATAAAAGTGTTCTGCTGCAGTATATGCAGAAAAGCAACCACAGTGACATGTGAATAAATATACACCAAAGACTCTGTGTACTGCCACTTGGTTAACATTTCTAGCTCATGTTTTGCCTACTAATTTCCTGAACTGTTATTTAAAATTCAGGTACAGTTTTTAATGCAGTTGTGCAAAAACGTTTCATTTAATACTGTGGAAGGTTGAATCACAAGTAACAATAATTTAACAGAAGTCATGTAGACAGCATGAAGTCTCTCATTAAAGCGTTTCGTAAGTCTAGCTCCACAGCTCTTGTTATTAGTATGGCCACCTCCACCCGTACTTCTCACAAAGGTATGAAAATGTTAAGAGTCTGGAAATTCCCCCTCTTAATCCTATTCCCCTTCCCCACCATTTGATATGTTGTCTAAGAAAGAAGATTATGAAGTTCTCCTGCAAGATCCCAAATATATTTTGAAGAATTAAGATATTTTTGTAGCTGATGGTACACACATTATTCAATTCACAGCACAAAAATAAATTAAAAAGGAAGCTGCAGGGTCAACAAACCAGCATTTCAGGAATTCTGTCTTCATCATAGAAATAACATAGAAAAGAGCAAAAGAGCAGCCATCACAAAGGGAGAATGTGTCAGTGGTTCTGAAGTCAATAAAAATAAACAAAGATGAGAGTTAAAGAAAGCAGATGCAAATTTAATTTTCCATATTAGGAGAGTACTACAGTTTTATAGTTCCTACAGAGACACTCAAACAGTAATAACAATCATATCATTAGAAAGCTGAGAGGGGGAAAATTTTAGTGGCAGCATACATTATATTTCCCCTTTTGTTACCTTAGTCAATTTGATAGCTTTTGTTCTCACTACTGGAATCTGCAACTCCAGCATACATTTTACTTTTCTTTGTCAAACAGAGGCCAAATAATGTATGAAGAAGGTTGAAATCCAGATGAACTACAGTGTATTAGGCTGTGAATGACACACTGCTGGGATTTGTCCTCTGATGTGTTACTAATTTCATATCCACTTTATGTTGCTATTTAGTGCCTACATTACTCTCTTCCAAAAGTCAAATACTGACCTATACCTCTCTTACTCATGGTCCAAACAGATGACAGAGGCCTCTGAGTCAGCTCAAAATGTGAAAAAAAAGGCAAAATAGAAATAACATGAGATATGCCTAAGGATGCCTTAGTTGTTTTTCAGTAGAAAAGGATGGAAGAGAAAGGTATAGGAAAAAAAAGAGGGAACACAGACTATTTGCTTTTCAGGCTTGACTTTTACATGATTTCCTAGTTGCCTGGGACAATTCCTCTTATTTTCGCCTTTTTTTTACCTATGTAATGTTGCTCATACTTCTCTCTCCTGTCTTCTTCAGATGCATTTTGATTTTAAAATGTTTCTAATTGGACAAGATCTACAGAGTAGCTAAATACTGAAGTATAATAGTCTAAAGTGCAGAGTCATTCCAAATAACTAATTCACTTTTAAAAGAGTATTATTAAACAGGATGTTAAAGATACTGTAATGAAGTAAGTTTTGTATTTGATATTTCATCTACAATAACAAGATTTGGAAGGTTTTTCTTTGTAAACAGAATAGGTGTCAGTTTGAAGAAAGTTACTTAGTTACTATGTAGTGAATTTAAAGTAAGAATTACCTCATTTGCCTGAAGCATAAAACCCCTTGAATAAAATATTCAATAGAAAATCAGAAATCTAATAGCAATTTGGGAACATGATTTTAAATAAACCTTTGTGAGATGACAAAATGTGAGACGAAAATTTTGTATGTGAGATGGTGGCCTACTTAAGAATGATAAAGTTTCCTGAAAAATATCTACACAACTCCAGGATCCACAGTATTACCAAAAGTATTTTGGCTAGCATTCGTTGCACAAAATAAACCCTATCCAATCACGAAAAGAAACCAAATTATGTGATATCTTTCTTTTCTTTGACCAAACTGGCACAAGTTTGGCACAAAATCTGAGTCATCTTGAGCATAGCAACTAGCAAATATATGGCCCCTTCACCTGAGTAGACACAAAGATTTTTTAGGAGCTTGATATTTTAAGAATAAGAAGAATGTTCTCTGGAAGAGTGGAAAATCCAACATTGCTACTTCAAACAGTCCTGGCAAGCAAAACACTATTCTTGCCAGCACAACACCAATGCTTTTATAAGCACCACCACTGAATTATCGCTGAGTAATGTGTTGTTTGTTTGTGACCTGTTAAACTATCCAGTTAAATCCAAAAGTAAGCAACACTCACTATCACGTGCACCAAAGGAGCCCAGTTCTACCAACTCTGTTCTTTTGCCTCATCTTTAGGCTGTAGAATTGGGATGTGTGTTTCTTTGACCCTCTCTGTTAATCCAGCCAGCTCTCTAGCCCTTAAATCCTCATAAAACATTTAGTTCTGTCCTAGAAATGCTCTGTATGAGAGAAACCAACAGCAAGGTCCCTGTGATCCACTGCCAAGATTCTGTAAGGAGTTAAGAGCTGACTGTGAGGGCTTGTCTGCTTCCAGAGCCAGGAGCAAAATGTTTGCCACAGGAAATAAGCTAATGCATCAACAACTTAATTTATCTTCCAATAGAAGTGCCTTGCCTTGGGGAGGTACACTGAATGCCAGATGCTGTCACACCAAAATCTGAAGCAATTTGTGATTGGTCTTTCATATAAGGAAAAATAATCTACTGAAATTATTCTTTAGAGATCTATTAGTAGGTTCTCTCTTAAGGACTCACAGAAAGTATGGACTTGAGAGTGTTAGTTGACTGCAACCACGTGTATCAAGGGCAAAAATGTAGGATAGAACCAGAGAAAGAGCCTGTCAAAGCCCTGAGTACACTAGAAGGCCTCTCCTGGGGCTAGCTTCCATCCTGTTCATTTGCCCAGCCCAGCCCAGAGCTGTCAGCCCCTGTACCCATGACATCACAGCAATGCAGCTTCCAACTCCATTTCCATCCCTTTAGGTAGTTGCCTTCCTGGATGGACCCCTTCCTCCTATAATGTATCTCACAGTTTATCTTCAATCCTGTCTCTGGCCTCAGCTCCTTATGGGAACACCCAGGTAAACTGTGGCCCTTGTTCATTTCTAGTATTGCCTGTTCTGTAGACAGACATGGCCAAAGATTAAGGCAAGTCTACAAACAACAGTCATCTTTTCTCAAAAAAGTTTTTGCATTGGATATAATTCAGGATTGTCCTCATTCTTATATTCTAAGTGGAAGCTTGGACTGCATTTTCTGAAGCCTTAGCAACAGAAAAATTAGTTAAGGCAAGTCACAGTAAAAACCTCTGTAAGTTAATAATAAACTGCTGATTAGTGCAAGCATGGAAGAGATCTTTCAGAAGGTGAAGGAGAAAGTTAAGAAAAGCTGGTTGATAGTTGAATTAATCTACTTATTAGATAGTCTTTTGATTCAGATCAATAAAGTTGGTAGCCAAACTGACAAACTATATTTAGGACTATTTCTCTTCATAATAGCATAGATAGAAAGTGGTAGTACAGAGGGAGGTAAATATTAGTAATAATTGAGATCAAGTGATGTGTAGGTGCAGTTGGGACAGCCTTTTAAATTTTTATTTCTAAATTGCTTCATAGCAGGAAAATATCATGTAGCATTAAATGCATTGATGATAGCAAGATAACAGAAATTGCAATTATTGTACCACAGAAGAAAAATGAATAGACCAAAACAGAGAACTGGAGACAATAGAGTAATGGATTTAGTGCTACAAATGAAAACTTAATTTGAAGAATATTAACTAAGAAAATCATAAACAATTTGAATGAAATGCAGTTTGAAGGTGCTGAGTGGGACAGAAATAACACACTAAATAATTTACAAAACTGCTCAAGAAAAAACGGCAAAAACAGTACTAAAGAAAGTAATAAATTGATACAAAGACTACTGATAAAGACACTAAGACAACAACTCGGTTATTACATGTTGCACACCTCACACTATGACTGAAGCAGGGAATGTAAATGTTGATTTAAAATCTGGTAAAGTCAACGGAAATATTCCTTTTGAGTAATACAGAGCTTTGTGAAGGGTCTCAGCTATTGAGATGTATCCAGATGTCAAAGAAATATCTTATTGGGAAAAAAGATTTGAGAACTAAACCAAATGGAAGAAAACTGCAACCTTCTGTAATTGCAGATTACGTAGACTTGAGCAGTATTGCAATTATATGACATTCCAGTGGCAAAACCCTTATGTGCATCTGTGTAAGGAGATGTTCTGCTTAGAGATCAGATGACGTATTTTCAACCAGAACTGTTATTTCCATTTGAATGGGGAAAAGGACAATAAATGCCAAAGAAGAGACCATCAGTGTTATGGGTTAAGTAAACCAAGACTAGTGTGAATATTTTGGGTTTTTTTCAATCCAAATAGTTATTCTTTAAAAGAAATTTAAAAGCTATCCTTCTTTTCTCCATTATATTTCAGGTGGACATTTGAAGATTGTTAAATTTTGTACTTTTCTACTCTTATTGGTTGGCTAGTGGTATTTTTAATTTAATGCTACTCTTTCCAAATGTGACTATTATTTCTGAGCTCTCTTGTTTCTCCTGTCAAAACAATTGGAATGCTACAGGTTTGCTAGGAAAAATAACTTCCCAATGCACATAGAAACTAATTTATTGGTTGTCATATAATTCTTCTGGCCACTTTAAAGTCTCTAGGTTGTAAGCAAATAGACCTCAGTAAATATTTGGCTCAAGTGGGAATGTTTTGACTATGTTTCTATATAACCTGTTTTCTAAAGATCACCTGATAACATTGCTAAATAAGGTCTTGTGCATATATATGTATTTGTATGAAAATAAGCTTCTTTTATTGGGATGTGTATTTTGCTTGGTTGTTGGAACAAGTTCTGGCAAACATCAGTGGAGCCTGCTGACTGCACTGATCCCTTTAACCAGAATTTATTCTTGAGGCAGGATTGCTTCCTGACAACCATTGTCCATGTGCTGTTTGTGATCAAATATGTTCCATGGCTGATTTATTTGTATAAACAGGATTGATTGCATTAATATCTGTCAGAAGCCACAGTACTAGGAACTTGGAAACAGGAGGAAACATTGAACTATGCTCTTCATAAACCTAAAAACTTCACAGTATGTGTGACTGTCCTAGAATGGTGATATTAGGCTACATACCAATTTATATCTGGATCTTAATTCAAATTCTTGCAATGCCATGATTTTGTATCATCAGTGACAAAAAAGTGTCACTGTGTACTACTAGATAGATAGGTCCATGTTACTATGATATATATTGAGGTAGCTACTTACGATTATGGAAATTGTATATAAACAACCCTTTTGGAGAGTTCAAGCTAAAGAATTCTTATTCTAAAAATACAAATTAGTATCTTTCATTAACAATATATTAGTAGAAATAAGCTGGCAAATTTACTACTCTTGCATTGTGTGCTTTTGTGCTTTTGATGCTTTTGCCACTTTAGCCCTCATGATCTTTTTTTTCTGCCAGGATCTCTGATACCAATTTTGACAGCTCCTTATGATCAGTAGTAGATGCCAGTTGTCCTTGACTCTGATGCCATGTGGAATTTTTCTTAAAGTCTTTGAAGCTGGTTGCTTCTAAGGGAGAGTTCTGGTGAGAGATTTGTCTTTGTACTTTTCGCTGTTTGTGAACTGTTGTGCTAACATGCTTTATTTTGTTCCCTGCCCTGGTTGCACTTGCAATGATTATCCTGGTGGGAACACAGGCAACTCGTCTCCTCTGTCACAATAGAAACAGAACAACTTTTTACTCCTTAATTTTTCTTTTCCACTACCCATTCTTTCAAAATAGAAGCTGCAGTTAGTAGTATCCTTGTGCATGTGATGAGATGTGCTGAGGGAAATTCTCTGTTCAATCTTATATCGGTCCAGTAACACTGTTCTTAGACTCTTGAGAAGTTCAAGTTTTCACAGATATTGTCAGTAACTTGCATCACAGCAAGCAGCAGCATGTTGCTCCTGAGCATTGATGGAGCCGTTCACACATTCTCCATATGGAGAATAAAACTATTTTTGTGTTTTATATCTGGCAACAGTTCAAGAAAAGTGTGTAGAAAACTGCTCATGGGAAACAATTTGAAATGTAAATCCACATAGAATTCTGAGCCAGAGAAAAATTAAAAAATCCAATAAATAGAGTTTCCTATTTTAGAGTGTTATTAGAATACATTCTACTTACTGTGCAGCTTTATTAAGAACTCTGTCTTTTGAAGACAACCTTAGCAACAAAAATTCAAAAGATAATTTGCTAGCATGTTTCTTACTAGAAAAAATGCTTCCAAGCACCTGTTTAAACAATCCATTGCTGGATAGACAGGCGCATAGATTGAACTGAGATACCATAATCCAGTCCCATTCTCTATTTTGTGGGATGTCTGATCATCTTCCATGTTGGATCAGGTATCCATAAGCTTCTGTGCCTCTTGCAGTTATTCAGCAATTGTGTTAGAGCTTCTGGATCAATGGACTTGCTTGTTACATTATACTTGTTCTACCAATGAGCCTTCACCAAGCAAGGGTTTGTTTCCTTTATGAGTGGATTTAATTTGCAGCACCAACCATTACGTGCTAGCTTCCCCAAGGGAGTGTAAGGTGTGCAAGAACTGAAAAGCTGTCTGACCACTGAAGTAAGAATGCTATTGGTCTTTCCATAAGTGAGAGGCATCAGTACAGTGGATTAAAAGGAAAGAAATGTATTGTGTAGATTTTAGTGGTGTACAATAATGCAGCATAGCAATGGGTAATGGATGATGGGAAAGCATGGAAATGGTTAGAGTAGGTATCGAACTGGATGATGAGCAGGAATGTAGTGAGCTATGAGAAGTGCATGTGGCAAAATTGAAGAGAAATAGACTGCTGTGACATGAAGTGATCAAAATGGATACTCTAATGTGCTTAGTCCAAAACATACTCAATCTCCTAAACATGCTGTTAAATTGAACTGTGCTAGACCCTCAGAAAAGGGGGTAGATGTCCTCAGGTTGTGGGACAGATTGCAGGCTCAGCGCAGGCTATGGGCTCTGCTGCTGAGGTGAATCTGCAACCCTGTGAGGGCACAGGCTGTGGTATCTTAGCTGACCACCCTCAGCCCTGCACATCTTATTCTACCTCTGAGAATCTATGTTATGGCACAGCTTTTCACTGCACACGCTCAACTTGCCACATCCCATTTCCAACTCTCCTACTTAACCCACAGCTGTCCCAATTTATTCTGCACGTAATCTCATTTTCCAAGCCAACAACCCAGCCCACAGTTTTCCATCCCCTTGTCACCCCATCAGTCCCACTTCAGCCTCTACAGTATGGATAAGCTAGGAGTACCGGTCTTTTAGTGTTATGTACACTCAAAGTTTCCACGTTCTTAGGAATGAATTGTAGATTTAGAGTTGGGTTATGGCTGGTCCATCAGTGTTCATCAAATACCATAAAATATCAGCTCTATGTAAGACACTTAGCAACTACAAGTCAGTAAATCAGATTTAATTTCACCTTCAGAGTTTGCAAGAATTAATATTTGGAAGCAGTTTAAAATCTATATGAAGAATCTGTCCAAGAACAAACTCAGACCAACAAAAGACAAATTTTCTGTGAATTTCCTTTATGCTGTAAGCAACTGGTTTGTGGGTCAATCCTCATTAAAAAAGGAGTTGCTACATGTTGTTGTCTTCCCTAGAGAGAGGCATGTAACATAATTCATTGTATGGTTAGTTAAATTTTAGATTTACATTCTGGCTTGCTTGTGCAATTTCAAGTCTTCTAGATTATTGCCTGTGACCCTTCATTCTAATACAACTCTGTGGAGCTTGAAACTTGAATAGCTAAACATTGCCTGTGACACACTCATTAGCCCCTTAAGAGCATTTGGCCCAGTGCATCCTGTAGCTGTGAATCAAATACTGGTCACTGGACTTAGTATTCAGTTGCTGCAAGCTATTTTCGGAGGACTTGCATTGAAATAAACTAGTTGGTGGTTTGTCTTATCATGTGGAAAGGGATGCCAGAGATAGACTGAATAACTTCATAATTTCTTTTTGTCAGTAAATGCCAGTATAATGGTATAATTTGGTCAAAGCATGCTAAAAGGCAAAAGATAGAAAGTTAAAAACACAGCTGCTCAATTGTGCATTTTTGGTAGAACTTACTGGGGTGTAAAGGATCCTGAAATGTTATTAAAGAATGTATTGAAATGTGAAAATGTAAAAAACGTGACAAAATGAACATTGACTA
This sequence comes from Colius striatus, assembly GCF_028858725.1. Classification (NCBI taxonomy): domain Eukaryota; kingdom Metazoa; phylum Chordata; class Aves; order Coliiformes; family Coliidae; genus Colius; species Colius striatus. Next base: position 15,036,581 of record NC_084760.1, on the reverse strand, counting down.
TAATATTTTCACATCTTATGAATGAGTTTATTAGAAAATAGAGAATTAACTGGCTCAAGCATTTAGAATAACTACTCTTCGCTTCTAGCCAAGGTAATGTATACTATTTTCCTGGATATTTGCCACATTCTCTCACAGTTTTGGGGTTTTTTTTTAATGATATTTCTTTAAATGTCAAATTGGGCTGTGCTGAATTATGTCAGATTACAGAATTTTGTAAGATTTAACTTCATATAACATGGTTAGTAGACAATGTTGATATTTCATAAGAAATACAATATTAAGAAACAAGTTTTTAGGAATGGAGCAAATTTCATCATACCATTGACAAAAGATAATACTTGGACAAATAGGCATAGGCAATTAGGCAGAATGAAACAGAGAACTTTCCCCTGCAGGAAGTTAATTTATTGGGCAATTTTCTCTAAAGGTTGCCAAAATACCTGTGTAGGCTGCTGGAGAGGACAGGTTCATACTAAACATGAAATCCTAGGGTAGATCAGGTTATTAGGACTTTGGTGTGATTAGGATTTCACCCACAGGCAGTATAGACAGGTGATAATTTTGAGACACCCTCAAATGAGGAGTAAAAAATCCAGAGCTGATTTGGTGCTGTTATTTCAGATACTTATCTCAGGTAAAACCATTGCTGTGTTTAGCTCAGATCCAGCCACACAACATTTGTTTCAAGTATGATACAGACTTGACATAGCCTAAATATGTTTCAGCACATGGCTGTTATTAGACAAGCACTATTAGCACTCTTATAACTAGGGAAAAGTTTTACATATTTAATATTTAAGGTAGAACAGTTCCTGTGAGCGAGATCTAGATATAATAACTTCCACAGAATGAAAACCACTGGCACTTGTATCAGGGATCAAACAAAACTGAAGGAAAAAATTTCTGAGTTTACTGAATCACAGCATGTTGAGTTGAGACTAGAGTTTCTCTCTATTTCAAAAGAAAGATAATGCCCAGATGGGTTGTTGAGTCTCCTTCTCTGGGGACATTCAAAACCCACCTGGACGAATTACTGTGTGACCTACTCTAGGTGGTCCTGCTCTGGCAAGGGGTTTGGACTAGATGAACTTTTGAGGTCCCTTCCAACTCTTAAGATTTTGTGATTCTGTGATTTATTTTCTTGCATTTTGCTGCTCTACATGTAGATTTCCCAGCTCATTCACTGACAAATACAGTGTTTTTTTCACAAAAGGAAGTACATTTATTATTTCAGTATTCAATGCTGGTGGAATATAATATATAGTCTGAAACAGAAACAGTATTCAACCAAAACTCTTTTCCTTTTGGAAGATACTTACTGAATTAAAATATTTTGTTATGTGAATGTGAAGAGCACTAGAGACTTGCATCAGCCAGAAAACTATATCTGCATATTGTGATATGTGTTACAATACCAGACCTTTCAGGGAAATCTGTTGGGAGAAATTGTGGTTCACATTGTTTTAAAAAAGATGCTGATGTTAGAAATGTGAATGTGAAGGCATAAAGGTATAAATAAAGCTTACTGGTAGGAACATAGAAATTTGACTTATTCCAGTGTTAGATCCCCTGACATATTAAATCTGTTTCAGTAAGGGAAAAAAAACCCCAAACACATAGAAATTATATTTATGTATGGAATAAAAAAATCTATGTACACTTGATTGTCACTCTTTTTTTCACAGCATTTTTTAAACTGAGTTAACTAATGGAAGGAGGTTAACATTATATTCATTTTCTAGTTCAATGAATTGAGACAAATTATAATTAAATGACTCATCATGAACTGCACTAGAAATGACTTGTGGACTGATTTAAAACAGTCCTAATGGAATCACCATCAATTTTTTTATAAATTAAACTGTGAACCAGTAAAGTTGAATAATGCTGAATTTAATGCAATGTTTTTAATGTTTCACATTTATCATTATCCACAATAATATTTCCAAGCAAACTTAAGTTACTTGTTTAGGAAATCCACCAAAGAATACTATTCTGGCTGTCCTGCAGCTTTTCCTCTAAAAGATCTATAAAAAGGTGATGTGGACAACACATTCTCAATCATCCATGCAGTTGAATCTCCAAATGTAATTTTCTGTTCACAGGAATTGAAGCTATACTGAAAAAGACAAAATAATATTTCTTTTTCAACTCTCCCTTGTTTTTCTCTGTGTTTCTCCTGGCAATGTGACCAAGTTACCTCTTTGTTATTGCCATTTAGCAAGCTCTCTTACATCAGGCTTTTTTTCCTAATGTCTAGCCTGAAACATCTTATTTGAATGCTAAGCGCATTAGATTCTTGTGCTCATGAGTGACATGGGGAGAGGTAATGCCCCTTCTTGGTAGAAACATTTCATGGCACTCTTTTTGTTATCTTAGTCTTTTAACACTGATTATTTGATTTTTTTAAATCTTTCTGAATAAGTAATATTTACTGTATCTCTGTGTATCCCTGCTGCTTTCTTCTGCATTGTCATTGCTTGATTATGGTATGTTGTTTGCAGACTTGGTTTCATGTTCTCTGCAGAGAACTACAGCCAGGGCACTGAAAATATTTGGTTTAACAGAGTCATCCTTCACGTGTTCTGCTGGTTTCATTCCTTCTGTCCAGATCCAGACAAGGATGATTTTGTCCAAGACAGCTTGGCATTATGAGCCATTATCCAGTTTGCAATCTGTAATAATTCATCTGCCCTCCCTTGGCCAGGTGGAATGTACCCAGGATTTTTGCCATCTACTTGTCTTGGTCATGATTTAAAGCCATTCTCAAAACCCAGCAACTCATTTTGCAGCATTCTTAGATTTGTTGGTGAAGAAGCAGAGCTCTGACAATGCTGAAGAAAACTTCCACTTGCAGAGCAGTACACACAGTATTATTAGCAGTTAAAGTGGACCACGGTTGTAGGCCTTCTCTTGAACTGTTGAAATTAACTTGTGATTGTAAATAGAGTGTGCTTTAGATTTTATTAGCTTTATTATAATTTAACTTTTATTATAATTTACTGCTCAAATCATAGAATCATAGAATCATAGAACCATAGAATGGTAGGGGTTGGAAGGGTCCTTTAGAGATCATCTAATCCAAGCCCCCTGCAGAAGCAGGGTCACTTAGATCAGGTCTCGTAGGAAAATGTCCAGGTAGGTCTTGAAGACCTCCAAGGAAGGAGACTCCACAACCCCTCTGGGCAGCCTGTTCCAGTGCTCTGTCACCCTCCCTGTTAGACACTGTTAAAGAACAACCCTTGAAAGTTTTGTGTGTGCTAGTGTCACCTGGGTTATCTGATTATCGCTGCTAAAAGAGGTAAATATTTTAAAGATAAAATGTTGAAATTCAGAATGTATTCAAATCTAGACTTAGAAAAAGCATAATAGTCACTATAAGAAAGCTTCTTTCATGGTGTGGTTTCAATTATTATCATGTGATGTGGTCTCAATTCTTAGTTGCAGAACCTTTCAGGTGCAGGTTAGATGTTTTTGCCATTAACTAGATCCTCTTACATTCTTTACTTTAAATTGCTGTATTATTCTTCTCAAAAGGCCTACCTTGCTGCTAGGACACGAGGTTGTCAAACATGATTACTTCAAAGAGGATTATTTTTCACTCTACAGAGATCAATTGGAGCTCCTCAAAGCCTAAGTTACTTGGGAACAAAAAGGACACAATTCTTCATCAATAGTCATAATGTCTCCCAGGCACATGCTAAAACATGGTGCTGGGCAGATCTTAAACAGAAAGTGATGAGCTTAAGCAGTGTATAGGCTGGAAAGAGAAAGAAGCTGGGTGTAGTGTCACTCATATTCTTCTATTATTGTTCTACAGTAACCAGCCTCAGTAGTGCAATACAGCAATACAATTTCCCTAGTGTGTGGTCATATAGTTCAAACAACTTTCTACCTGGATAATTGGTGGTTTATTTCTTAACTTCCCTATTAACTTCTTAACAGTTCTCTGTTGCAGAACGGCAGTCCCTCATCTCCCCTAGCCACCCATGTTCTGAAAAAGAGCCCATTTCTGCAAATACGTAGCTTTTTAGCCTTTTTGCTTGTGTTGCTTACAGAAAAATGTGTTTACTTGCAAGAAAGCAAATTCTTAGGAGAAAATCCCAGCTGTGTATACTGACATAAGCTCTTGTTTCCAAGTAAAACACAGAGTGGTGGGATATTTATTCATTGTAGAACATAATGTATAATTGAACTTGTCTGAGGTAAGGGAAAAATCTTTTTCCATAGGAAACAATGACTATAGGAAGCATTTAGTTATATCATTAATAATAAGATCATATTGCTTTTTCTCAGCTGCAGATCCTACAGCAAAATAAAATGTTTTCCAGATAGTGAGATGAAGATCCAATGTCAGTCATCTTCAGTTGTGTTTTTTTTATGGGAATCTGCTCTGATTTCTCATTGTTTGCCAAATTTCTGTCATTCATATTTCTCTGTTGCCAAGAACGAGATAATAGATAACTCTAAAAATCCATAAAAGAGTAATACATTCTTCTTTGATGAGTATTTCCTTTTAGAAAAAAAATATTCCTAGTTACAAGGAGGATGGAATTTTCAGGAGAATGAAATGTTTTGGTGTGTATGTAACATTGTTTATTTGAAACGTGATTATTACAGATATGTGTGCACGTTTGCCTGCCACATAGCTGCAGACTTGTTTCTCTGAAATTCAGTGGAAATGTTACTTTTGACATCTATGTTAGCAGGTCTGTTTCTGCCACAGGCAAAGGTACCAGTGCTGCCAAGTATTTGTCTCTTGCTTTGTTTATTAAACCCTGCGATATTTTTTTTGCTATTATCCTTGAAAACCTAAACTGTAAGGGATTGAAATAGTCCTGACTCGAATATTAAAAGAAAAATGAAAGAATAAAGGAAGGTGCGCATTGGGAGCTGTGGGAGACTTGAACTAACTTGTCAAAGACACTTAGCCTGTTATCCAGGAGAAGAGACAAGGACAGAGATTAGGAGCTGAAATGTGAAAACACACTGGCTTTGGTGGCTGGAAGAAGCTTAGGCAATTTCAGCAAAATGAAGATCTAAAGAGAGATGCTGGAAAAATATATTTCAGTTGAGATCTGTGAGAGACACAGGTCTGAGACATGTGGACACAGATTGGTTTGGAAAGAAAATGGGCACGAAGAACCATGAAGCAGTATGGAAAAAGGATTTGAAAAGGTGCTGTGGGAATGGCAGAGGAATCAGTTGTGGCTTGAGGTATAGAACGAGGGGTAGTTAAAGAGACACAGTATGGAAAGAGTGAGAGTGAGAAAATGGAAATGAGATAGTAGGTAGGAAGAGAGTGTAAGCGGTGCTAAGACTAAAGTAATATATGGTGCTGAGGAAGGTTTCATGGATTTGCAGGGGGAAGAGATGGAAAATATTTGCTGTCTTGTATCAGGTGCAAGTGGCAGAGTTGTCATGGCAGTTGGCTACTGGATGCCTTGTGAGGGAAGAGGTATGAGCTGCCCTCATTCATTCACAGTCATCTCTGAAATCCATACAGTTACCCCATCACGTCCCAAGACTTGCAAACATGTGGAAGAGTGTACTGAACCACAGCTCAGATACATTTAAGAAAGAGTCAACCCTCAGGTGAAGAAACTAAGAATATATATTTGCAGACTTTCAGGTAGATGCTTTTCAGAGGACATATGGAGGAAATGTTTTGAAGATGCATGGAGAGATGAGGAGAAACGTAGCTGAAGGTGTGCTAGTTGGAGAAGGCACTCCATGTCGATGATGAACATCCCTGACTAATCCATACTAAAGCACCGATAGGCCTGAGGGACTGTAAGAGGGCAATGAGGATGCTTGGAGAAGTGGATGAAACTTGGTAAAAATGTGGGTCAGCAGAAAGAAACCTTTGTGCACATAATCCAAGCCAACTGGTTTGCTTGTTGCTTCACCAAAGGCATTGAGACTTAATGTGTGCAACCCACAACAAACATGAGAGGAGCTGAGAATAAGGATGGAGAGGACAGGTGTTTTGCCTAAATTGAGCCTGGGAGTAGGGTGGAAGTGTGTTTACTTGGGTGTTTGTTTAGCTATTTGGATTTTCTTTTTTTCTCAATAAACAAATCAGTGATTAGAAGTTTACCTTAACTGGCAAAAGAATAAATAAAAATTCCCTAAGTTGAGGTTCTTTTGCTAATGATCAAGCAGTTGGTCCTTACTATTCCTTTCTTTCTGAAACAAAGAATTCTTTCGTACAATATATTTTCTTTCTAGCAAAGGATGCTTAAATTATAATCAAGCCGACTATAAGTCCTTTTGACGAATCAGTAAATATATTAAACTACTGATGTCTCCATCTCTAAACTAGCCTTTGAAATTATTAAATGACAGTTCCCTAAAGCCTTCTTGGCTTTCAGTCACTTTTTCAAAAGGTGGACAGAGCACTGAAATACTTGTCTACGCCGTTATACAAGAAGATAAACTCTCCTCATACTGGCTGTTTTCATATTTATTTAATACTCCTTAAATGACTTTTGACAAGACATCTAACCAAGCACTTCTGTTTGGCTTGCTACTCACTGCAGTTCCCTCTTCACCTGTCATGGGCATAACTCCTGGCTGTTTCTGTCCTCCAGAAGCTGATGAACTCTATGTTCAGTTGCCTGAAACTTTGCACTTGTCTACATTTTTTAATTGTCACAACTTCTAAAATGTTCTCAAACACTCAGTATCACCATCTTCTTGTCCTGGCTACCACTTTCTATATGGCTATCAGTTTCCATAAAGAATTAAGGATGACAAGAAAAGGTGATACAATACAAGAGAAGTTCAAACATAGTCCTAACTTTGCAAAAATGGAACACCAAGGAATTACACATTAGTTAATCTAATTTGGTGTCAGAAATAACAACTCAAGAAACTATAAATCCATATCCACAAAAGATAAAGCAATTAGAATGTAAATAGCCAGAAGACAAGACAAAAACTAGCCAGTATACATTTATCAAATTAAAAAAAAAATCTAATTTTCTTTTATGACTAATCTAATTCTTATTTTCAGCCTTGATAGCATAAGTGGCTTAATGGATAAAGTACATGAGCAATGTGATATGATCTGACCTTAATAAGACTTTTCATGCTTTTCTACATTTCCTCTTAACGTAAGGAAATATGATGCAGTTTTACTGACCATAAAGTGAGCACAGATTTTGTTGAAAAATAGGTCTCAGAAAGCAGGTAACATTATTAATCCAAAAAAGATGGTAATATCTAGAGAATGATGGTATGGAAGAAGAAAATATATTTCAAGGTTTATAATGAAACCTGAATATGTTACTTTTTTAACAATGTCATTGAAAAATTTTGTCTTTACTGGGAGAGAAAACTATGGCATAGGAAAAATAATGCTTAAGACCAGACATTACTTCAGTTTTCTCTTATTTATTATATTTTATCAAAGTATTACTGGACTTACCTCTCATGAGATTATCTGCAAATAAAAGAAAGGAAGTCTCAAGGTAAGGAACTATCCATAAAATGTCAGTGAAGAAAAATGTATGTGGCAGATGCATGTTTGAGGATTTTCCATTTTGGGTGGATCAGTCATATCAAGAACCCCAAGAAAATTGTTTTTATGTTGTAAACATTAGGTGTCATTATCCACATAAACATTTCTAATACATTAAAACTAGCATTTCTTTATTCATAGAGGGATTCTGGTGTACTTGTCACAAGACAAGAACAAAAGATTATTGTTCTTCCCTAGAAAAAAAAGGGAAATATACTTACCGTGGTAAGCAAAAGAATTCAGTCCTGATGGAAGAGAAAGACATCTGCACTCTATTACGGGAGAAAGCCTTTATAAGAAGTGTTTAGGTTGGGGAAGAGAACCTTCTTTCCAAACAAATATTGCAACAAGATCTGTTCATACCCTGACCTTTTGCTGACAGGATTGCAAATGAAGGCCTACAAAGAGCCCATTTTGCAGCCACAGTACTGCTTTCATATATTGCCTTATAAGTTGAAGGACCATGAAGACATGGGTCCCAGGAGAGGATCTGAAATGAAATATTTGTTTCTGCCCATAACTATATAGTACTTCATAATATTATGCCTTTAAAATTTGAAGCTAACAAGGCAAAAATTCTCCCCTCAACCCTCCAACCCAAAATGATGACAGATTTAGTAAAAATACATGTAGATTGCCTGATCATCTTTAAGGGCATTTCTTAAAGGTGATATCTTCATATGTGTTTTATCTTACAAAATTTGAGATGTTTAATGTTCAGAAGCACCTGGTGGTCTCAAATCATGCTGTGACCATATCATCGTGAGTGCTGACCATGTTGTTATTTCTGCTCTGAATTATTGAGTTGATATTGGAATCGAAGAAATCTACTGAAAATCGCAGAGGCTGAGAAAACTGAGGGATAAAATTACAGAGCAAAGGTTCTCTAAATGTAAGGGTGATATGTGTGAACCAACATGTACTTTCTTGTCAAATAGATTTGATTTCCTTCAACTTCTCCTTTGATCCTTATAATCTTGCTCATTGCTTTGCAGTGGCGTGCTGACAAAGTAGGGACTTTTCTACGATGAGTCATCTATTTTGACTTCACAGCCAGCCACAAGTGTTAAGGACAAGAATTTCCACTTTGATTAGGTGTTTCTTTCTTATTTCTTTACTGATTCAGCTTTATTGTTCATTTGTTTTGTTTTGTTCAAGCAGAGCATAGGAATTATATTTATTCACATATTAACTGACAGTTTATTTACAGCTGGATATTTTCCTTCCACCTCATACTCAGTGCTAATTTCACTAATTTTATGTTGTGAAGTACAGTAATACATAGGAATACAATATCTATTCTCAGTAAAGTATCTGCCCTAAAATAGGAAATGTTGACATGGATGTTTATAAATGTTAACACAGGGAAGAGATCGGGAAACTGTCTCAAGGTCACTGGAGATTAATTCTATTTCCTAGGCCCCTTTACATCATCTGCTTATTTCTACTGCTGGAGAACAGTCATGAAACTAGATGGCTCATGGGCAACCCAGCAGGGACACTCTTACATTCTTTTGTCTATGTTTGTAATATCTTTCTGAGCTGAGCTGTACCACACAGGCAGACAAATAAACACGTACACATAATACATCATTTCATGTTACCAGTGTGAGAGAAGCATTTCTCTAACTATAAATATTTTATTTCATGTACATTCTTAGTAGTACCAGGCTACTTTGAAATGATGGCCGTTCCTTTCACATATCTCTTGTTTCAGATCTGTTATAAGAACTTTAGTTTTCTCTCTCACTATGTCTCTGAATCTCTGGTGTTAGAGATGAATAGAATAGAATAACATAGAATAATTTCTGTTTGAAAAGATCTACAACAATCCTCTAGTCCAACTGCTCGACCACTTCAGAACTCACCAAAAGTGAAAACATGTTATTAAGGGCATTGTCTAAAAGCTCATAAAACACTGACAGGTTTAGGGCATCTAACACCTCTCCAGGAAGCCTGTTCCAATGTTTGACCACCCTCTCTGTAGAAAATTGCTTCCTAATATGAATGCACCTCTAGGAACCTCCTCTGATACAACTTTGAACCATTTCAAAAAGTTCTATCATTGGATGCCAGGGAGAAGAGCTCAGCACCTCTCTCCCCACTTCCCCTCCTCCAGAAGCTGTAAAGAGCAGTGAGGTCACACCTCAGCCTCTCTTCCCTTCTCTGTGGACTCCCTTACAGATTTTAATATTTCCCTCTGCGTACTTCCTTGTCTCACCTCCGTGACAATAGGTCCTAGACTTAATTTTTTATCCCAGGATATGATAGCCTAATTTGCATACTTCAGTGAATAATCTGTGACAAAACAGCCTCCTTGGTGGTAATTTTCCTACTTATTACTGTGTTTAGCTAGCACTTGTCCCAAACAGTGTGATGCCCCTGAGATTATGGGGAGAAACATTTGTGATCTGCATTGACAGTCCCTCTTTTCTTTTGAGCCAATTATACTCATTTATAGGCAAAGAAACGTAAGCCACTGTTTCATTTTCTGACTGTAAACTTTTAGATACATTAACTCTGTCCATGAGCATACAGAGACTGCAGCAAGAACTCTCAGTCATAATTCAGATCAGAGAAGTTCTGTCCCAGGCAAAGGAAAACAAAACCATAGAAAGAAAAAAACCCCCAGAATCTGTGAATTTAGACCACAGTTAGTATCCATAGTCAGACCAGCATATCCCTCTGCAGGAGCGGCTGTGTGTCAAAGTGTTAATACTCTCATCTGTTTTGGAAAGACACCTTTTAGAATATAGGTTTTCAGCCCAGTTACGAATCAGCCAGTAGCCATCCTAGAAGAAGACAGGAAATGTATAGGAATTAATTAGAATAACGTTTATCTTTGAGGTGGCATCACATCTCTGCAAAGTAGCCACACGTGATAAATCACTTGAACCCTAGAAGCAAAGTAAATTCTTAATGATTGGAGACATGAATTGAAAAGCACTGAAACATGGAATATACTGGAGGAAAGGAAGTGTGAAGTTTTCTCCGGTCCATGTATACAGGGCTAATTTGAAAACTGCCAAGTGTTCATGTGTTATATCTGGTTTATAACCCAAAGAGGCTCAGATGCTGGTGTGTAAAACAAGAGCAACTGGGGCTGATGAAGGCAATAACATGGACCTTGTTTATTCCGTGTACCAGGAGCTATGTCAGCCACAGAGAAGGACTTTTCTAAATCTGGGGTTATTAACAAGAACAATAGACATAGTGCTGAACTCCTGGGAGTGGGAGCCACATGACCTTACGGTCTCTTTTACAGTTTTGCAGCCTGATAACATCACAGAGCTCCCATTAACATCCGTGTCAATCCTGTTCTCACAATTTCTGCGAGGTGACAACCTGGGTGCTATCTGCTAACAGTGTTTATTACTGAGCTTTCTCTTCAGAGATTTTAGAAAGCCATGTTTCTCCCTCTGTGTTTTGTTTTCCGGAACACCAAAGTGAACTATTTTGTGTGATATCTGGGAAAAGGATTGAAGAGAGAACAATAAACACCCTAAAGAAACAAAGTGAAACAAATATACAAGTTAAAATTACAGAGCACCTGCCCATTTTTAGATGTTTGGTGAGTCAATGGGGATTTTTCCCTACAAACCAGCATGGGGCAGTGTTATCCAAGCAAACCCAGACAGTGTTTACTGACTGATACATCAGCACCAGCATCTGTAAGTTTAAACTTAAACACCTGAACAGACTTGAAACCTCCTCTGGGCAACCGACTTGGATAAATATAGCTGCATAAAAAAGAAAATAACAACCTTCAGCAATTGTGTTATATATTTTAGGAAGAAAACTTTGTGTCAGACAAGTTAAGTACCGATGTCGCCTGTGCTTATGTGCAACTGTGAAGACAATGATGATGATGACGATGATAATAATAATGATAATTAACATTATATCCAGTACTTGATGATCAGGAAAAGGTAAAACTAGTCCTGTTCAAACTCATACTAGAAAGGTCATGTGGAGGGATGCAGGCAGAAAGAGGCACTACAAAAAACAAAAGACACAATACCCTCGAGCAAGACAAGCTCTGGACTCTGTAGATTAAAAAACTAGATTTTACTGGATTAGTTTGTATGCATCTTTAGAAATGAGGTATTTATGGAAAAATGACAGTATTTTTAAAGACAGCAAAAGAAGTGCTTAAGTACAGCTTTCAAAAGCTATACCTTGTCAGCTTGTACTCAACTTCTGTTGCTTCTAATTGATGTTAGAAATGTGACTAAATATAACTAAATTCCATCTCTGAATTCAGAGAAATAGATGAATTTTACTATTAAAATATGGGAGTTAAGGTCTGGGTTTAACCCATTACTACTTATGCATTCATAAGACTACCTTCCACAAATAAAACATCTTCTTAGAAAGCAGCTACATAAATCCTGCTTGATAGTTCTATAGACAGGCACTTATTTTACACACTTGCCAGGAAACTTGCATGTCAATCATGATCACAGCAACGATGCTGAAAAATGTTTTCACTGAATCTATTTGCGCCTTTTGCTTAACAACAGCTCATCTGTAGCACACAGATAATCAGTCAAACATGGCCTATTTCAGAAGGAGCGTGGAACTCAGAGATCTTTCAATAGCTCCTTGAAAATGCTAAAATCTACAACCACAAACTGGTATTTGGATGGAGTAAGAGTTACCATTTGTAATCACTGCTGCTCACCAGGACAGAGGGGAAGAGGAAACCTTCACTGCTGGTGGTGAGAAGGAGTTCCCGAACCCTCCTGCAATTTAGAGGACAATGCTGGAGAAGAGAAAATGCCCTGCAGGAATTGTGCAGCCTCATATGTGAATAATTGCAAAGGATTTGAAAAATACAGCTTCTCTGTTGCTTTATTTGAGTTCTGTCTGTAAAGAGATATTTGGCCTACAAAAGCAACCGTTTAGGTGCTAGTCGTCCAGGAAAAAAAAATAAATAGAAGAACAGGAAACAAATTCTATTGCTTCAGAATTTGCTAGGGATATTTCAACAATTGTACTGAAGTTCATTAAGTCATTTGCAGAGGGACACACTGATTTAACACACCAGATGTTCTGAATTTCAGAGGTACTTGATTTCCTGGTTTTGTCAATGACCTGAAATGGCAGTTTACCACACAGTCCCAGGTCTCCTTTATACCCTTTTCCACCTCAGAATCTTCTGAGGATGCATTTGCATTTGTACTTTGCCAGGCACAATGAACATATTGTTCTGACAGTATCTCTAGAGGTTTGTTACCAAGGTGTCACTATAATGATGACCTCAGTAACAGAGTCTGAACCTGTTAATGCTCAGAAACTGAAGATACAGACTTGAATTCTCCTCTCCTCTCCTCTCCTCTCCTCTCCTCTCCTCTCCTCTCCTCTCCTCTCCTCTCCTCTCCTCTCCTCTCCTCTCCTCTCCTCTCCTCTCCTCTCTGATTTTCTCCACAGATTTTCTGCTCTCACTTGTTACTTTTCTTCCTCCTGGAGCAAATTGTTCTGAAGTTGGGCAACATTTATACTTCATTTTTTTTTTTAATCTAATTTTTGACCTTTTAGGCTTGAGTGTAATACCCCTGAAGTACAGATTTATGATATGTTTAATTATTAACCATTGTAATGTTTTCATTTCTTACTGAAATTTCCTTTGAATAAGCTTTTGAGAGATTTACTCTTACTCAATGAAATGTGCCACTTGTGGAGGCATAATTTTGAGAAGAGAAATAGGTATTTTCAGGGATGTTTAGCTTTGAGAATAAAGTATTTCCTCATTAAAAAGAAATAGTGTTAAAATATTTGTTATAAATAATATTAAATATTTTTCAAAATACCCTTCCCACCAAATGTATGTCTCTGAATTTTTATGGAGCCTCTGTGGGGAAATAAATGTTGCAGATGCAGAATTGTCTAATACAACAGTATTATTAGTGCCTATAGGGTCTTTCCCAGTAGTTGTACAGCCTATTATATCAGATTGGACATCCCTCTTTTCTATTGTAGCTAGCAACAGGACAAGGGCTAATGGGATGAAGCTGGAACACAAAAAAGTTCCATTTAAAAGTAAGAAAAAACTATTTTACCGTGAGGTGAGGTGAGGGAGCCCTGGCACAGGCTGCCCAGGGAGGGTGTGGAGTCTCCTTCCTTGGAGGTTTTCAAGACCTGCCTGGACATGTTCCTGTGCAACCTGATCTAGGTGAACCTGCTTCTGCAGTGGGTTTGGACTAGATGATCTCTAAAGATCCCTTCCAACCCCTACCATTCTATGATTGGAAGTCTTCAATATAATAGCAATTTTAAAACCAAGATGAGATATATTAAATTAGGTACAACTATTGTAAGATCACAAGCATGAAGGACTTTCACTCTTCAGTTGTATATATTAAAATAATCAAAGTATTGATAGAATCCCATGTTATTTGCCTAGGTTAATACTATTATTAAAATTGTTTTAAAAATAGCAGAAAACATAGAGAGATTTCTCTCTCACAAAAGGTAGCAAGCTAGATGGTGTTGAGGACTCCTTCTTCTATAATTTTGATTCTTTTTAGTCCCTTTTATGACTGGATTCCATTGTTGCTGATAGCTTCAGTTAATGTGCTATGTGTTTTCTTATTTGCTCCTACCAGTTCCAAAGAAAACTAGGTTTCTTTTCTGGAAACGGAATGCTAAAGAGGACTTTCAGGTATGTCATCACATTTAATTTACCACACACAGAGAAGAGAATGTTTGCCCACTTGTTCTGATAGTAGATTTAGGACACTGCTAATTTGTGGACTGCTGACAAATGGAGAAGTTGGCAAAATGATAATATTGTTTACAAGACAAAATTAAAACTAAGGCCAAGCCCATTTTTTTCGAATAAACTGTGGATAATATTGCTAGGTCTGTTTTATAGTCTTAAAAATTAAACAGGAATGAAAAGTCAAGAAAAAGAAAATTATTAAAATTGATACTAAACCAAGTTTAGAGTGCAATTCCTAGATAAAAATAAATAACAAGATAGCTCTATAATTCAACCTATAATTTTAAAAGGCATTTACAAATAGAACTGGAAACCAAATACTTTTTAATAATAGCAAGATTTCTGTGAAATAATATCCCAGAGATGGACTTATGTGACTCCAAGAGCAAGTACACTGTGGGGACACACAATTTAATTTAAATATTTTGAGAAGAAACTAAGAAATGAGATTTGAGAATAGGAAAAAAAGACTTCAGCGTTAACAGTACGTTTTCTGTAATGCGATACAGAACACAGAAAACCAGACACTCTGTCTTGTTCTATCCCAAAATCAAATGGTAACATTAACATTTATTTCTGCATCACACAGCTGTGAAAAGGCACTTGTAGCTCTTGAGGTAATTATGTTCTGAACATATTCAACACATTACTTGTTTACAAGAAAATTAGTTGACTTCGTGAAACTGTTTTGTGGGGTTTTTTTCTCCATCTGTAACCAACGTTGTGGTGCCGTGAAAACAAGAAATAATTTCATGTCCGTAATAAAGATCTTTGAAAATGCTTCAAACAGAATTCTTCACAAAAAGTAATGGGAAATCAACTTTAAAAAAGAAGTTCCTGTCTTAAAAGCAAAGACATATCAGAGGAACACAAGTCAGAGCAAAACCCATTCTGTCCTGACGCCCCTGAGGAACCAGCCCCTGGCAAAATTGCACTTGTGGTTTGAACACAACAGAGATTATGGAACGCAAAGAAGTACAGACTGCCAGCTTCCAGCAAAAAAATTCAAACTAATTGGTCCAGACAGTGAAAAAAGGCACAAAAAAAAAAGGGAAAAAAGAGAGATTTCACATTGTCAGAGAGGAAAATTTGTAGCTCAGTCTCTCAGGTTGGAACACTTGTGCCATGTCTGTGGTACGTATTTTCAGCTCAGGCTGAATTACTTTTGCAGAATTGCCCTGGACAATCCATTTGTTTAAAAGTATGAAGTCTTAAGTGTTCTTTAGAAGAATGAACAGACGGTGCAGTTTGGAAGAATGTTATTTAAAAATGCTTTTGGCTGGGCCTGATGCCTCAGTCTTTAGTCACAGTGAGTTTTATCTGAGTGCTGTATTGAAACTGCTATGAACCCTCTGGAGAAGAAGCAGTTGCCTTACTTAGGGAGAAACCCTGGGTAGAACTAGACTTGTGATCACAATTGCTCCATTGGTCTTGACCTTGGAGAAGAATGATTTCCTACTGCTCTACCAAAACCTGGGGTTGATCCCAGGCTTCACTGAACTCCTACTGCCTTCCACCTTCTTGCCCAGTGGCTCTGGTGAAAGTTAAATGTTTTATTATCCTTTTCATTCAGATAAAAGGTCCACATCTCACAAGAACAATCTCAAGCCAGCACAGGATGCTGGAAGGGCTCAGCAGTGGGGAGACATTGGCCACATCTACCCATTGACTAAACACAGCAAGAATCAGGCCTGAGCACAGTCCCATACTTGTTTTATATTGTTTAGTTGTTTGACTGCTCTTTGAAAAATGTCAAAATTATTTAAAATTTTTAAGGTAGAGTGTATTAGGGTTCATAATTCATAAACCCCCAAATTATGACATAGAAGTTTTTTAACATAGGGAAACAATCATAATTAGAATAGACAGATACTAGAGAGAAATAGAGAAAAAAACCCCTCCTTGGTCTTATGCTCCCCACTGAGTTCTTGCACATTTATTCTCAATCCATCGTTACCAGCTTCCTGAATTACAGTGGAGTCTTCCCATAGGTCCTTAGAACAGGTGTCTCCTTGCAGCACTTCCAAATTCTGGCTGCATGTCATCCCTTTTCTCAGGCTCTGCTAATGTTGATGGCTTTCCCTTGCATAGTGCCTTCCTCTCTGCCAGCTCACCCTGCCTGCTGGATGAATATTCAAAATAGAATACTGATTGTTCTTTGTCCTGTCCATTGGGTGGAACAGATCATTACCTTTCTCTACCCTGTTGTACACCATTGGAGATTATTTTTTCTTCATGACATTCAGTCTCTTTTTGAACACTGTATTTTCTAGGCTGATGTTCACTGATCATTTCTAAAATCTGTTTCCCTGGGCTTTCCACAGTGTGTCCAAATTCTTCTTAAAGCAAAGTGCTTTAAGCACAACAGAAGATCATGTGCTGAAATGCATAAAACAACCATCTTCAATTTTGAAATATCACTTTTTAATTCCTTCCAGGAGATGTGATTATCTGAGCTTTCCTGTAGGTTAAATTTCCCAGTCAGGTACATCTAAGATGCATCACAGTCTTATCTCTTGGTATAATGAAACTAGTTATATCCAATTATAGGATAAATGAACTATAACACCCAAGACACATGAAACTGAACATTTGTCTGTATAATTTTTTTTAGAACAGACTAATGCTTTTACAGCTTTGTAACAGTTTTTCTTTTCTTAACTTCAATGTTTAATTGTAACCTTTTATAATCAGCATACATTGTCTACCACAAGAAGTTCACACTTACCATACTTGAATGCTTTGGAAAATACATTTCTGTGGTCATTCTTCTACTGTGCCCTAAAAATACTCATCACAAATAAAAATCCATGCCTTTGAGAGACAAGAAATTTTAGCTTAAATTTAAAACAGTGCTAATTCAAACTCATACCTTTCAAATGATGCTGGATGCATTTACATGGAGTATGAGCAGGAGGAGTTTGCATCTGCTTCTGAAATCAAGTTTGGATAAACTCTGTGAAGTACTAAAATACTCTCAAATGCCAAAACATCTACAAGCAATATTTTTTTTTTTTTGTAATCTGTCTTTATAAAGGCAATTGTTAAAACTGCTAGATGCCCAGATGGCTCTGGCTGTTGCAATACAGAGAGGATTTGACCATGAGATCTTAGGTGTATATGTAATAATATGAAAGCTAACATACAGCCACAGCCTTGCCAATGTTATACTTTAAAAATGGTGAGTCATGACTTCAAGACATGAAAGAGCCTTATGTGATGGGATGTCTAGTCAAGCCAATGGCTTGAGTTAGAATAATCCTGCCACTAAAACAGCAGTTCTCTAAAACTAAGCATGCCAAAAGACACTGAAGGCTTCCTGTCTCTAGAGGTGTATTTCAATAAAATCCAAAAATAATAAGCTGGAACAAGGCAATTCTTTCCAGAGAGAATTGCTGGGTGAGACTGGTCAACAATGAGTCTTGGAAACAAATCTTCCTCTTCTCACTTGCACACTGGTAGGACAAGACCTTTTCTTTTGGCTTTCCTTTAGGTCCAGCAACCTTTGGTAGTTTCCTGAGTTGTAGAAGCCATACACAGACCCTCTAAGGTCTCCAGGAAAGCCTTCTCTAGGAGTCCTATGATGCCTCTTGACTCCTTGGTAGCTCTACAGATGACTCTTCTATGGTCTCCTCTCCAAGAGGAGACCTCTGGCTGCAGATGTTCATTTCTTTAATGAAAGAGGAGGAATCTCCCCTCCCTCCTGAGAAGTTATCCGAATCCAGAGGACAGCAGTCAGAAAGCAACACATGGTTGTCTTTCTCCCAGATTGTTTAGTAGAATGTACAATGCACAATGACCTGAAAACAAAGCAATTAAACTGCCATACCTATCTGTCATCACTTGAAATGATGAGATTTAGGGCATTTTTTTTTCTGAGCGGTGAAATCAATGATGTCAGATTTCCTAAAGATTTATTTCCTTCTCTGCAGTCCCACACATTCCAGTAATCCCATTTTTACTGTAATGGCCCCAGGGTAAGCATTACTCCTAGTTTGGAGCTGTGTGCTGCTGATCTGTGAGGCCAGCAAGCACATACTGTTCGTCCAACAGGAAGCTGCAAAGCTTAAATGTATGAGTGTAGTGCTTTACTTCCCTTTCATGCATACATCAGGAACTTGCTTCTAAATCAAACTGATTTTTATGACACTTATGGGATTATCTGTTGAGATTTTAAGCATTTTTTTTTCATGTAGGTAAAACTGGCTAAGTGTTCCGAAATTACTATAAAGGGAGGAGCAGACGAATAGTTGGACAGAAATACACACAGAGAGAGAATTAGTTGTCATATGAATATTAAATTAACTTCTGTGTGGCACTAAATTAAAATACTAAACTACATATAGCAGTTAAAATTTATGTCTTTCTTAGTAAGCCTTTACTGTTTGCTTTGCTGTCACTTTCAATTTTAGTGTATTTTCTTTTAATGAAATCTGAACTTAATCATTGGATTTAAATATTGCACTGCTGAGTCTGGAACTCAAAACACACAGATGCAATACTTGTGACAAAGTAATAAGATCTGGCAATACCTTTTCTCTGTAGCTCTGCTCGCAAAGAATAAAGTCTATTGAAGAAGGCATGGTTTGGCTGAGCCCTGTTTTTCTCTCCTTTACACTAAAACAGGCATATTACAATAGTATCCAGAACTCAGACAGTTGCAAGGATTTATGTATTATTTAAAACATGTATTACAGTTATTATTTTTACAATTCCATTTTAAAACCTTCTTTGTGAACAAAATTTAGAAGTTCCCAGGATTACATTTTCTGTAGGTCTAGTGTTCTCACACAGTAGTTTCAAAATCATTAAGAAAATAAAAATTTATGTGGCTATGTGTTTTGTACTCATTGTTCTGTTAGATTTCTTGAATGCTAGCATAGTAAAAGAATGTTATCACTATTATTCCTTAAATCTAAACAACCAGAAGAAGTTTTATTTTAAATGAGTACATTTTCGAAATACAGGGTGGATATAATGTCCCTCCAGAAAAAAAACCTAACTCATTGTGAAGTCTATGTAAAAGCATCCATTAAATCCTTGTATTTCTCTCCTTCTACTGCTTCTCCAAATTTGCTTCTTGGCTATCATAGTAATTAGTAGCTTGTTTCTCCATTCATATTTACATAGGAGTTTTAATACAAAGTAAAGCAAAATACAAATACTGGATCTAAGGCCAGTATAAATCCAAATGTCAAACATAATTTGAAGATGAGGTGAAAGCTGGCTACCTGAAAAACTGTTAAATCCAAGATCACAGAATGATAGAATGGTAGGGGTTGGAGAGGACCTCTAGGATGACCTAGTCCAACCCCCATGCCTAAGCACGTTTAGCTTGGTCAGGTTGCACAGGAAGATTTCCAGATGGGTTTTGAAATCCTCCAGTGTAGGACACTCCACAATCTTCCTGGGCAACCTGTGCCAGGGCTCCTTCATCCTCACAGGAAAGAATTTTTCCCTTATGTTTCAATGTGACTTTTTGTGTTCTAGCTTTTGTCCATTACCCCTTGTCCTGTCACTGGACGCTAGAGAAAAAAGTGATGTCTCATCTTCTTGACGTACACCTTTTAAATACTTGGAACTATTGATGACATTCCCTCCTTCGTCTTCTTTTTTCCAGACTGAACAGTCCCAGATCCCACAGCTTTCCTGATAAGAAAGATGCTCCGGTCCCCTGAGCATCTTGGTGTTCCTGAGACGGATTCTCTCCAGAAGTTCCCTGTCCCTCTTGAGCTGGGGAGCCCAGAACTGGACACAAGACTCTAGATGAGGCTTCACTGAGGCAGAGGAGAGGGGGAGAAGAACCTCCCTTGACCTGCTGCCCACACTTGATACATCAGGTCAATCATCAGCCTGTACTTGTGCATGGGGTTGTTCCTTCCCAGATGCATGACTCTGCACATGTCCTTGTTGAACCTCACGTGGTTCCTCTCTGCCCCACTCTCAAGCCGGTCAAGTCTTCTTCCAGGGCCTAAGCACCCTCCTCCCCCTCCTCCACTGACCTTAGTGTCTGCAGAGATGTTTTCAGATTCTCACTACCTGTTGCTGCTGCTGCTGTTTTGCAACTGTGCAGCAACTTCTTCCCCTTGTCAAATATGTTATTCATAGAGGCATTACCTCAGCCACTAATTGACTAGGTTGCAGGTCTGGGTCAGGTGCAGGTGCATCTTAGATTTGACTGGCAGTGACCCTATCAGCTACATGGGAAGCTTCTGGTGGATCTTTGTTTAAAGAAACCACCCTGTAGCCCCCTGCTGCCAAAAAACAGCCCAGGCAAAACCACTACAAAGCATCAACAGAGAAAGGGGAAAACGTAAACTGATAACAGCTAGTTCATGAACTAGTTAAAACGAAGATACTAGTAAGTGCTCAAAGGATTAAAAGTCTGAAATATAAATGTCTTAAATTTCCAAGATTTTTGTTGTGATTAATGTAATCAAGCTAAGTCTAGATTATAAGTTTTCTACATGAAAAGAGCTCTTCTGAAGTGAAATGAAGAAGCTTCACAGATGCATTTGAGGAAATTTGAGATAAATCAGAATGTGAAAATCAGCTGAATACTTATTGAATAAAGTAAGAATCAATGATGGATGGGGTAAAACTCTCTTTGCTACTTAAAAAAAAAGAATTGATTATTCTGTTATGTGACTAGGAATTTGAGAAGCTGGCAGCTCTGAAATACTAGTAGTTTTTGCTTCTATAGCTAACAATATAAGGTGATAAAGGTAACATTTATTTTCTTTGCTTTTACTTAGTTTGTAGAGTCTCATCTTGAAACTTTGGAGATCTATTTGAAAGAATAAGGAAAACTGTGCCTTGTGCTAGAACAATATGAAATTCGACATTTATTACAAGCAGTCACATTATTGCCCCTGGAGGTCAGAAAACAGAACCCAGGATATGTTAAAAGGTAAAACTCTCCTGCCAAATCAATGAATTTAGCAACTTTCTTGTGTAAAACCATATGATGAAACTGTGTTCAAAGGTAAATAGATCATATGCCCATATTATGTTTTGTAGGAAATATGTCAATATGAATTTATAATACGTTATAATATACATTGCCTAGGTAAGAAATAGCTGAAATATGCTAAACTTCAGGATATATGATCTATTTATGAGTACATAAACATTGTTTCAAGTTGAAGATAAAACTGAAAAAGATGCAATATTTATGTTGCATGTTAGCCTTTATTATGATATGTTCATTAGTGCACACCACTTCTAAGTATATTCATCCAAACCTCTAGAAAGATGCTTCCTGTTATTTTGCAAATACAAAGAATGAGAACAACAAACTGACGGTTTATATTCTGGAGATTTAAAAAATTGTTATGGAAATAGAGTATCTTCTTTAGTTTTTGGGTAGGCTACAGATGAAATAAGAAACTTGAGTAGTTTGTCTTCTGTGAAAGTTCTTGTACAACTGAGGTACATTATAATTTAAACCCTAAGACTAGTGGGTTGGAAAATTGCTTACTTAGAGATTTTAGAAGATGGAAAAGTAGAAATTCTCACCAGAAATTCTCACAAAGTGGGAAATGTGAGACATGCCTCATGAGAGGCTGAAGTGATATGCAGGAGAGGTCTGTGTGAGAGAAACATGATGAGCACTATGAGGGCAGAATTTGGGTTAAGAACAGAGGGGTAGACAAGAGCTACTGTCCTGCAATTCATGTACTGTACCTCATTCATGGTAGTAGAGATGTGGAGAACTGGAGGTAACCTTGACCTCTTGCAACAAACACTGGGTGGGGGCTGTGGTAGAGATCCAACCCCTTGTACAGAGAAATCATCACGAGCTTCACTCAAACCCAGTCACAATTCAGTCTTCATGGAAGCTGACAGGATTATCTTCTGTTATGTCAGGATGATTTCTCTTACATGAATACACTGACAGTGGTGCGGCGAGGGCTTGGCTTCTGCTGGCCATTGCAGGAGACTGAACACATGGCTAGCTAAACCTTTAGTGTGAGCCAGTACAGCAGTTCTTATGCTACTAAAACCATCTTTGAATGGATAACCAATTTAAAATATGAGTACATTTATAAATACATTCTTTAAGACATACATAGAGAAATCTTCAAGATGTATAAATTGGTCCATCTCCAATCCAGCCTGTGAATTTATACCTGTTTAACATCTACCTACTCAGAGTATTTAATTCTCTTTTGAAAACAGTGCAACACAGATGCAGAATTCTATAAAAAACCAATATGAAAGTTAATCTTCTGAGATGGCTGTTTTTTGACTTACCAGTCTCAAACACAGAAGTTCTGATTGAAATAATCAGATTTCATGAAAGCAGAGCATGAAACATTCAGGCAGAACTCAAGAAGCACAAAATTACCAATTTAAAGAAACAAGTTAAATTTCCTTTACATATTGTGAGAAAACTTATGTGAAATGTTTCCAGTGAAATGTGGATATAGATGAAATTCAAATGTAAGCATATTTTGTTATGAGTGTGAGACTTGGCCCATATATGCTAAGATTTGTGAGTGGGATTCCAGCTGAGTCAATATAAGCCAGTCTGTGGCTCAAATGAGAAAACAGGTGGAGATTCATATTGATTTTTTTTGTCCTGAGAGATAAGATTATGTGAACCAGGTGTAAGGAAAACTTTGACTAGAAATTAATTCAAGCTGACAATTTGTATCTAAATCTTTTCCTGTATAAGAGTGACTAAGCTGTGCAGATGCTAAAATCTCTGTTTAAAACAATACACTTTTCCTTTGATTTGAGGCAGAGTTGCAATTGGAAAAGAGCCCTCTGGAAATATAATCAGTTTCATGCATGATTCCTTGACATTAAGACCCCTCTCCCCAAGAAAGTACATTTCTTATGAGAACAGCACTGTAAATTCTACACATTTGGGGTCAAAACTCTCAGAGTGTATAAGACTCCTAAACATACAAATTGAATGCCTTCCTGAAGTGACTTCTGTACAAGATTGCAATGACTGAATCAGAACACTTATAAGAGATGATGACAGTGTTCTTGGAAGTAAATGAATTACAATCAAATGCAAATTTGTAGGAGGTTACTTGAGGAAAGCCAGTAGAGTGAAAGGTGTCTCTGGTGACAGTTTTTCACACAAGCAGGAGTAAACATCAAGGATGACAAAAAGACTAGTATTTTCTGAAAGTTTTCAAAGTTATAAGACATGTCACTTCCTTCCAGTTATTTTCTTAGACCTGTTTTTTGCTGAAACCCATTGACAACTACCTTTCTTAAACATTGTTGACAGACTTCATATTCTTTTAAAAGGTAAATATGTTTTATCTGTGTAACATTTTGTTTTTCTGATGGATAAAATAACTGACATACTGCTTTAATTTGATTCTTTAGATATAAGTAACAAGTTTGGAATAGGTAGGTAGACTTTGAATATGTCCAGATGGTGCACATCATTCCAAATGGAGGAAGAGAGTAAGGCTTAACAAGTCCAGATGAACTCTTTTCCTTCAATTCTGTTTATGTAAAGGAATAACATTTTGTTTTGTCAAATTTCACCTTTATTAAAAAGAAAAAATAGAATTACAGGAGTAAAAGTAGTTTTGTACTTTATTCAAAATCAGGCTAAAACAGTACTAGCAGTGTGCTTTAATAATTTTAGAATATCTGGTCTCCAGTACTCTAAAGCCTTGTTCTATGTGATAGATATCTAAACCAGACATTAGCAGAAACAGATGTTGTCTTTTGTTTTTTTTTTTTCTCCCTGCATTGTCGGCACAGGATTTCTCCCAAATAAAAGATACAAAAACCAAGAGGAAGTACATTTTCTTGATGCACACGTTATCTACACTTGGCCTACTAAACTGGGATATTGTTTGCCAAATGTGACTCCTTTGAAACAGTAGACGTGCAAAATAATACCCATGGTGTGAAAACACTTGAAGATGACATCAGATACAATCTAATTTATATATCTTTGAAATTCCATGCAAAACTGAATGAGTCAAGCAATTCTATTGCTTTGCTGTATAACAGGGCAATACTTTACCCATTTAGAAATGTGTCAATAAGTACTCAACAGATTATATGTACAACTCTGGGTAAATAAAAAATAAAAGGGAAAAATATGAAAATAAAGATAAATAAATATGTTATTTGGGTAAATGATGCTTCACAGGTACTTTAATTTCTATTCAAGATGAACCAGAAAAAAAGGGCCTAATAACATAAAGCTTGTAAAGATGAATAAAAGGAATGCAGTAACATGTTTGTATTTCTTTAAGACTAAGTACTTCATAGTTGTGTAGCATTCCCTTTGGCTGTATTTGGATTTAGTAGACAGCTATATATGGAGCGAAGCCCAAAACAATTGGACACAGTTAATGCATTACATTATAACCAAAAGGCTGAAATTATGAACAAAAGAGAGTTCATTCCACTTGGAAATACACAAATAAGATACTTGTTGAAATTAATGCAAAACATGAGTAGCCAATGAGTTAGGTAACACAGAGACTCCAAAAAGAAGTGGCAGTGTGAGTATCTGTCTCTAAGGGTTATCTGTCAGTTGAAGGTGGCAGCAAATAAGGCTAACAATATTTTGGACTAAGATATTAGAAAAAAAGATGTTATAGTGCAGGGAGATGACACCGCAGCTTCATGGAGCACCTAAGTCACATCTGGAATGCTCCACAATTCTCAGCATCTCACTACTGGAAACACATTAGCAAGCTGGATGCAGTTCAGGGAAGGATCATGAAAATAACACTGGATCCATGAGAAAAGTTTAAAATAGCTAGATAAAACAGAACTTTGTTAAAACACAGACAACTGAGACAGACATGCTAACTGAAAAATGTTTAAGGTTGTTTTCTTCAATTATATGTGTCTGTGAACAACAATAGGAAAGAAAAATTTAGGCTGTTCAGACAAAAGTTATTTCAAGAATAAGGCGTAATTGGTGTATGGAAACCATATGAGGAGAGTCTAGTACACTTAAAACAACAAAGCAATTACCAAATGTAGAAAATAAATCCATAGTTCCAGAAGGATTAATTGGACATAACAAAACTTGTTTTGAACTTCTGACTTCATACTTGTCTTTGAAAAGGACATTTTAGCATTATTCAGGAAAGTAAGATATCTCAGCTGTTGTTTCTTTTTTTTGTTAACCTAGAGCTAGCTGCTTAGAACTGTTATTAGCTGTTCAGAAAGAGAGATCAACTGTTCTAAGTTTTTCAATGAATGCATATTGAGATTGAGGCTTAAGTTATGAGCCTAGAGTAGGGACTAGGAGAACAAAATCAGTCTTCATGAGAACCAAGCTTGGCTAGTGTCAACTGTAAACATGTGCAGCAAACGTAAAGATGACCTAGAAGCAAAAAGATAAGGATGATTGAAAGAGGAAAATACTGCTTCAAGATTTATATGACAAAAGCTCTATAACTTTAGGTTTATAATCTATAGCATACACTATAGGCCTTTTAGTTCTGGAAACTCTACAGCTCCTGAGGAATCAAAGTCAAGGAGAACTGTTGTTCAAGGCAGATGAGTGACTCTTCTGGCACCGTGGTCCATGGTAACCCTTCTTTGTGCTGTTCTTGGCGTCTGACACCCTCGCTTTAAGAAATGTGTCTGAAAGAAAATGATTTGATATTCATACTGTGATATCCAGTGTCTGTCTTGGACTAATGTACATCTTTTCTAATTTACTTATTGCTTACCTCCTGGCTTATAGATTAATTATGATGTGGCTTGAGATAAATAGGAATGTTGAGACAGTTGGATATGGTAGGATGTTTGAAATAGTACTACAGAGGCCCCTGTAACACAGTTTTGATTTGACTATATCTGAATTACTAGACTGAATTTTAAAAGAAGTTTA
This sequence comes from Colius striatus, assembly GCF_028858725.1. Lineage (NCBI taxonomy): Eukaryota > Metazoa > Chordata > Aves > Coliiformes > Coliidae > Colius > Colius striatus. Next base: position 15,010,487 of record NC_084760.1, on the reverse strand, counting down.
TCTGACTTGTTTTTCACATATCTGCAGGTAGATAGGCTTAATATTAAAGACGTAAATGAAGGCCAACTGAACTGAAATGTTCTGATTCTCTGTTGAAATTGATTATTAAGTGAACATTTGTGGAAATACTTGTGAGGAGTTTCTTATGGAATATTGGATACTTAGCCTTTTTGTCCTTCTTAAGTATCTTTTTTCCCCCCACATATTTGGTCTTTCATATATTTGAACTGCAGAGCAGCTGTGTACCACAGTGCTCCTCAGACTATTGATCTCATCATCCAAGCCAAGGATACTACATAGTTTTTTGCAGCTCCCTATGGCCCATGGCAAGGTGGATGTAACATACCATAGGGAGTTTGACTGTGATTGCAGGCAATACTGGACGTGGCACCTTCTTAGAAGCCATCCCAGATTCTTCAGGATAAACAGAACAATAAGGTGCAATGTTTTCTTGGAAGGACAGAGGACAGGGTCTCCTCCAGGCCTCTTTTGAATCTTCCTAAATGATCTGATTGAGAGGAATTTTGAATACATAGTTTGTCTGATCTTTACTTTGAATATTTGCAAGCCCCAATACATCATCTCTTGCCACATTCAGACACATGCACAGCCACATCTGGACTCAGTGGTCTGGTTCAGGGTGCTTCTGAGTTTGAAAAGACAGAATTAGATCTTTTTTCCTATGTGGCTTCTTTATACATTTGTTTCTAGAAAAGAAAAAAATCTTCCAAAGGTAATCCTGACACTGGAACTAATTTGAAAGCATGTACAAAACTGAAAGTAAACTATATACAACCTCTTTCTACCTGTCAACTTTGCTCTACCTTTATTTTGTCATATACATGTATCTGAAAATAGCTATTAATATTTCATGGAAAAGAATGTTCATATTTTAAAACAATAAATCTGTTCACTTTAAATCAGGATATTATTTTAGCTTGAATTTATGCCTACTTCAATAACATGAAGAGAAACCAGGATTTTCTACTCCCACAGAAAGAGGCAGAATACATCTACATTTTTCATATATCTCAGATTTGTGTCAGAAAATAGAGGAACGATTTATGGCTGTAAATAAAAAAGATTAGGATTCGCATATGAATGAATTTTGATTTAGATATGGGTTGCAAGGTCAAGTGGGATAAGATTGTTTGTATTAACGCACTTTATCTTTTGTTGAATACTGAGGAGTTATGAAGCAATATTTATAGAAAGTATTTTTGATATATCTCAGTAGTGCAGTATATTTCTTTCTAAACTCCAAGGTCAAAACATTTTTCTAATCTCATACCAAAAAAAAAATGAAGTCACATTTAAAATTTGTGGCTCTGCAACATAATTAGCTGAAGTTTGCAGTCTTCAATTTTTCATTTATAATTGTCTGGTTTTAAGATATCTGTGGAAATTCTCTGGCACTAATCGGGCTGCCATAGCCAAATAAGACAGGTGAGAATAATCTGAAGAGGAGATGTCAAAGCATTCTCAAAGCATTGTAATAATTCAACTGAAACCTTCTTCCAAGATTCCATGTTTCAAAGTATTACAAATAAATATTTAGTGACTTTTAACTTTGGATTGTCCTTTGTTATTTGCTGCTCTTTGACATGGATAAATCACACTTTTCATTAATTTATAAGGTATTTAGTCTGACAGTTTTAAATGATTTTGTTTTCTGTAGGCTGAAACTATCCAAACTGTACCAATAATTTCCTGAAATATCTGAAAGTAATTTATTTGAAAAAAAAAATCCCAAACCTAAAACAAATCAAAAACCCCTAGTCAAATATATTATCATCCTTGAAGTCAGTTGATGTCTTTCCATTTATCTCAAATAGGAATGGTCTGTCATAGAAAGATTTGAGTAGCTGCAATTTGTTGGCTTAACAGAGAAAGCAACTGAATGTCACTTGAAAGGAAGTGAAAGGGATGACTGAACCTTTGAGAGAGCTCAGCATTTCTGAGGAGGTACATTTCAAAATCATATCCAAAATGAACTGTTGAACTACAGGACATGAACTCACCAACACAAGTTCATTTTATGTACAAGATAAATCTCACCACTGAAAATGCAATTTACTGCTAGCAATTCTAAATTTTCCAATGAAGCTAAAACTAGTCACAAGCTCTGTCCTGTGCAGTGTCTTGGTTAGGGATTGAATGAATGAGATTGTGTGTGTATATGGCTACTATTAATTTTACAGACAAGTTTGAATGTCACTGATGTAGAACTGACGTTAATTTTACTAAATGAGTAAAAAAGATTATATAACCTTAAAAAGAATGAAGATGGAGAAGAAATATGCATTGATGTACATGAACTACACTACATGAATTTATTCTTATAGAATCATAGAATCATCTGGAAGAGATGTTTAAGATCATTGAGTCCAGCCTTTGTTCCTAGCAACCACTAGACCGTTTCCCTAAGTGCAACATCCACCCATCTCTTAAACATCTCCAGGGACTGAGACTTCACCACCTCCACAGGTCTTGGTTATTTAGAATCACAGAATCATAGAATGGTAGGGGTTGGAAGGGACCTTTAGAGATCATCTAGTCCAGCCCCCCTGCAGAAGCAGGTTCACCTAGATCAGGTCACATAGGAACATGTCCAGGCGGGTCTTGAAGACCTCCAAGGAAGGAGACTCCACACCCTCCCTGGGCAGCCTGTGCCAGGGCTCCCTCACCTCACAGTAAAATAGTTTTTTCTTATATTTAAGTGGAACTTTTTGTATTCCAGCTTCATCCCATTACCCCTTTTCCTGTTGCTAGCTACTATAGAAAAAAGGGATGTTCCAACCTCCTGACACCCACCCTTTAGATATTTATAAATGTTAATAAGATCATCCTCAATCTCCTCTTCTCCAGACTAAACAGCCCCAGTTCCCTCAGCCTTTCCTCAAATGAAAGATGTTCCAGTCCCCTGATCATCTTGGTGGCCCAGCGCTGGACTCTCTCCAGCACTTCCCTGTCCCTCTTGAGCTGAGGAGCCCAGACCTGGACACAGTACTCCAGATGAGGCCTCACCAGGGCAGAGTAGAGAGGGAGGAGAACCTCCCTTGACCTGCTGGCCACACTCTTGTTGATGCATCCCAGGATGCCATTGGCCTTCTTGCCCTGAGGGCACATTGCTGGCTCATATTTAGCTTATTATCAATCAGGACTCCCAGGTCTCTTTCTGCAGAGCTGCTCTTAATATTAAAATTTACATACTCTCTGAATTGATCAGTGTCATCTTTGCTGTGAAAATTACCTTGAATGGCAAAAAAAGAATATTTAGGACATTGTTTTCATTTTGGGAATTTCTTCAGTAAAAAGAAAATTCTAGAGAACATAACGTCCGAAGTATGGGGCAAAAATCAGGTTCCTTTGTATTTTACTTTAAAGTAAGTCTAACATTTTCATCTTATTTTACATACCTGTCATATATCTCACACAAATTATTTTGATGTTAGCAAATTTACTTTATGCACAAGATAAATCTCACAACTGAAAATGCAATTTACTTCTTGTAATTCTAAATTTTCCAAAGAAGCCAAGGCTGGCCACAGTAAGTAATGCAGTTGTTCCACGTTTCTGGTCAGGATATTAAGTAAACCATCTAATTAGTTTCCAAGGTTAGGTACCCAAATCAGAAAATATTACTTTGAAACAGATTTGTCTCCAGTGATTTTCAGATTTATTTTCAAAATGAGAAATACAGGTGTTTATCATACACTATTTTCCTTCCCATGGTACCATCACTTAGGCTGTGGAGGTAATGCAACTGAGCATTTCTAATTGAAATTGATTAAATTGGTTAAATTTGATCAAAGATTGGTTAAAAAGGCATCTGATGTAGTTGTTTTTGCCAATGTTAGCTTGCTCTGCCAGCCATGTCATTAATGATTAGTCCATGATTAATAATGGAGCTAAACCTTTCCTCCAGTGGCTGGACTTGTTTAGACTGCATTCTCCATAAGACTACATTGAGAAGCAGAGAAGAGGCAAACAATTTTCAGGACATTAATTCTGGGATGTGGCAAATCCGAAACAATGACAGATAATCAGAATTTTAAAAGAATTTTAAAAGAAAATGTACATCTACTGAAAACAGCTGAACAAAATATCTGAACATCATCTAAACACAAATCATTATTAGAAGTATTTTCTATTTTTCAAATTCATAATATCAAATCTATGTTTTTAAAGTTTAAAACCTCCTTTACAGAATAACCTGTACTAAAAGAGTACTTTAGATCAAAAGGAATTCTAAATATAAAGCCATTTCTTGTATCACTAAATAAGAAACTTTAAAAAAATCAGAATAAATCAAATAAAATTATGTTTTTACTATTTTTGCTACTTCATTTTTGCTACTTCACAGCGTCTTGTGCTCAGTGGATTATAGTAAGAGTGGATGTTGAAGATATGGATAGTAAGATGTGGATGTGTAACCATCACAATGTCTGTCTTTAGTGGCAAGAGTTTGGGTGGTTGTTGGTGAACTGATCCGTCTGTCAATTCCATAATAACACAATATAAGTGATGTGTACTTTCTCCCTGATCTTCTTAGATACTTGATTATTTGATCATTTCCCAGTTCTTGATGGTGTGGTATTGACCATCTGTCTTATCTGATTAACATGTAAGTGTAATCCCCCTCTGATTTCCTTGTGGTGGAAGAAGGCTCAACTTTGCCTTCCTTGTGACTTCCAGCACCAGTTCACGGAAGCCATAAAGAATAATGAATGTCAGTTAGTCATGAGGTAAGCACCAAAGTCTCTGTTAGACTGTATATTCTGCATTGGAAGTTATAGTCTCAGTTGAAGGTTTTTATTTGTGTCGCTGAGGAGCTTCCTACTGACTGCCAAAGTACTGACTCATCCTCCGACTCTGTAATGCAATATATCTACTCATTCTTTCCATGTCCTTCAGAGATACTAAGTCATAAAGCATTCCAATAACCAAATATCCAAGGGAGTAATGGCTGTTCTTTATGCTGTTACAATTTGTAAGAGTTTTTAGTGAAAAGGAGACAAGGCCTGTTGGAGACAGAACCATATGTGCCAGAACTAAATGGAGATGCCTCCTCACTCCCTGCGTACAGGGGCCAGGTTGCCTGGCTTCTGGTGCAAATTCCTCACAGATTGGATAGATGCAATGTCAAGAAATGGTTCCAGTTGTTTTAAGAACCACAAACCAATCTTGTGACTTGCTAGGAGCCCTGTGATTCCTGGTGTTGGTACAGCAATGTTCTGGCTGTAACGATGACTATGGTAGGATTAACAAGAAAGAACCTGTGGTCAACTGTGGCTGCAGGTTTTGCTGTTAGGTTCAGATGGCTCTGTAATGCACATATCCATCTGAATAAAATCTGGTTTGGATTGTAGCTGGTCAGTTTGTTTGAGGAAGTTTCCTCTTCAACAGATGGAAATAATTTTGTACCAAACATTTTAAAGGATTAGACATTTACTGAAAGACACATGCTCACTGCATGGTGACCATGTGCATCTCTTGCTTCCATAGCATTGCCAAAACCTTCCATTGGCCTGATTTGTATTTGCATAGCAAATTCAACTTTGGGTCCAGAATGCAACACAAGAAATGATCTTGCACAGATTTCTTCCACACACCCTAGTAAACTTGACATTCCACAGTTTTAAAAGCCTAGATGCTCCAGCACTAGCAAAAAATGCAGTAAAATCTTTCCTGAGATCTGCACACTAACCAATGTCAGCCAAAATCACTGGTTCTGCAACTGGGAGATGTTATTGAGTTCAAGAAAGTGCAGAAAGCACTGTGGATCTCTCTCTGGAATTTCAGACTTCATACTGTCACTGCAGTATTGCAGGACTTTTGAATCTTACAAGTTCTGATGTTGAGTGCAGTGATGATGTTAGACATGCATAAGGAAACAATGCTATAAGCATTCTGAATACTGTGTATGTAATCAAAATATAAAGCATTTTACACACCACAACCCAGCCTTAGAATTCAAGCCATATACAAATACAAATGGTAAGAGAAAAATGACACGGACTGTAAGGAGCTAAGATATTTAAGAAAATGAAACAATGTAGAAAACTTATGTCTGATAAAAAACTGCTAAATAAAAGTCTGTTTTGAGCTCTGTAATAATACTGATAGCAAAATATAAGAACAAATGAACCTCATGACTTTAAATTTTCTTCTATGTCTTTCTTCTCTAAATGATTTTTCACATTACAAAAAATGAAGTAAATTTAAGAAACAGAGAAAACAGTTCCTAGATGAAGAAAACAACAAGAAACATTACTTCAGCAGATGGGTTCACATTTGCAGTTAAACCTTTCCTTCCTGTATACCTAGAAACAAATGGAATGTTTCTGTTGCAGAAAGGCCTATATAGTATTTGGGTCAGGTTGAATGATAACAATTGCACTCCGTACGTTCTGTACTTTTGCAGAAAAAAATGTTAATACACTTTGTCAGCAATATGATGATGAATGAGGCTGAATCTCAAAATGTAAAAATCAGGAGGCAGAGATGAAAAGCATTAAATGAAAATGATGACTATGTAAATACTTATATACTAACGACATAGCTGTTTGCACAGAAATTTGGCATCTGCTTATTAAAGACTGGACAAGGGTGTAATTCCTTTTTGCCTTAGGGTTCATGTGTCTCAATTCAGAGTGTGCAGGGGGAAGAAAAGAATTTCAGGGAGAAACTAGTTATGGGGATGAAAGAAATATGTGCTGGGAAGGTCCACACGAGAGCAGCGTCATCGGGGCTAGAGGCGGGGATTGTTTGGCCCTGATTGGGGTTATCTTTTCCATAGATTTCTGCTTTGGACTTTCCTCTGCTCTGCTGAATATGTACATGGTTGAGCCTGTTTCTTCTTTTTCCCTCACACATCAATGATGTGTTCAAATTAGCAAAAGAAAATGCAAATGAAGATGGATTCACTAAGAAGTACAGCTGTGGACTTCTGTATACAAATGTTCTTGCAGAGTGTTAATGCAAGATTAACATCTTTGTATTCTCATAAAGGTTTGCTACTTTGAGATAAATAAGTTGATAAAGCTAAGCCACAAATATGTGCAGGGGAATGATCAAACACTGCAGAAAGATATCCCACTAAAAACTACAAATAATAAAAAATAAAAAAGAAGCAGTACATGAACGAAGCCCCATTCCTGTGAGGAAAAAAAACCCAACTCACAAGTGTGAGGCTATATCTGATGTGGTGGGAAATAGGCACCTTAGCCTTTGAAAGCTGATATCCTACTTCAATGAGTGAGAAAGCAGGTATCCTGCTTCAACGAATGACTCTAGTGCATCTGCCTCAGGATGGGAATTCCTAACATGGAGGCCCGGAACCAAGAACATCCAGATCCAGACAGGGATAGTGAGCAATGTCTAGCCAGTCCCTGCTGCCTTGAAGAGATAATTGGTTGTTCAAACTGACTGAAAGCTGAATGAATAGGAAAAAAAATATAATATTTCAGTCATGTTTTACCTTACTTTTTAATAAAAACAAAATTTTATTTGAAAAGATTTTCTGTATTTGAGGAAATAAGTAAATAAAACTCTGGTAAAATATGAAAATCTGTTTGGGGAATCAAACTTTAACAATTCCACATGTTTTTAAGATATTGCTAGAAGATGCTGAATCTACTCAAATATGGTATAACATTTTTATGTGTATTTTGCACTGCTCAACACTTTAGCAATTTCAGAATGTTGTGGCATTCTAACAATAAACAGACGATTAAATGAGAAAAGGATATAAATGCCACTGGCAACCACTTATAACATTGCCTTAAAACAAACACGCCAACACACCACAAGTAAAACCCTCTAGTTTTGTTTTGTCTAAAACTGATATCCCATATTGTGTTGAGTGAGCAGACATCTTGGGAACAGTTCACAACGTCAACATTTGTATCACCACTTAGTTTTGACTCACAATTATAGAAATGATATATATTTAGCGTATTTGACAACTAAGCAATTTTGGGTGCCTAATTTCAGACAATGAACATTTTAGCTGTTGTTTCATTAAAGAGTAAGTTAAAGGAATAAAAATTCCACGTTATAAATACAGGATTCAATATAGAGCATATAGCTCTTCAAGTCTTTATAGTTACAAGTATTTTTCTTACCCTTAATTAATCTTTCTGATGGATTTCGGTCCTTAGGATCTTAACACCTAATCATTTTGTTATAACTCAGCAACAACTGGACAATGTTAAGTCTTTTTTTGTTCATTAAAGGCATACAACAAAGGAAATGTAAGAGGATTATATATGCATATATAAATTGATACATTTAATCAGTACACATTTTTTTTCCTACCCAGGTCTACCACTTCTCTCAGTCAAATGTGTTTCTTCACTGAATTCTACATAGTCTCACACACAAGTCTAGGGAGAAATCTGCTCAGAAGAAAACTATTCCAGAGTAGGAACAACTGATTTGGAGCTACTTGGGGAAAACTAAGAAAGAAGAAAGATATTTCACATATTTTCAAAGATCTTAGTACAGTGATAGATGAGTTTTGGCTGAAGCCTTTGGCGCTGCATAGTGCAAATGCCATAAATTGATGTTGACGGAGGCTGTTGTATGGTGAAATGCTTAATTAAAAGAGGCACATCTTACAAAGTTCTTTTGTCTCACACAGCAGCTAACTAAAACAATTTGGACTCAGTCTGTTCTGTGGTTAATTGACATCTTGAACTCGTAACCCTTCAGTGTATGCTCTATCCTAATTAAAAAAAGATTTTCAGTCTCTATCACTGCATCGAAAGACTATATTGACCACACAGAAAAATTGCTTCTTTCAGCCATCTCCAGTCTTAGTTTTAGACATGGCAGTAAATATATCAGGCTGTAACAGATTAAATGTGCCTTCAGGAACAAAAATGAAACCTCTCAAAATTACAGGATTGGTCACTTTTCCAAGATGCACTGGAATTTGAGTTGTCAATTTAATAGATGTAATGGCTTTGTGTGTCCAAGTTTTGGTAGTGGGAAGCTACAAGGATGGCTTCTTTGAACAAAAAGCTGCTAGAAGCTTCCCCTGTAGCTGACAGAGCCAGTGCCAGTCATCTCTGAGACGGACTTGTTGCTGACAAAGGCCAAGCCAAATGTCAATGGAGGTAATGTAGAGTTAACACTGCTGTAACATATTTGAGAATGGGAAGCAGTCGCCTCAGCACAAGAGGAAGTGAGAATGTGAGAAAAACCATCTCTGCAGACACCAAGGGCAGTGGAGAAGGAGGGGAAGGAGGTGCCCGGGCACAGGAAGAGGGATTCATTTGTGACCTGTGGTGAATACCATGATGAGACAGCAGAAAAGAGGTCCACTCATAGCCTGTGGAAGACCCCACACTGGAGTGGGGGGGATTCTCAAAGGTAGCTGTGACTCCATGGGAAGCCCATGCTGGAGCAGTTCATTCCTGAAGGAATATTTCCTCTGTGGAATGAGACCCCTGTTGGGGCAGTTTGTAAAGAATTGCACCTCATGGTTGAGACCCACATTGGAGTAGTTTGTGAGGAACTGTAGTCCACGGGAAGGACCCACTTTGCAGAAGTTCATGGAGGACTGTCTCCCATGGGAGAGACCCCACACTGTAGCAGTGGGAAGTGTGAGGAGGCCTCCCCCTGAGAAGAGGTAGACCATATGTAATGAACTGACTATAACCCCCATTGCCTGTCTCCTTGTGCTGCTGGTGGAGAGGAGGTAGATATCCAGGAAGAGACAGGTGGGGTGAGGTGTTTCAAGATTCAGTTTTTATTTCTCTTTTCCCTTCTTTGTTCTGATTGTTTGTTAATAAATCAAACCAGTTCTCCCCAAGTTGAGTCTGTTCTGCCCATGACACTAATTGCTGAGCCATCTCCCTGCCCTTATCCAATGAATCTAATGAATCTAATGACTAATGAATCTATCATTGTATTTCTCTCTCCCCTGTCCAGTTAAGGAGGAAAAGTGAAAGAACGACTTGATGGGCACCTGGCACCCAGCCACGGCTAAACCACCACAATGAGACACGTGGGTCATATAAAGTTTATTTATTTACTTTTATCCTGAGTTTATAATCTTTGCATACCTAGATAAGCACCAAAAACAATAGCACAGATGTAGACTTTTTAGTGACACAATTCTAATTATGATTTCCAGCAGGGAATATCTGGATTTGCTGTTGGTGGATTAATGTGTGGAAGGAGAATTGTCTGTTTATTTACAGAAATTTCTCCACCTACTGTCTAGTCATGATTCTGGAAGGAATTCATATGGCTGCATAGGCATAAAAGCTCGATACAACAGTTCTTGTCCTGGCAGCTTCTGCAGTACAGCCAAAACTATCTACATCTAGTTAATAAGCACAACAGAACTGCAAGCAGCAGTCAAGGTAGAATGTCTCAGTTATGTTGTTTCCTTCCACGATATCATGAAATTGGGTTTGCACCTACACACAGTTCCTGTGCCAATGCACCCTACTGAATACAGGGTTTTTCCTTGGATTCACACTTTCAAAGAAAAACAACTCTTAGAGCAACTCTATTTTGAACATTCAAAAGATGACCTATAGTTTCCTCAATATTCATAAGTGATTCCATACATTGACAGAGAGATTATTCATCTTAATTGTAAGTAGGTGAGACTGTCAATAAATCTGCGGAAAGGGTTCTCTGCTGAAAATCACTAGAAGTAGCATTGTCTACATCTGAAAATCAGAGATGTGGGGAAAAAGAAGACAAGGAGATAGTCAACAGAAGTAAAAATTGCTCAGTATGTTTTTGCATCATAGAAGGTCTGGTTTATTTTCCAGACCCAGGGAATTATTGAAAATTAAGTCTATTATTGTCTTTAGAACTCTTATTTTCCTTTTTTCTATTCAAATAGAAATATTTGAATAGAAAAAAGGCAAATAATTCTAACTACTGTTTAGAAAACAGGATAAAAGTGCAATTTTTAGTCACTGGTTAAATCATGACTTCAATTTGGGAGAGCTTTTCTCTGACAATGGATACAAGCTGTCACACAGCACAAGTGGCTTCAGGAGGCACCTTTTTATTCGTTAAAGACAGGAGCAGTGAATTTTGAAAGCCTGTGCCAATGGACTTGAAAATATAGCAGTGTTTAAGTGATTTAAGATAAGAACTGCAATACAGTATCTGCATGGAAACAGTTCTAAAGACATTAATGGACTTAATTGTCAGTAATTCCCTGGGTCTGGAAAATCAGACTTTCTGTGATGCAAAAACATACTGAGCAATTTTTACTTGTGTTGACTATATAAAGCCCTTGAACCTTAACCCTTATGAGTATAAATAGCTTTGATTCCACTGAACCTATGCTACTTAATAATTCTGCTGTGCATTGGGAGGTCCTAGGGAAACACTTAGAGGAAAGTTATAGGTAGTTTATTATAAAACAAATTCTTTTTTTTCTTGGAAATACTCATTACAATTTTATCCTTTCTACAACTGTCTAATGGAGCATTTAAAGATCATTCTTATTAAATATTATTTGTCTTTTTTCCACTAGAGCCTTTAACCTTGTTCATTGTATATTTAACTTGTATGGGATTTTGCTTCAAAGAAAGTGCTTTGTCTGTAGTTAGTCCAATGATAAGGCAGGAGGCAGTAAATATACAAATGAACAAAAAAAACCTCTTGGAAGTAAAAAAATATTGCTAACTGGGGATCTGTTGGAGAGCTCTAGTATGACCAGGAAAAGTACTGCTGGAAAAAAAACCAGGGAAGGAGAAATAGGGACTGGTGCCAGGTACTGTAAGCGCAAAGGCTGGGGATAGATGTGCAGCCAGTGGAGTGTCAGTGCCATTGGTGTGGAAAGCAGCCACTTAAAGCTGTGATGTGGCAGGGGATCAGAGACTACTGCTGCTGTAGCTCTGAACAGGGAAGAAATAACATCACATAACAGTTGTGGTCTGTCATACAGGCTTGAAGTCTTGTCTGGGCTGTCAATCAACCTTTTGAAATAAGTAATTTGCTGCTAGATGACTTTAACTCTCTTTAAAATTTGTGTTTCTAAGAGATAACTCTGCCTTCTTTCTTCCCTCCTTGAAATGGAAAGCAGGAATGAAATTTGCATCTTGTTATTCATAAAAAATATTCATTTTTTTGATTGGGTAATCAAAGATAAGACATTGTTTATGTCTCTATTACAATGTGTATAGTTTTGTGTGAGTTAGTGAAAATGTCCATTTGCATAGGCTTGCAAATGGCAGGATGTTTGTACAGATTTGTTTATGGTAATCATTTCCACTGTCCTGTGGATTTGTATGCTTGAGCTTTTGTTTTAAAAGCCAAGGGCAGATGCTGACCTGGTTCTCTTGGATAGCTGACTGAAACCCTGAATTTTGTTTTCATAGTCAAACATCTTCTCCGATGCCTCTATTATTATCATTTGGGACTGAACTTTTTTATTCTTTCACTAAATGCTGTGGAGAGGGCCAGCAGGGGTGAGGGAATGACTATATCAAGCATTTTATTGCTTTGTTTATGAAATTAGTCAAGACTGATTCAGATTATTAAGGGTTTAAGGGCCCAAACATGCACGATCATCATTGCTTAATTTCCATTGAGATTTATGAGAACTTACAGAACCTTCCAGATTTCAACTTTCACCCTAAACAAGACTGACTATAAAATTTCAAACCTACTCGTAGGTATATGGCAAGATAAAAGAAGCATGTCAAACATATTCATATTGATATAGACTAGATGATCTCTAGAGTTTTCTTCCAATCCCTATCATTTTCAGAAAAAATGAATATACTTACTTTTTCCAGGGCAAGGTTGAAAAATTCGTCAGGAATCTCTTGCAAAAAGTTATATGTGACTCATAAATCTAAGAGTAAAAAGAAAAACTGTCTCCACTGGGTCTATTGTGTAGGCAAATGATAATATATGCCTTCATAGATTCTGAAGTGTTCATATAGAGTTTAACTAACTCTCACATACAGAAAAAACGTTATTACCACTTCTAAAATGTGATGCCATTTAACCAGTGTTGTTTAAAAGCTGAAACTAGACACTTATTTAGACATGAGAGAGAATAACAATATTTTCAGTCAGGAAATGGAATTATGGAGAATACATATATATATTTATAAATGTATATCTTATGTACATAAGTATATATATTTGTATCAATATATATATACCTACAGAACCTAAAGTTCTTGGTATATCATAGAATCATAGAATCATAGAATGGTAGGGATTAGAAAGGACCTTTAGAGATCATCTACTGGAATATGTAGGTCTACGTTTGTGTTGTGCATGTGACTGATATGAAAATAGCATCATTTTTTAAATTATATGTTTTGATCTTTTTTTTATTCACCCTGTTTTATTTTTATGATACTTAGGAAATAATGAGAAATTTACCTGTGTCTTGTATATATTGCAAAATTGAGGAAAATTAAATCTGGGAATTTACATATGGTGTACGTAAGAAAGTACAGCACTGAAAATCTAGATTTCCTTAGAAATTTCCACAATAAAATCTATGACTAACATTCTTCCAACAGATTTGTTCTAATGACCTCTTATCTGACTTGTGAGAGCAATGGAATCTCTTCAAGACAAGATTAGTCACCTTCTAATTTTCATGATCATAGAATCATAGAATAGTAGGGTTGGAAGGGACCTTTAGAGATCATCTAGTCCAAACGCCCTTGCTGAAGCAGGTTCACCTAGATCAGGTTGCACACGAATGCATGGAGGTGGGTCTTGAAGACCTCCAAGGAAGGAAACTCCACACCCTTCCTGGGCAGCCTGTGCCAGGGCTCCCTCACCTTCACAGTGAAATCCTTTTTTCTTAAGTTTAAACAGAACTTTTTGTGTTCCAGTTTCATCCCATTACCCCTTGTCCTGTTGCTAGATACAATAGAAAAAAAGATGTCCCAGCCTCCTGACATCCACCATTTAGATACTTATAAATGTTAATGAGATCTCCCCTCAGTCTCCTCCAGACTAAACAGTCCCATAACTTTTCCTCATAATGAAGATGCCCCAGTCCCCTGATCATCCCTGTGCTGGACTCTCCAGAAGTTCCCTGTCCCTCTTGAGCTGGGTAGACCAGAACTGGACACAGGACTCCAGATGAGGCCTCACCAGGGCAGAGGAGAGAGGGAGCAGAACCTCCCTTGACCTGCTGGCCACACTTCTTGATGCATCCCAGGATGTCATTGACCTTCTTGGCCACGAGGGCACATTACTGGATCACGTTCAGTTTGTTATCAATCAGCACTCCCAGGTCTCTCTCTGCAGAGCTGCTCTTCAGCAGGTCAATCCCCAGCCTATCCTGGTGTGTGGGGTTGTTCCTTCCCAGATGCAGGACTCTGCACTTGTTCTTGTTGAACCTCATGAGATTCCTCTCTGCCCAATTCTCAAGCCAGTTGAGATCCTGCTGAATGGCAGCACAGCCAGTCCTCCCAGTTTGGTGTCATCAGTGAACTTGCTGAGGGTACACTCTGTCCCCTCATCCTGGCTGTTGATGAAGATGTTGAACAAGACTGGCCCCAGAACCGATCCCTGTGGAACTCCACTGGCCACAGGCCTCCAACTCGACTCGGTGCCATTGATCACCACCCTCTGGGCTCTGTCATTCAGCCAGCTCTCAATTAATCTCACTGTCCACTTATCCAAGCCACATTGCCTGAGCTTTCTGATGAGGATGTTGTGGGAGACAGTGTCAAAAGCCTTGCTGAAGTCAAGGTAGATGACATCCTCTGCTCTCCTCTCATCTAGCCACCTAGTTATGAACTCATAGATGACTATCAGGCTTTTGTAGCCACACTTCCTTCTCTGAGTGCATACACTTTAGCCATCACTAATCTGATGCTTCCCACTTTTCACATTGATAGAAATTTTATTTTGTGATACCTCAGCTCTTTGATACAATGAGCTTTAACAAAGAGCTTCCATTCCACTTGATACTGGATGCTAGCTAACGTGAAAATAGATGCCCAATTGTGCATGCAGTTCAACTTTTTCAGTCCAACTGTTGTACTATTTTCTTGACACCTTAGCAGTGAATAGAGACATCTATAGTTTCCCCTATAGTCTTAATTTGATTTTTGCTGATAGACTCTGAGAGCATGTGTCCTTACTGCAGCAAACACTAGCTGCAATCTCTCTTTTAAAAATAATATGATGATATAGAGTATTCCCTGACTGCATCCTTCTTGATTTCACTGTCCTAACTCCCAGCTCCTCACCACAGTTTAATTGTTTAAAATGACTTTGTGCAGCTGATTGTCCAATGTGTGCTGTATACCCAGACCAGCATAGCCAAGCTTGGAAGAATGTTGTTTTGATAGAAAAAAAAAAAAAGACAAAGCTCTAAAGCATCACCCCAGAGCTTATCCACATTCTTACAACCCCAGAGACATGACTGGAAGATCTGCCATATGGAATTAACCAAAAGTTTTGGCATGATTGCATAATGATTTTTGCAGACATTCATCAAGAACAGTGATGATAGTTGTGTGGTACACACACAGCTTTGTTTATAACTTGATAACTCTTTTGTCTTGTTTTGTTTTTTCCTCCTGCTATAAGTATTTAATCTCTGTGAAGCTGCTCTGGCATTTGCTGTCTTCTTCTTTACATGTCTCTCAGTCTCAGGCATCAGAGGCATTTTGCTGTCAAGGTAACAGCAGTTTTCTATGGATTTTAATTTGGATTGTCAATGCTGCTTTGGGGAAAGATCCATTACAGGCAAGTTGTTGTTGTTTTTGGGTTTTTTTTAAATGCTGCCCAGGCTAAACTACTTGGTACCATTCTTAACACCATCTGAAATGTGCTTTTAAAAGATATGTGGTCACTAGAATGCCAATGTCACACCAGTCTTCAAAAGGGCAACAAGGACGACCCAGGAAACTACAGGCCGGTCAGCCTCACCTCCATCCCTGGAAAGGTGATGGAACAACTCATCCTGAATGTAGTTACTAAACATATGAAGGATAAGATGGTTATCAGGGGGAGTCAACATGGCTTCACCAAGGGGAAATCCTGTTTGACCAACCTGATAGCCTTCTGTGAGTGCATAACGGGCTGGCTAGATGAGGGGAGAGCAGCATATGTCATGTACTTTGACTTCAACAAGGCTTTTGACATCTGATTGTGTGATTCTGTGATCCTTCATCTGTGACTTCAGTGATTTTCCTCAAGAAAATCCTTACGAGATATTTTTGAAAAGAAAGGATTGCCCTTGCTTTTCCAACACTTAATCCTTTCAGTAGGACAAAATCCCCTGTTAAATCAACACCCTCTTAAACATTGAACCTCTTCTTATGTGCAGCAGAATTTATCATTAGAGAGCACCAGAAACAGTTTCCCTTAAATTGATAATTTATATGTACTTGTCACTGATGATCTAATTTAATATTAAATAAAACTTCAAAAGCAAAATAAATATTTTGGTTTTAATTAGAATCCATATGTTTTCAAAATAAAAATTTTTATATCCGTCAACTTTCTGGAAGTTATCATGTATTTTTGGAACTGTATTTCTAAACATTTGTCAATATGTATATGGTCATGTCACCACTCTTCCTAGATTTGACATCTGTTTATATCACGGAGTGTGTGTTGTAGTCTTGTTATACTAGATGCAAATTTACATTTTAATTAGTTGATTTATTTCAGCTGCTCTAATGCCAGTTTTTCTTCATTTAAGTACCCTGAAGAGCTTTAAAGAATACATGCTTTTAATCCCTTTACTTAGTCTAGTCCCAGCTAATTAATCTGTGAGAAAAAGACAGGCTAATTTTGTCTCAAAGTTGTTTGAATTAAATAAGTCATCTATTGTGATTTACATTTAATATCAGGAATACACAAAATGGACACAAACGTCTTTTCAGTTGGGAATACCACATCTGAATATTTTTCTACTGTGAGGTCAAGATCCAGAAAGATATTTATACATATAATTCCTATTTCATGGCCACAGGATTTTATCTATAAAGCACTTGAAAAGTATTGGTTTCTGTTCACTTTTAGTTGCACAGGACTCTGATACTTGTTTGACATTTCCTAAGGAGATCACAAAATGCACATTCCCATGTAACATAACTCTGGTCACTGATAGGTTTCTCTCTAATTTCATTTTGCCATACAATTCCTCTCAGCTCAATATTTCAGCCTTGATTTGTTTCCCCAGCTAGAGAAGAGTGTCTTTTCTCTGTAACTTCTAGCTTGGGTCCCAACCTTGACCCACACAGAGGAAAAAGGTAAGAAGACATATTACAAGACATCACTGTGTTGTCTGTTTTGAAACTAAGTATTTTTCACCTTTACATGTATGTTTTACTACAGAAATATGAAGTTATAAATAATAATAATCAATATACAGTACTGGAAATCCATAAGCAAAATTAAAACCTTTCAACAATCTATCACTTCTTTAAAGAGAAAAGGAGATTTTTAATGTCCTTTGTTTATTGTGCTCAAAATCACAAAAACATTCCTAGCATGTCTATTTAGGTAATTGATTAGCTTCCTGTACAACAATTTCAGATGTATCACTAGTGTTAAAAGAAATCTTTACAAATAAATATGTATACAAAAGTGCTTTTCAAAAATATTTTAAAATATAAGATTGTAGAATTGCTAGATGCACCAGCTGCAATAGGCTTTTTTAAAGATAGCTCTCATTCAAAACTATTCACTCAAGCCCAACTGAATTTTACACCATGGAATTTGGACCAGTAGAATCCTTGGGTTTAAGTTTTAAAGGATAATATAAGCAAAACAAAGTTTTGTGTGACTACAGTCTACTGCATAATGCACCAACTAATAAATTACATATCTAATGGAAAAGCCATTTTATACTATCAGTGGATATTTGTTGAAACATTACTATATAATATAACATTTATGATTCTACCACTTTCTGGGTGTATATATTTGGTATTTCATTCACTAGTCAAACTAACCTTGTATGCCTGTGATCCTTCCTGCTTCTTGGTTTACTGTTGTACAGCTCATCTGAAGAATCAAGTTATCTGGGAGTGCAAGCTCACTGGTGACTTCATGCCAAAGATCAATACTTTTAAAGCAGTATAGAATATCTGTGATGTGAATTGCATGTGTTCATTATTGTACTGTAATGATAGAGGAACATTGTGTTAGAAAATGTAGCTATGGAAATCTGAGGGACAAGGACAAAAAATGCTTTGTGTGACTAACTCTTCTTTCTCTGCCCATGCACAAGTGATTTGTCTGTCCCATCTGCGAGCACTAGTGTCAACTACTTTAATCTCTAATTATATTGTAAACTTAAGCTGCACCTAGGAAAAGATCATTCATAAACACAACTGTATACAGAGACTCTAAAGGCCTGCAGGAATTTAAAGTATGATTTGTATTTTGCATAGTGTCAACATTTTTGTCCAAACAGTCTGCTCCATAAAATCAAAAATTGTTTTCTGAGAAGATACATGTCATCTCTGTCTCAGAGATGTAAATGCAAGCCCTTGGATGTAATAACTGTATTTCCTATCAAGATATTTACTGAATTAAGGTAGGGAAATGCTAGAGAAGATTTAAGAAGTTTCTTGACATCCTCTTGAGAAAATAGTTTTCCCCCTGGTATATATGGAAGGGGAAAAAAAACTGGTACAGTACCAAGGAGTCAGATGAAAGTTGGTTTCCCTATATACCCACACTGAATCTGAGTCTTCAAATATTTTGCAGTTTCACCATCTAGACGAGCATTATTTGCTTTCCTGAGTTCTATTTTGGTTGCAGTAAAACAGCAGTCATGGAAACATCAAAAATGCTTTTTCTTCTTGTATCTTCCATGGAGATCCTGGAGAAAGATAAACAGACATACAAACATGTTTCAAATTGCTTTTGAAATGGTAATTTGGAAAGCATTGTATCTATTCCTTTCTGAACATTAATTAATCATCTTTCTAATGAATCAAAAGTCTCTGAAGTAGTGGCTCTCACTACGTAGAAATTTTAAAATGTGTTCCTGTGATTTACTGTTCAGATTGCAGTAAAGACAATTCCTGTTAATGAGCAGAAATGTTTTCCGTCATAGTGGCACCATAGTTGTGTAATACTTAGCAAATACTTGGGAACACCATAAACATTAACTTCTTCTAATCATTCATCCAAACCTAGTATTAGTGCAATCCAAAACAGATGAACGAGAAAAACAGCTACTGTTTTAAACAGTTTACTTATACATTTTCCAGCCAGAGGACAAACTAGCTGTAAATCACAGTTGGTCATTTTAACATGGCTTTCAGAGTCACATCAGAGTAAAACCATACTCATATTACAATGCAATATTTTCTGTGGGTGTGTTGTCAACCCAGCCAGAGGGACGGAGAAGCAGATGCTATATGTTGCTTTAAGCTTCATTGCAGATGAGTCTCGCGTTTATTAGTGTGAAATATAGGATTAGTTAAAAAGTGATGATTGCTTCATTTTGAAAAGAAGCTCATAAAATAGGTCACCCCACATCATTAAGTACTGTATTATAATGTGCACTACATGGTTCTTCTAGTGGTTTTATCCATGCAATTGATACCAGAAAACTAATGAAAATCTTTCTATTCTCACTGTTTAAAGTGATCATTGTTATTGCACATTATCATCAGATGAAGATCTTTTTCACACAAGAGATTTACCTTTATTTGACATTCTTACACAAATTAATTCCTTAGTGATTTATTGTATCATCTGATTATATTGTATTATCTGATATGTTGCAGAGGGGTTCTCCCTTAAATTCAGGGATGATAACTAACAGATGTCTGCTCCTTGTAGATCACAACAAATAAACCCAAGAAACTATTGTTGTTGCTACAATGTCTATGGCAGACTGAGGAATCTCCTTACTGGCAAACATAAAAGTTGTGTTTCCACATAGACTGACAGGATTTTTATTCAATAATTGATTTTCAGTGACCACACTGGTCTTCCCTTGGCCATTGAATCATTTTACCTGAAGCTTTGTGTAACTTAATGTTTCATCCAATACTATGCTCTTGGCTACAGAAATATTTTCCTCAAAGTGATTTTGATTACTAATCATATAATTTTTTAACTTTGTTTTGGAAACTGAAATAAACTCACTGAGTAGTTTTCCAGAACTTAAATGTGTCTCTTTATGAATCTTTTCCTGTTTCACATACTTTGAAGATAGGCTATCAAGAAAATTCCTGACCTGCCATTTACCTGAAGCTATACAATTTATAATAAACCTTAGATTTCCAGGTCTCCAATCTTGATACTCCTAGGAAATAAAAAAAGTTTTTCATTGCAATTTTAAGGCTGTTTTGAAAATACCAACGTCATAAATGTCAAGTATCTAGCCTTCTGCTGGCTAGTGTTAATAGAGATTCCCTTTTCTGTTTGACCAGCATGGCACCAAGACCCTCTCTGAAAGTCAGTGTACTTAATCAACCAGCTCTGTTTCCTTGAATGTGAAATAATTCCTCTGCCACCTGCTAGGAGTTAACTTCATCCTCAATCACACAACAAGCATTTAAATCAGCTGCAGCAAAGTATATGTAATTGTTCTGTATTGACATCAACTTCATTAGGAATTCTAAATACTGAGTAAAGTTGTGCTTTTCTCACTCCTTGCAGAGTATTTTTGTTCCTGAGGGCTCAGTAAATATTTTGGAGAGCAGTTTATTTACTTGCTTCACATCAGAATTCCTTTTTTTCAACAAACAGGATGTTGAATCTCAATTTCCCTTGATCTGTGATTTTATTATGTTTGAATATATTCAAAATACCCACTTTGATACAATACTGAAAGTGCTCACAAACAGAATGATGTTCCATGAACACTCTCTGAGGAGTGACAACTTTGTCTCACTCAGGATATTCTACTTTATTGGAAAATAAAAGTCAAACTTTTTCCCACAGGTAATGTTCACAGTTTATGTGCAGCTTTCTACCATTTTCCAGTGACAAAACTAGATGAAAAGTCTGAGGCTGCAGTGCCTGTGAATGAATCTCCTTGTTCCAGCTGTAGATGCCTAAGGAAGCCCTTGGTTAAATAAAATCCTGCCATGACCTGCAAAAGAACATCATTGAACATGCATCCAGATTTTTGGATCACATTAAATCACTTTTGTGAATGAATTCTGTAATCAGTAATGCTCTTAAAATTTTTATTTTAATGATTTGCAAATATATTTTCTTTGTATATTTGTGATTGCTGCCTTGTTTTTGAAAATGCATATTGTTTTTAATGGTTCTGTCTCTTTATATTTGCCTTCAGAATAAGACGATTTATTTACTATTGTTGATATTCAACTTCATGCCTTTTCTTTAATTCTCACCAGTGAACCTCATCTAATTTTTTAATAACTTTCTGAGAATCAGAATCAAAGTTAAGTCAGCATGATAAAGAAATAGTAATATGAATTTATGTAAATGAATTGTATTTTCAGCATTATCTTCCACCATATCCCAAATGTGCACCAATATTTTGATTGGCTTTGGAAAGGTTTAGACCAGTTCTCCAGTGATTTTCTACAAGTATCAAAATTCTATTTTCTTTAATTGGTTCACCTTTTTTTCCCAGTATTTTATATGACTTAGTGGTGTAAGTATAGGAAAAGCTGCCAGGTTTTGCCATTAACTCATTTTTTTTTGTGAAGAAAGGAAGGGAAGCATAAGGAAAGGAAAGGAGGGAGGGACTAAGGAAGGAAGAAAGGAAGGAAGAAAGAAAAATAAATAAAGAGAAAGAAAGAGAGAGAAAGAAAGAAAGAGCAAAAGAAAGAAAGAAAAATAAAGAGCAAAAGAAAGAGCAAATTAATTGAGAGGCAAGCATCCAGTGTGAATGCCCTTAAAGCTGCCTCTTCTGCATCTGCTTTTTCCAAAGTAAATTTGTGACTTGATTGCACATTGCATGGCTGGGGCATGTGGGAAAGCTTTTTTTTTCTTTTTTTCTCCTTTGCTCAGCTGTGTTGTCCATTTCCTTCAAAATACTTTCTATCCAAAAAGAGCTCAGACATTGTCATTGACATTAGATGAGGAGAAGCCAAAAATGAGAAAAAATGATTTCTTGGTCTAAGATGTGTTTTTTCCTCATAAATGAGCAGATCATAAAGAAAGTTGGGAGATCACATAGACCCAGAAATAATCCAATGTAAATACATGTACTCTGTTAACCAAATTTGCTTTTATACTCACAAGAGGAATGGTAATGTAAAAAATATTGTTGGCAAGCACAATTCTGTTGGAGGTTCCTTCCTAATTCCTATAGCTACCACTGAAGGCTTTGTTTCAGGTTGCAATTACGTCAGGAAACTGACACAATCAACAGATTTTCCCACACTTTGTCTGCCAATTTCTCTGGTATCATGAATGAGCTAAAAGGTTAATATTGAGATGTTGTCACATAGACAAAGTTCTGTCAAGGGGTTCTAATTTACATGACAATTAGATCCTCAATAAACAGTTGAAAAAGCTAATAATTCAGAACACAATTCCTTCAATGTATAAATCAAGGAGTAGACTCACAGATATGACTGGTCTTGTCGTTGTTAGCTTTGCAAAACCCATACCAAAATGAAGATGAGTATTTTTGGGTAAAAGTCCTAGTTTGCTTAGAAATATATAGATATGTGTTTTAAAACTTTTAATTCTTTGTCTAGTTTTATTTATTTTTTATTCTTTGCTGTAGAACATCACAACGGTCACTGAATCCCTTGTGATACGATTGAATTTTATTCTGTTCTCACATACAATTATACTTATTCATAAAGTGGAACAGGAAGTCATCTACTTCCTTTGGGTAAGTACACTGAAGAAGTTAAGTATATGAACCATATGTACTGAAGAATAAACTTGCATAATTTGCATGATCTAAAAAGTTATTAAATACAACATAAAAGGTATCGGTTATTATTTTGTGTGGAATATCTTTAAAAAGAATTGCATGAGGATCAGTTCTTGAGCAAGTATGTATTTTGGTTTAATATTTTCAGTAACATTGACTTTATAAAGAGAAAGAAGAATGTGTTATATGTCTGCTACTTAATGAGAACTTTCTGCAGGATATAAAGTCTAAGATTTGGAATAAAGTGCAAAACTAAGCTATAAGGAATACATTATATAAAGCTGTTTGGTTTAAGCTTTATTTTTCTTTTAGATTACACAATTTATAATTACATTTGTATACAAATTTTGAGTAGTTTTTTGCCATAAAAGAAAGTTAACTTCTATGTTACATGAGAAGAAAATATATGGGATATGGCCAAACCTACATTTAAACCAAACCTACATTTAAAAAAATCTATAACATTGAAAACACTTGTTACACTGTGGAAGTCAGGTTAAAGTAGGAGTTTTGTTTGTTTGATGAGAACTGGGTTAAGGATCAGCTGAGCAGTCTGGATGTACATGAATCCATGGGCCCTGATGAGATGCACTTGCAGGTGCTGCTGGTGGAAGTCATTGATAAGCCACTTTCCATCATCTTCAGCAAGTCATGGAGAATAGGAGAGGTGCCTGAAGACTGGAGGAGAGCAAATGACAGTCCAGTCTTCAAAAAAGGTAAGAAGTCGGGTAACCACAGGCTGGTCAGCCTCACCTCTAACCCTAGAAAGGTGATGGAACAACTTATACTGGATGCTATCTCCAGGCATTTAAAGGACAACAGGGTCATTTGGAGCAGTCAACATGGCTTTAATAAGTGGAAGTCAAGTTTGACCAACCTGATAGCCTTTTATGAAGATGTAACCAGGTTGATAGATGGTGGTAGTGCACTGGATATGGTTTATCTCAATTTCAGTAAAGCATTTGACGCCGTCTCCCACAGCTTCCTCACAGCAAAATTGAGAAAATGTGAGCTGCATAATCAGGTAGTGAGATGGATTGTTAAATGGTTGAAGAGAAGAAGGCAGAGAATGGTGATCAATGGGGCAGAATCTAGTTGAAGGCCTGTATCTAGTGGAGTCCCTCAGGGATCGGTGCTGGGATCAGTACTGTTCAATCCATTCATTAATGACCTTGTTGAGGGAACAGAGGGCACTGTCAGCAAGTTTGCTGATGATACTAAACTAGGGGGAGTGGCTGACATACCAGAAGGCTGTGCTGCAATTCAACAAGACCTTCAACAAGACACACCCCAGGTTACCATTGGCCTTCTTGGCCATGAGAGTACATTTCTGGCTCATGCTCATCCTGCTGCCCACCACGACATGTTACATCCACTCTTTCACAATATTCCTCTATCACCATTACCTTACTCTACTCTACTTGCATGAACCCCATGTATCTGTGACTTTCCAGAATGTTATCCATAGGACTCCTACTCATACTCACTTCTCAACATCCATGCTGAATTTGCCCCAAAAACATGTTATTGTTGGAAGAGAAAATGAGAGCAATGACCAGGAGCAGAAGCCATAGGCTCATTTGCAGTGTCTGTGGTAGGTCCTTAACCACCAGAAACTGTAAGACAGCAAATGTCTCCAGCAAGTGAGAATTATTACAGAAGAGTGGACTACTTCTGTCCTTGGCTGTGTACCTATATTCCTGTACCACTGATCCTTATCCCTCACACCTTCAGTTGGACTTCACAGGAGGGCTGACATACACTGTATATGTGTGATGTTGTCATATATCTTTTTCCAAAACCATCACCAGCTGTCTCCCTAACAATATCAATACAGCATAAAACTGGTGTAGCTACACAGCAGTTAAGGATCATTAACACTTGCCTTGAAGGTCAACTAGGGAATATTTTCAGTCAACTTACTGAGTCCTAGAGAAGGCAGAAATGAGCTCTCTGCAGTAAGGATTCAAACATAACATGATGCTCCAAAGCAGAATGACATTGTCATTTAGGTCAGTAGCTATAGAATACAGTGAAGTAAAGCTTCACCCCCTGCAAATAAAGCTATGGTTAAGTGAGACCGGTAGATCTGACTTGTCTCTGTAGGTTCCTTTCCTCATATATTGTCTACTGCCAGGTTATGTCAACTTTTCTGTAGACTTAGTACTTCAAGTGGTCTTTGGAGTCTTCGTACTGTATGAATAACAGTCCCTCCCACCTTTGTAAAATGCATTTGAAGTTAAAGACATGCTTTAAATTATTTTCAGGCATCTCTATCTTCAGCACCTTCAGACAAAATCATTTCAAGTCCTAATCTAATTCAGAATTTTAACTCAAATATGTCCAGTTGTCCCTGTTCTCCATTGTCAGGCAATATAAGCAATTTCAAAAAAAATAGACCTTATCCTAAACTTGGGGTGGTGTTGACTGCGACCAAGAATTTATGTTTTCTTACTGGAAGGATATGTCCTCTTGCAATCATTGGAGTTAAGATTAGATTTTAATTAAAATTTGGTAAAACAAAAGCTTGAAGAAGCCAGTTAATTCTTTTCTACCCACAAGAGTTTGGAACAGAGCTGAAGTCTGTTGTCAACACTTTATTTTTCTTTTTCTTTTTTTTAACATTGTGTATAATTCTAGTCATACTTACTCTTACGTGGAGGGCTTACAAATCTAAAGCTGAAGATTAGCTTTATCCTTGAGACTGAGCAGCCTTCAGAGAGAATATTGAAAAGAAGTCTGGAGTCAATTGTGGTCAACAGCTTATGTTCCCTTCACTGAATGGGTGGTTCCCTTGGCTAGAATTATTTTTAAGGGTAGTGTTATATGGGGGAAATATAATGACTGAATAAGCCATTTCAACATCAGATGCCTTGCCCACAGAATAAGGAAAAAAGAGATTTTTTTAGGCCAATAATTTGTACTCTCTTTAGCTTTTCTTTTTTTTCCCATGAGCTTGGTTAAATTCAGCTCTTATGTTTGGGCTAGTGTTTGTAAATCTATAGAGTGAAGAAGGCAGTTAAATACTAGATGCTAAAAGCTTCAAAATTAAAAAAGATGTTAAGGAAAGCTGATGCTTTGTGTCCTGCTTGTTGAAGCTTTGTAATCCCTGATCGCTACTGGGTTTAGAATTAGAGATGAATTCAGTGTTTGAGAGTTGGAAAGTGAAGAAGTCCTTTTAATACTTGAAGCTGTATGGTCTTCATCATTGTGAAAGGGAATTGTATTACCCGTGTATTGTCTCTTGTTTTGTTTTGTTTGTCAGCAATTTCAGTTTTAACTTCCACCTCAAACTAATCCACAATTCAAAATTATGCTTAAAGTGAATGAAAGTGACTCATGCAGGCAAGCCAGGGCATTGTTTTTCACAGTTAGACAAGGTCTCTAAATACATGTTATATTTAGCATTGAAGAATGCTAAAGCAGATTAATTCCAAAGACTTCTGTGGAATGTTTTCAAGCGTGAAAACCAAAGCAAAGCCTGGATCCAAAAGTCAATCTGTGACAAGTCATCAGAATAACAAAGTCAATCTCTTTCATTGCACTGATAAAACACAGGATGAGGACTTGTTTTGGTTAGAAAGCAATAGTAGTTTGTCAACAGCACTGCAAATGCAGGCTTTTAAAATATCAGCAGGCAAATGTATTCATTTGAAAGCACTCTAGTGTCACAGGGAAGTTGGTTTCTGGCACTACTTTTCTTTGATCTTGCTAATGCTTTCACAACCCCATTTTTGTTTTGTTTCTTTCAGTCGTGAGGTAGTAAACCCAGATTTATGGTGACAAGAGTCTTTTGCCACAGAATGATTGGTATGTCCCAAATTCAACCTTGTGGGCTAATCATGAACAACTAAGAAAAATACTAAAAGAGATTTCTTCCTTTTAAAAATAAAAATATTTTAAATAAGAAATAAATGAAAAAATTAAAATGAAGGAAATATTAATTCTGAGATGATTGAAAATACTGTCTACCTACAAATGTTACAAAAGCTTTGCTTTGATAGTCATTATTCTGCATGATTACTAAATTTTCAATGTGTTGTTTCTGAAAGACTGAAGTGTATATTGTTCAGAATATAAAAAACCTGTGACTATGCTGAGATGTTTATAGAGAGTACAGCCTCACTCATACTGGCTATGCTGAAATTCATGTACTTTTATGTTCAGTGAGCATCTTTGTGTATCCCAAAGTATTAGATGTGCTGACACTGGTTCTGAGCACAAAACAGTTTTGGAATTATTATGGAATGTTTGAAAATTTAAGTTACTATGAACATAATGTAATAATGTTTTCAAATTTAGAGTTTGTCAAATGGAAAAGTTCCAGAAAGCTCTCCAGGTAAATTAGGATGGAAATCTAAGTATCTGTATAATAGTATAGGAAGCCCTACCTGAGATAACAAATATACAGGTTTATTATTATGTCTATCTGAATAAACACCCATAAATTGATGCATTAAAGAGAAAATTCTTGACTGCCATGTCTTTTTAGTCTCAGCAAAGGTATTTGAGTCAATCAACTTGGTACACTTCTTGAATGGTCCTATACACGGAGAAACATATGTATTTTCTAAAATATTATGCTACTGGTTATGAAGTAATCCCTGTCAGCATTCATCTTCAGAAAAAAAAATAAAGAAATCTTTCTTTCAGATAAAATCCTTATGTATTACTTGTCCTTCTAATGAGCAACTGTTACAGTTTAGGCCCATCAGGGAACAAAAGACCATGATTAGCCTCAAGTACCAAAGACTTGAGGATTGCTAAAGGGCAGGGACAGCTTAATTGCCACTTAAGGTTCAGGACAAAACAGACCAGGCTACTCGGTTTGGGGAAGAAAACAGATAAAGGTTGACAAAATGTTAAGAATGAAACAAGTTCACATAGAAAAGAAAAAAGTGTTCTTTTCTGCCCGCTTAACTGGCATGTTGCTAGGGATCCTGAGTTCTTAACTGCATTTGTTTTCACAGCAATATTTTCCTGAAGATTGTGCTGTGGTTGACAATACAGGGATATTCCATGTTCAGAGCTTCGTCTTCTTTGTTACAAACTGACTCAAAGTTGCAAAGCCCACAGAGATTTAGTCACCATATCCAAATGCCTCTCTGAATAAGAATTTTCAGGGCTATTGAGTTTCCTTTCCAAGACTGAGAAGTTATCAGACCAAATGAGGCTGTGAACCTCTGTGGAGTGGTGATGCCTAGGGTATCTCTCATGATGCCCATTAGGCAGTACTGGAGTAACTACCGTAACATCTGCTTGAGGCAGGATGGGAAATGGGCCTCAAAAGAAGATATGTGGTGGTGACCTATAACTTCAGGCTGATTGCCTGGCCTGCCATGTTACTATGAATGAAAAGGGCAGGTTGTCACAGGGGAAAATTGTGACAGGTATAAGTTCAGGCTATCCTTTTTAATAGCAGATTTGTATTTTGATGGGTTACTGATCATCTGTATTGCCCTTGTAGGCAGTTCATATACAAGAGCTCTGCTTACCTGCATATTTCACCTGCCTTTGAAGCAAATATGACAGCATCTCTGTAAGATGAGGTCTTATAATATATGGCCCCAATTCAGATGGAGCCTTAAAGTGCAAATTTTAGATATTTTTTCCTTAAAGTGAAAATGTCAGGATTCTTTTGAAATTTTTATTTGTAAATTTCCATTTTACTAGAAAACAGAATTTATCTTGAAGGAGACAAGTGATATAAAACTCAGAAAGCTCTGCTGATGGACATGAACTGGACAAAGATCATTCTGATGTTGTCCATGGTGTCTTTAGTTGATAAACTATTTCATCAGTTTTATTTTTCTCACTAGTAGATTGCCCCAGCTAGAGACTCTGGGATGGGGGTGTGGATTTATGCACTTTCATTAGCCTTAAGAGACCTTTGTTTACAAAAAACTTTTTACTCGCTGAGCTGGAATGTTTGAGAAATCTCCGGCATCCGATTTTCCAGCTCTGACCTTGAGTGTCATTCAGAGATGAGGAAGATAGCTA
This sequence comes from Colius striatus, assembly GCF_028858725.1. Lineage (NCBI taxonomy): Eukaryota > Metazoa > Chordata > Aves > Coliiformes > Coliidae > Colius > Colius striatus. The sequence goes on along the minus strand of NC_084760.1, from coordinate 14,981,665 downwards.
ATAATGACTTATGCACTGAAATTAGTCTTACATTTAAACTCATGAATATAGATATGTTTAAAGTGTTAAGATACTTATTTTATAATGTCTTATTATTTTCAGTGATGACTGCAAAATGTATAGCTTGCACTGTGACTCAAAACAGCATTTATTTTTCAAACTATTTTGAATTTCTTGCCTAATAGAAATTCCAAATTCAAGCCTTTTAGCTTTACTTTTGGCTTAGCTACATCACTTTCAGTATTAATGAAACCAAAGAGAATTGGAATTCACTCTTGTTTCATAATCAAAAGAACTATCTTTCCATTGTCTTGAATTTTTAGCGGTTACACATGTGCACAAAAACTGAAGATGTGAAATTAGGGACAAGATTTATAACACTTCAGAAGTCATTTGCCAAAGAGAACACTCTGCTTTGCCGAAAGAGAATGGTACTAGGGCAGAAACTGAGCAAGTCTGTAGGAAACGCCTTTTAAGAGAAAACAAATGTATTTCACAACCACTTTGGATTTTTTGTACAAAGTGAAAACACTGAATGTAACCATTTGACTGAACAATGATAAATCCACTACTAGCAGTCTGCCAGATCAATATCTGCTCTTGAACTGTGGGTTTTTTATAGTTCAACATCAGTAGACATCTGCAGTCTCTCCAAGGGGTTCTCAACTCATGTCTAATGTGAAGATGTGTAATTCTGAATTTCCATTCGGTAGAAAATTCCAAGATTAAACAAAAATTCTGATGAAAATAAAATAAAAGTGAAAAGTGAAAAGTACTGATTTGATATAGCAATAAACTTAAATATGAGAAACATACCTTTCCAGGAGAGTGACAGAACATAATTTTTATCAAAATGAGGTTTTTTTCCCCCTAAAGAGGGTTAGCATTCTCCCAAGGGAAAATAAATAAGCAATTCCATGGATTAAAACCTGTTTCAGAGAAACACAAATATTGTACCATTTTTGGATTGATAGTAAGATTTTTAATGTCAAAATAAAGTTAATACACTTTAATCCTAATATCACAATACAATGACTTGCACTTGAGGGTGAATAGTAAAAAACACAAGTGTATAGATTCCAAGAGATATCAAGGATAAACTTTTTAAGGCAAACTTTGATAAGTTAAGTTTGCATTCTAACAATTAATTGCAACAAGGTTTTGAAACCAAGATAAGCTTGGCAAATATATAAGATAACAGATAACTGTGACATTACTGCTCTAAGGGAAGTCAAAAGGAGGTCCGTATGGTCCTGTGACAATATCACTTAAAATGTTTAGAGGTAAAATAAGGAGCAATAGTTGTGCACAAATGCAGAACAACAGTTTGTCTCTTTACAAAAGAACATTTTTTACAGGAAACATTTAAAATCTATGTAAGTAGCTGAACTGAAAGAGGACTGGATTTCAACGTCTGCAAGGCAATCTGATTTCATCCAGATGGATTTTTTTTTTTTTAATGTTAGACAATACAAAATATTCTCAGATGATACACCACAAAATGAAATACACTGAAGAAATTCAGCTAATGTGTTAAATGCTACCTTTTTTTTACTAGAATTCACTTCTGAAATGGAACTTTTTTAAAAAAAGATATTTTCTATTCTAGTTTTTGTAGACCAAAATACACATACTTATTTCTACTTAGAACTTCAGAGAATTCTCAGTCAATAGTATGTATTTAACAAATGATTTAACTTAAATTAAGCTTCAGAAACCCCCAAAGTTCACAAAAAATTGTCACATTGAAATATTCTCTTTAAAGTCAGCAATGCTTGACTAGAGCCCAGGCATTTCCTCTTTCATTAACATTTTCCTTTCTGTAGCTTTCAATGTAGAAATTCTAACTACTGTTCCTTCTATTTTCTTGACCTACTTCTTGGATTTCATTTTCACTTTCTGCTAAATCATTCAACTTTTTACTACTGCTGTATAAATACGTGTTCAACCTTTCTGCTTGTAGTTGGTGGAAATGTATATTACTGTAAGACTATCCTCCCAAACACATCATGTTTTCCCCATATGTGCCCTTGCATCCTGCTAGTTTTAGCTCTCTGTAAGGCTGAAATTTTGATCAAAGTTTGGGGTTTGAATCTGTTTTTATTTTTAGATATAAGAATAATTCAGGCAATAATTCATAACTCTGTCTGTTTTTGATGCATCCACACCTTCTGTGGATCTGTGTCTGCCTGAAGAATGTCAGAAGTATAGCCCCAAAAGATTAATCCATAGTAGTGATGTGTGAATAATTTGGAAGCCTTCTGTGGCAACATGGGAGTATGCTAAACTGTCTCATGACTAATTCTTCCTTGCTAGCAGGGCACTGGTGTTTGCCAATATGAGAAGAATTTCTTCCTGAATCCTGTCACCTACCAGTGCTCAAACTGAGCCTAGAAACTTGGTGGGAAACACACATGATCTTCTGTGAAACACAAAATTGTTCCACATTTCACATACTTAACATATAATACCTTCTTTGAACATGTTATTTCTGGAGAAACAGAGGGACCTTTACTTTTAAAAATTGTGCTTTTTTTTTATTTGTAGCAGACTAATGAAGAGTTAATAAGCAAAGGCTTAGTTTTCTATTACAGAACTGGGGGAAAAGTTACATAAAAAAAACCCAGGAACAAGATTATTGACTATATTAATCCTAAAATTGCATCCTGCCAGTTCTTCCAGAGCATGGAAAACTTCTGCCTTGGTGTAAGCCTGATAAGTAGGTACTTAATAAAAGCCATAAAGATTAAGTAACAGTCATAATCTTATACAAGAAATAGAAAAGTTCACATACCTACAGCGTCAAAAAGTAAAACATAAAACATCTCCCAAAAATCCACAGGAAAGAAAAGGTTATGCACCTTGAGTAGTATGAATGTGTTTTAAAATCTTGTGCATTAAAGTTTTCTTTCTCCATGCTCCTGCTTACAGAAAACCCTACAAAGAGCTCAAGGTTCTTCATTAAAGTATGAAAGTACTGTCTGTGAGTGTCTCTTGCCATGTCACTTCAAAAGGGTCTTGTTCATCTGATAGAAAAAAAGGAACTTGGGAAAAGACTGCTGGAGAAAAATTGTTTCTTAGTTGTACTTTATGAATATGCAAGAGCTTTGCATAGTGCTTTGTGGAAAAGGAATTTAGGGAGAGGCAGATTATTTCCCTAAAGTGGAGGGAGGAGGAAGGGAGAGAGTGGAGATAGTTCTTCATTCAAGGTAAATCAGCCCATGAAGAAATGGTAACAGATAAACTGATAGGAAAAGTGATTACACTGTAGCACAAGATGCTGCAAGAAGAGTGGAGATGGTAGGTCATAAGGTGAGATGTGCAGAGTAGATAAATGGAAACATTAAGTCAGATAGTGAATTAGTAAAGACTCTTGTAGAAATATAGAGATATTTGATACGTAGAGATATTTAATATCTGTACAATACTGTGTGAAAGCTATTACCCTTAGAAGAACAGGATGCTGAAGAAAATTTCCAAGTCCCAAAACATAGTTGTTCATGGCAAGTACCATGAGTAGATGCCCTGAAATGGGATGATATAGAGTTATTGTTTATATAGGATCACTCTTATCCTTGCTGTACTCATGTAAGCAAATGTTTGTTAATGAATAATTACATGACAACAACACATCATTTTATGTAGTTTTCCTCAACTTCTGTCAGAAATCTGTGATCTCTCATTGTCTCAGAAGTCCTTAATGACTGCCTTAGTCAGCAGCTCTTCTACTCACCTGTTTCCTGCTACATTGGCTGTACCACAGTTCCGTACCTGAAAGAGAGTAAAATTCTTTACAAAGCTGGGGAACAGGAGCTCATGATAAATCCCATGTTTTTGTTTCACTGATAGCTCATCAGCAAAAGTTGGTCATTGAGTTAGAAATGCCATCTGTATCTGTAACTGCTATACACAACTGACAGACCGGGGAGGTCAGGTAAAATCTTTGGGAAAAAGAAGAAGGAAAAAAAGATGATTTAGTACCAGAGGAATCTGGAAAGAGGGGAGCATTTCATAACTTCTGGAGATAGAATTGTTAACTAGCTTTGACTACAAAGTCCTATCAATGTTGGTTAGTAGCAATTTTTGAGAGATTACAGACAGGTAGAAAAGTTTCTGGAAGGTTATATACCACAAGTATAATGTGATAGGTCTGATAACCTGAGTCCTTGACTTACAAAGACCCATCCACCAATGTTTTTTAGCCAGTGCTTTCAAGACTTGACAAGGTTTATCAGAAAGGTGGGGATGTTGAAAACATGATTTATTGCACTAAACTAAGGATATTTAGGAATTATGCACACCTTACTCACAAAAGTTTACAATTAAGTGAAATGCTGAAAGTAATCCCAAATTTCTCTAGCGGTGTATCCAGACATGTCAGCCTTATAGTTCCTTGACATGATTTCACTTAGCTTCTTTTCTGTACTGATTATAATGTACAAAATATTTTTCTATTTTTAAATTTGCCTTTAATGTCTTGGGTTATACTGATTAAATTTATTGTTATCATGCAGAGTTATTAAATTTGCCATCTTAAAGTAAGAAGTATGTGACTCCCAGAAGATCATACTGTAGCTATAGATCATATTGTAAGTACAGACCATTCTAAATGTGGGTTATACAGCTCTGGTGGCCTTGATTTAGGAGCACACCATTCTGCTCTTGCCCTTCAGGTGAATGGCAAGGAGAACCTTTATACAGTAGTCACGTACTCTGCTGCTTCAGATTTTTCCCCACCATCCCAGGACTGTTTCTGACCCTGTTTTGCCTCGCTGAACCTGATCCTGACCTTCACCTGTAAACTGATGTCCTGGCCCAGCCTTGGATTGTCTCAATCCCCAGGGAGCTGCCTGATGCCCATGAGGATGTTTCTGGTGTCATTGGCTGTCCTGTTCCTGGCTGAGATGAAGAGATGGGCCTTGGCTGCCAGAACCTGCCCTCCTGCCCCGTGGGAGGTCTCACTGCTCCCATCATTCACCCAACAGGGAGCTCAATGCCTTTCGATGAGCAAAAGAGACACTTAACAAGCTTTCACTTCTGTTTGAATTTTTTCTGCACATTCTGTTGGGGACCCATGTAGGAGATGTTCCTTGTGCCCTGGGTTAGTAGTTTGCTTTCTAGACTAGTAAAAATCACGTTATAACCTAAGCGAATCTTAGAGGAAATGGGAGGGGGGTGGGAAACCCAGCTTGAAATACAAAGTTCTGTATGAATCTTATTTAGTTTGTTCAAAATAAGTGCTATATTATTTTCTAATCAAAGCCAAGAAAGTTTTAACTGGATTGCTTAAAATAAGCTATTTGTCTTGAGGCAAATTAGAATCACAGAATCTTAAACCATCTCAAGTTTTAAGGGACCCATAAAGATCATCAAGTCTATCTCCCTGCTCCACACAGGAGTGAAGCCATATGATTAAACCATACGATTAAGAGTGCCATCCGGATGCTTCATGAACTCTGACAAACTTGGTGTGGTGACCATTTCCCTGGGGAGTCTGCTCCAGTGACCAACCAACCTCTCAGTGAAGAGCCTTTTCCTAATGTCCAGTATGAACTCCTCCTGTTGCAGCTTCATTCCATTTTCCTGTGTCCTACAGCTATCATCAGAGAGAGGAGATAATACCTTCTCCTTCACTGCCCAACTCAAAGAAATTGTAGATAGTAATGGAGTCACCTCCTAACCTTCACTTCTCCAAGCTGAAAAAAATCAAGTGACCTCAGCTACTCTTCTGTAGAGTCTTGCCCTCAAGAACTTTTACCATCTTGGTCGTCTCCTCCGGACATAGTATAACAGTTTGATATTCTTCTTGTATTGAGCTGACCAAAATTGCACATGTACTTGAGCTGGGGCTCCACCAACGCAGTGCAGGATAGGACAATAACCTCTCTCAACTGGCTGGTTGTGCCGTGTTTAATGCACCTCAGGACACAGCTGGCCCTTTTGGTTCTCAGAACACACTGTTGACTCATATTCAACTTGCTGTCAACTTAAACACTCAGATCACTTTCCTTGTGGCTGCTCTCTGGCAACTTTTCTCCTGATTTGTATGCGCACCCAGGATTACTTTGTCCCAAGTGAAGGATCCTGTACTTGTTAAATTTTGGATGATTACTGATTGCTGAGCTCTCTAGTCTACCCAGATATCTCTGTAAGGCTTCTCTGTCTTTGAATGAGTGTCATTGCAGTATCATCAGCAAACTTAATGTACATTTGACTTCCTGTGTCCAGATAGTTTATGTCCACTCACTAAACTTGAGCCCTAGGAACTCCATTGGTAACTGTCCGCCAGCCTGATGTAATCCCATTTACTATAATCCTTTGAGTCTGACATGTCAGCCAATTGCTCACCCAATATATTATGTACTTGTCTAGCTGTGTGCTGGACAGTTTATTCAGAAGGATACTGTGAAAGACATTGTCAAAAGCTTTGTTAAAATCCAAACTCCTTATTTTTAAGAAAAACTCTGGTTTTTCTCTGAATTTGAAAAAAACGAAAACCTGTCAAAGATTTTCAGGAAAGTGAATTGTGGTGAAACATCTGTTTTCTGATCCGAAAGGTCAACTTTTCAATTCACATCTCTTGCCACTGGAAATAATCCAAGAATCTCCCCTGAACACTTGAAATCTCCCACTGTAAATGTTGTCAAATCAATATTTCTCTGCAAGACATCCTGCCTTGGATGCAGCTCTTTATTTTGAGCAAAAGCAAACAAATGAGTTGTCAGACCTGCTGACTAATTCTAGTTATAAACAAACTAGATGAAAAAGATGGGAAGGAGACAAGAACTTTGATATTAGCAGTGTGGCTTAACTGTTCCCCGTGAGAAAGTGTGTAAGCAGGGAGCCAGGTCCATGGACAGCAAAGACTGACTCAGAGGTCACATTCTATAATCACTGCAGATGACCTCCTACTGCATGCAGCTCTTCCTGGTGCTTCTAATGAATTATAATTCCCTTCTAAGCTTTATAAAATACACATACTGACACGTAGTAATTCATGTTTATTGTCTTAATTTGGTCATACAAAAAGGGACAAAACAGTCAATTGCAAGTTATTACCAGAATGTGTCAAACACCAAAACAAATATCTAGTTGAGCATGCTTTCTTTTTTGTCTGGTGTACAAGGACATAGAATAAATACACCATGAAATTTTACTGAAAAATGTAAAATTAGATTTTATTAAGGGCTCAGTGGGGGAGCACATTCTTGGATTTGATTGAAACCTAACATTTTCCTTAGTTTCTCAGACAGAGTACGTTTCAGTTACCACTGTATTATTCTGAATGGCTATTATGAACAGATTCTGTTGAAGACTTATATAGCATTTACAGTCCTCAGCAAACCAATATTCCCAAGAGAATCTCTCAGTTTCTTCACATTTAGAATATCTTTATGCTTCAATAAATATTGAGTCAGCTATGTTATGCAAGATATTTTATGAGAAAGCACGTGTGCTGGGCTAACAAAATCTCAGCACTGGATTAGAGACAGACATCAAGTTTATTTTACAATTTACTCTGATAAATGTTAATTCTATATACTGTAACTTTTACTGGCACCTCATATGAGCCTATGTTTCCCACATTCTAAAGTAACGTACATGAATTTAACAAAGGCACTAATGACACGATCACCTGATTTTTTGGCAACACCGAGCATTGTACTTTATGTATTATGTTCATAATATTGCTAATAATTGTATATTGCTCTTCAGAGGACTTTTTTTCTTGGTTAGTGTCCTTGCTGATCTTGTACAATATGGCTGAACAGGTTGGGAGAACAGGATGGAGTTTCAGCAGACCTTAGGAAATGAGATACAGCTGTTTCTAAGTTTTATGGATTTCTGAGTTACACAAGCAATTTCTCATGACATAGATAGCTTTGTGATTTGCTTTTTGTGTGACCCTGATGAAGCACAAATAGAATTGTCAGGGATTTGGATGATTTTGGCTGCTCTTGGTAGGCAGAAGTAAATGACTCTTTTCCAGATAAAGTACTAACAATCATAAGAGCCTATCACAAGCAAATGCCAGGAAATGCACAGGAATTAATCTGTAGGTTAAGGTCTGTTCAAAACTGTGTGCAGAGCCCAGTCTTCCTCCTAACATCCTCTTCCAGTGTTTTTGGAGAGTTCTTTCTTTGATCAGTGAGGAGGCAAAGCAGAGTGGAAAAAAGATGGTGTTAATTCCTAATGTGCTGGATATCTCTTTCTGCTGTTTTGCATTATGTAAGACTTCCTAAGAAGCAACTTTGGGAGCACTTATACAAGCTGAAGTGTATGGATCTGTAATACTAGACTGTTCTGTGCATCTGTGTCATCTTTGCTGATGCTAGGAGAAACTGTGCTTGCAGTGTCCTTGTAAGGTACTATGACATTTTCTTTATGCTGTGGAAATCTGTGTGTGCTGACATGCTGGCATTGTAGTAATGCCCTTCAAACTTCCACAGAGCCTCCTTCTCCTGTAGTCCTTGACAAGCACTCTTCTGGAACAACATCTGTGTCATTATAAAGGGTAAAAATTAGATTGAAACTTACTCTTTCTGATAAAATGAACTATAATTTTTCTTAATGAAGTTTATTACCAACAGAGATGTATAATGAAAAAAACTGATCTACCTTTTTGCTTTTTATTCTGCTTCTATTTTTTTAAGTACACAACTTCTTGCACTGAAGCCTTTTAAATTCTCATTAAAGAAATTCCCCTTCACACAGCTTGACCTAAGAGGTACATTTTACTCTTTCACATTATTTTTCATTTCCCAACTGCCCTTCTGTGGAGGAAAACCAGGAGAAGCTTTTGGTTGTTAGGCTGTTAGGTCTTGAGGAGGAGGAAAGTGAGGCAGAGGCAAGGAAGGGAAGGCTGACAGCTGAGACCTTTGTGGGATGGGGCTGATTTTGACCTGTCGACTTGTGGAAACTCTTAGTTTATGAGCCAGCATCTTGTTGCTGAAACAGTTTCATTTGCTTTTCCTTTGCCATACATGCTGCTTGCCAAGGGCACGCAGCTTTGCTTCCAAGAGACATTTGCTTTCTCTCAGCTTATGCTAAATGTTATCAATGAAACGGGAAGTGAATGAAGATTTGTATTAACTATTTAAGTAGAAAATGATATTTTCAAAAAGTCCAAAGAAATGTTATATCTTGACATGTTTATGTATGAAAACATTCAATAGTTTATTTTTGACACATTTCTAAAACAATCAAAGAGTAGTCTTTGGAAGGAACTAGTAGACAATGAAGGAAAATTTTGATCAATTAAATGATTTGATTAATGTTGAGATTAAAGGGGGAGAAGATGTTTTCTCTTGACATTCAGCTTTATTTGCATAACAGGCTTCTGTGTTGTGGTGCAGTGTTGAGTTTTGTGGGATTTTATCAGTCTGAAATGTGGACAAGAAGAAAATGGCAACATTTGTAGAAAAGCACATTACTGCAACGTAATATGACAGTCAGCCTCAATTCCTTCTCACAAGAAAATACCACAGAACTATTAAGGTCAAGTCTGAAACCACATGTATGTGCTTCTGGTATTTTTAGGCAGATGTGAGATAGTACAGAAGAATGGTAGCCAGACATCATGTAAGAACGCCAATTCAGCCTGAGTCCAAGGTAACACACCCTGCTCAACAGCAATGGCCTGACTGGAGCTTTAGAGTTACTAGTCTGCAATGGCTCCATGTGCAGAGGTCATGGCATACTATCAAACTGACCTTGCAAAACAGCAGATAGATGCCAGGAAAGCATAAGTGGCACTAACCGGTATTTTGAACCTAACACTCATATTCTGTCATCAGCTATACACTTAGAAGTTCTTTTCAAATCCAGAGCACTGCTGAGCTCTCTGTATCTGCAAATACTGGGCCTTATAAGCTTGCCAAAAGATGTCCCTCTCCCCCTTACTTACAGTTTTAAATTTTCTCCTGCTTTATGCTCAATGACTGTTAAAGCTTTTGCCTAAAACTTTGACTATTTGGAATTCTCTAAATTTCACTTTGGGAAAGCAGCTTTTTGGAAGCCTCAATGGTGCTTGCATCCTCTTAAAAATCTTACCATTATTCTCATTGTATCTTAACACTCTGTGTCAGCCTACAGGAGACAGGTAACTCTTTTACTCTGCAGGTATGTAGGTCTTCATGCAGATGTCCATATCATAGCTGAGATTCCTACAAACCATATCTTAGAAATAAATAGCAATAACACTCCTACAGGATTTCCCTTACTATATATTGCTTAAGCTACTGCTCAGTTGACTTATTTAACACATAATTTACCAACACATAAAAACTGTTGCTTAGAAATGGTTTATGTTCCTGTATTTACCATAATTATAAATCCCTTTTATTCATTCTAAGCCAATAACAAAAATATATTTCTAATCTTGTGCTATCATATCCAGTACAGAACCTCTTTCAAAATTATTGCTTTGGGCTTTCATTGGCTTTTTGTAACTCTGATTGTGTTGTTTTCTCTTTTCTTATCCACTGATAGAAGTCATTAACTATGCCATTTCTACTTCTTGATATGGAAGTTGGTCTCTTTTTCTTTGAGACACTGTCCTCTTTACTGCTTAAACAATGAGGTTAAGGAATAGTTTAAGCCCTAGGCAACACTGTTATTATCTACATAAAGCTTCACATTGAAATGTCTCATTTTCCACTGTTCCCTGTTTGCTTCCATGCCTACCACGTACATTACTGACAGGAATCTAAAATCCCCTGCAAACAGCCTATTTTATTTAAACATCCTGTAGTTTCCTCTAGTTCACATTCTCCTTTATGCAATACCATTTGTTTTTAACTGGGGTATTCTAAATTCTATTCAAATGACTATTGGAAATGGAAATATTCCCCTGCCTAATAAGCTGTTTCATGCAGATGGGCTCAAATCTGTTTAAGAATCCACCATGTGTATGTCATAGTCTTCATGTGGGCAGTGAGCTGTACCCTCACTAAACAGTCTGTATGACTGGTGCCAGCGTCTTAGGAAACAATTCCATTTGAAAAAGGGTCATTAATACCATGTTATAAATACTTCTACTGATACAACTACCATGGTAGGCAGGACAGCTAACTTGATCTCTCATTGAACACAAAGTGTCCAAGTAGAGCTGACTGGTGCTGCCGCTGTCATGAACCAGACAGAAGTAAGGGACTGCCCTGGTCTCTCAGGCTTGACTACCTGTACTTTGGGAACAGTGGCATGGTAGGCATCTGCTGTTTCAGGCTTTAGCTGTTCCCAACAGTCAGTTTGGGCACTGTCACATCATTTTGGAGGCTAAGAATTCGATAATGTAGATGGGGCCAACTCATAGCCCTAAGGCCTATGGATGGGGTCCGGAACTGTTTAGACTATGCTTTTGCATTCATTTTGTTGTTTCTTTTCTTTCTAATATTCCTTTCAGCTCTCAAGTGAAAAATGGAATGCAAATCCCTTTTCTGTTCATTTTCAGTCCTGTTGCTTTGTCACCAAGCTCTTCGTGTTCCTCTTGCATGAAAAGATTTCTATATATGTTGCACAGATGTGTAATTTTATATATATAATTCCCAGATTATTTACTTGCAATGCCTTTGAGTCTTCATGCAGATATGCTGGGTTATTAGACAGTAATGCATTTTTCAGTTGGAATATTTATTTATTTATTTACAGAATAACAAACACTGAAGTGTAGCTGTGACGTCAGTGCTTGGAACAAATGAGCCATTGTTCAGGAGAGCAGCCTGACCTTCCCTGTTTGCATGGTCCTCTTGCTCTCAAGGCTTCTATATTTCCATATTTCCAAGTGTCAGTTGCTGATTTCTTTGCTTAAAAGCTGAAGCCATGATGTAGAGAAAAGTAGATGGATCATAAAACAAAAAAATTAATCCAACATAATTCTTCATAATAACTGTACTTAAGGAGTTGATGGTTGAATGGCTTTCTTATTGCAGAGGCTGTCATAGTAAATAATAGCTTAAAATGTAGACAACTGCAGAGTGCAGTCATAGTAGATGTTGCATGAATGAACAAAGGTATTTATAGATATTTAATTTATTAAGATTATTTATATATTTAGATAGTAAGTCATAGGAAAAAATGGTAAACAGCATGTGATCCATATGTGATAGCTGCTTCCCAAACAGAAAAATGAATGTATTTCTGCCCTCACAGACAGCACACAAGAAACCTGAACACAAAAAGAAAGAAGGATAATTTTGTCTCAGACTTCTATAGCATCTATTGCTTCAATTTGTTTTATTCTTTCTTCACTTCTGTTCTTTTTTTTTTTCAAAATTGATGGGCCTTTGAGTTGGAAATTTTCATTAATAATGAGAA